>NW_020171347.1:600000-934585 GCF_001481775.2 Trichoderma gamsii
ATGCGGAGTTGGTTTCCATAAATGGATTTTGAAGTTTACTGGATGCATGTTGCCATGTAGTGGTGGTGGTAACACCACTACGACCTACTACCATATGCATGTCTCTGCCAACAAGGAGACTTGTCTCAGCGCCTCAAGCCCGAACAACGGTGAAGATGCAGCCTTGTCTCGTGATGGTATCTGTTGCGACTCTGTCCTGCCACCTCTACCACACTAAATCTTCCCTGCTTGCGCATCCCAGCCGCACGAAGCCATACTTGTACAGGCACTTGCAGTCCGTATCTGTGCTCTGCAATATGGTGATAGTAATAGGGGGCCAGACAGGCTTCGAAAAGTGGGCCAGAGCCAGGCCGTCTTCAGCTTCAGTCGGCAATGTGACGCTTGATGGTCAGCTTCTTGAACCAGTAGTAGTAGTAGTTGCTATATTCATCGCCTCATCTTTATTTTCGGTGCTGCTTGGATAACTAACGGTACCCGTACAGTATGAGTAAGGGCGGCAGCGGCAGAATTGGGAGTTTTCAAACTAAGAATCTTACCCAGAACTTTGCTGTTCGCTTATCTGAATGTACAGCTAATTATCCCGATTGATTTATACGGAGATTGCAGTGCGATTGATGCCTCTAACAACAGCCGATGGCACCAGTGTACAAGTTCAATGGCCAACACTTTTAGAATAGACAATTCGCCTTGTGGAGCTGCCGACAAGTTGCAGAGCCGGCAAGTTAACTCATGCGGCTAGATCCTCCTTGCATGGTGGGCTGGCATGAAGCGTCGATAGTGTCTTCTCAACCGACATCGTGCTAGCAGTAGACTAAAAAAGCCAACAAGAGGCGACGGCATACTGGTGCTAACAGCAAACACGTCTATCTTGACCGCGGATGCTGGCGACGTGCCGCAGTGTCACCCTCCCAGCCACCTGGATCCCTGCAGCGGTAACGGAAGTGCGTTCCGGGGCAGATACTTGGGGATGAGCGATGCGGTCTGCATCATGGAGGCCGGGTGTGCGACGTACGGAGTTGTGACACTTGAAGTCGAACGCAGGCGTCGCAGCGCGTCCGAGGCACCCATGGGGAAGTGCTGCCGAGTTCATTAACCATACATAATGGTAGCGGTACTCCTAGATGCTGGTATGTGCGGCTGTCGTACCTTTTGATGGCCTGCCAAGGCTCTCGCTGAGAGCTAGGCCGGTCCTTGAGCCGTAGCTTGGCAACATATGGACCAAGATACACGGCGATGAAGCGGTGCCGAACTTTCTGTAGCCAATGCTAGGTATTCGTGGCATTTGGCGGCACCTCTAGAACTTGTACTATGAAGCTGCAAGCATCAGCCGCAGCGCGAAAGGATCTTCCTCCGGGCTCTTACAGGCCATAGTAAAGTAGCGCCTCGGGAGACTATTGGTATTGACTGCACTGTTGTGGTGGAGTGCGGAGCAGCTTTTGCAACAGAGTGGCTGCGGCTCTCCGTGGCCGATACTGCAGTTCGCCTCTCGCCTCTCGCCTTGTCGAGGTAGCAGCCGTTCCCTAGTACCCTTACTCGACGCACTCCGCACGGAATAGGATGACTACCGCTGTTGTCATCAGCACATGCATCTTTACTTTTGTGTGCTTTCTATTTCTCTCCCGGCATCTCGCTGCTACCTCCACCCCTCGGAAGGATTCATATCCAGTCGATCTCGATCATGTGAAAGGAAGTAGTAGTAATCTGGAGCTGCTGGCAGGCTGCTAGTCCGCAAAGAAATTGCGCGGCCCGGGGCTAGGTTGTTCAGCTTTGGGTCTCATTTCTTCCTTGGGTGATTCCAGTGCTTGGTGTCAGCCTATCAGAATGCAGTGAAGTCATCTACTGGGAAACATTAGTCGGCGTCAAGTGGTGATGCTTGTCATGTTGTAACCCTTCATATCAGCGGCTGGCTTTTAGCCGCTGGTACGGAGTAATAGGAGCAGAACAGAGGTGGGTTTCATAACGATAAATGACCGGGACTTACACGTAACCGTAGCAAACCGTAGTCACGGGAGGTCGAGCAGACTCGAGACGATCCACAGTATAGGTACACGCTCTGTACGCACCAGCGGTAGTATTCGTGGGCCCATGCCGGGATATAGGAGCAGACCTGGAGGGGGCAACAAGCTTTTTGGAACCTAGAAGGTTCGGTGAGCTCCTTTCCTCGCTCTCTCGCAAAGAAAGCGGCTCAATTGCCTCGCCTGTTTATCGACACTGCTGGTCCTAGTAAGAGCACTACTCCATATCTGTCACTGGGATGAGGAGTGGGTTAGGCGGTGGGAGCTGGATTCTTGGTAGCGAGGAGTTCGATTGACTCCTCACCAAAATACCGATGTAAGCATTGTCTCGGGTATAATCGAAGCCAGATATTTCAGTACACTGTACCGATCTTGATACTGCCAGCTCGCCCCTCTCAACTGATTACCTGGGCATTGGCGAAGCATCCGGGGGCTGCAGTGCAGTACACATGTACAAGCAGTCGGTAGCACTATATGCAAAATGCAAAATACTACAAGCACAAAGCTGGTGCTCGCATGCAGCTCTCACCGTTATGAGCTGATTCCCCCTGTCACCACGCTACCTTCCGTCGAGCCGGAATTTGAAGCCAGGGTTGTAGTGGTGCCGCGATTAGCTGCGCCTGGCAAGAGAAGTAGAACTACCAGTAGGTAACTGCTACCTTCTTGAAGCACTAGCGGGAGCCGCTCTCGTTCTAAGTATTCCAGTATGCAGACGTGATGATATAACGCCAACATACTGTAGCTGAGCCTGGATTCTAGGAGACAGTGAACCAGCTTGTCTGAAGAGGCATTCTGGCATGTAAGTACCCCACATACGATGCCTACAAGTACTTGTGTGACCTGCGTACAAGTACGGTTGCGTTGAAGACAACCGGGGGGCGAGACAAGTGCTTGCTCATGATGCCGTGATAGCAGATGCGCACTTCAAGTGATACCAAGTAAACAATGCATTGTCTGCTCAGTATCTTCAAGTTGAGTAGCGGTACTAGTATGTCAAGTGTGAAGACCTTCTTTTACTCGTGTTTATCGCTCGCCAATCTGCATCTCCATCGATCTTATCTACAGACAGGCGTTATCGCGGCGTCTCTTGGTGCCGCTTGCTTATGGCGAGAGTGCGGGCACCGGACTAAGAGGCTCCACGAGCCTCAGATGTTAGTGGGACACACTGCGTATTTGGACCTGTAGCTAGGAGAAGCTGTTAGCCGACGACTAGATTGCTGTTTGTGGGTTGTTTGTGGTTTGTGAGGGCGAGAGGTCAAGGATAAGGTAAGCCCACCTCGCTGCCAAGTGCATCAGTTTCTTGGCAAAGCGTAGGTGCTCCATCTTGTGCAGCCCAGAGCAATGGCATTGGATGCACCGTAACTGCATGGGACTGGGAATCAATGGCCCTGTTGGCAGTCATGTGCAAGCAGATATGGAGTAGATGTTGAGATGGATCAAGCTGAGCAGGTAGTTTCACCGAGAACAGCCATGCGGTGTCGTTATCTCGGCGGCACGTGTCTTATCTGGCTTCTGGGCAACGTATGTACATCTTCCAAGTCTGCCCTTGCGCCCCTGACATTGGTAGGTGAGCGCTGGCCAATTTTGCGAGTACCTAATGCTGCTTGGTACGTACTGCGCCAAGGTTTCTCCTGATATGACGAGTAAGTTCGAACACTTGGGTACCTCATCTATTTAAATGAGAGCCATCTAATGCCACGCCTCCATACGCGCGTTTAGATGATGAATGGCGCTGCGGCTGCTAGTGCTGCTACCATCAATATGCGGCGACGTACTTGTAGGGTGTGCCTTGGTATGAGATGGCAATACGACTTCGTACATGTATGTTCTAATAATATGCCGTAGTGAGAGGCCAATCCAATAGGTCTTCAGGGTTGCTCTTGTAGCTTGATACTCGATTGGACCGGGGCAACGGCAATCCGGCCGCCTTGCCGGGCCATGCAACCCTCCAGCCCTCCATCACCAACAAGCATACTAAGGTACTGCAGGTGGTGGTATCGACTGTACATTGGTCCTGACACGGGGCACAGCAGCTAATTCAGCTCTGAGCGAACCGGCAGCTGTCCGTGATGGCTCGCTTACTACTAGTATGGTCCCAAATGTTGCTACCTTGTACGGGGCAATGGGTTCCGCGACTATAATAGCCATCGGTATTTTAGTGCTACTACAACGAACAAGTGTAGTAGGTACATTGGGAGTTAGAGGTAGGCAGACAAGATGATCGATATACGAGTATACATGCTGGGATCAGGAAAGTGATCTATTAGAATAGCTGATATTGTGGTTGTGTACCTAGCTGGTTTGGTTCTGCATCTGCATCTGCGTGCGTCTGCATCTGCAGTGCATATCGCCAATGAGGCGGCCTTTGCCTGAAACAGTTGCCGCTACGCATGTAGGTACTACAGCTACCTCAGGCATTTAGACTCGATGCAGTAGCAGCAGGTATTCCGTCCTCTGCTGCATCTTACATGTACTAGTAGTATTATGTGCTTTGTAAACTCGCCATTACATTAGAGTACCAGTACTTTGCATCTGCTTGGTCATGTTGATACCTACTACGTACCTATGTTGATGCATCGACGTCTGTCTTCATCTCAGCTAGGTTCTTCTGGAGAGGGGTGCTGGTACGCTGTCTCAAGGGCCTTTCTATCTCCATACTGTCATCATCTCCGTAAATCCAATTGATTGGTTGCTGCGCGGTGAAGACTCTGACCAATTGCTGAGGACAAAGCATCTACCCTCAGCCCGAGTTTCTTAGAGGTCATCGTGTGCCTTGCACATGTACCTGTAGGAGGCAGCTCGGGGTAAGGAGCTGCCACTAGCAGTACCTAGCCGAGTAGGTAGTACCTAATTACCCCCTGGTCCTGGCTGGGGCCGACCGCTATATCACAGCACGGTCTGAGCTGCGCAGCAATAATGGACGGCACTGAGGCCGTACCTGTACTCCGTTCACAGGTGCCAAGGGCCCTGCTGGGGCCCGCCCACAAGCCGACGCAGCACTTGGACGGGACCCGCAGGTACCGGTACAAGCAGATGCAGCTCCTGCTTCGTCCTGCGGGAGCTTACCAGAAGGGTACCTGTACCTTGTCTGCAGCAGCACCGCTCTAGACTCTGCTTTGCCTCTGTGGTTGGATATTTTTGCGCCTCGCGCTGCATATCACAAACAACCATCTCCTTCTCCACGACTACCCAAGCTTTCAGCCCACCAGCCTGCAAGCCCTCCAGCCCTCCCTTCTCTCCTGTCGCTTCTCGCTACCGGCCGGGGTCGCGTCCCCTGTTCGCCAGTCCCATGTCGCCGCTCCATAAATTTCTAAATTAAAACAGACCTAGAAAATGGTTCTCTCCGGAGGAGGAGGTCGCGAAGGCGACGAGTCGGCCACCGCTTCGACCATTGCTCCTCATCCTCGATCTAAACCTGCTTCTCCCTCAAGAGCAGCCTCTGGCGAGCTACCGATCACAGCGTCTACCTCCTCAGACCCGACTCCCACTGCCGTCGCCGCCCCTACGCCCCCCTTAGAAGAGCAGAAGGAAGAGCAGAAGCAGGAGCCGCAACAGCAGCAGCAGCAACAACCACAAGAACCACCACAGCTGAGCGAAGAGCAACCGCCGCCGCAGAATCACGAGCCTCAGACACAACCGCCACCTTCTCAGCAGAACGGTACGGGCCGGGAGGCCGAGACAAACACTGCTACCAATACCACCGCGACCCCCGAGTCCGAGTCCGATATGGCGAGCCACCGGCCACCGGCGCTCCATGGCCTACACGCTGGCTATCCCACCAGCTCGTCCGCGTCGCCAATCTATGCTTCCCACGCGGCAGGACTTCCAACCACTCAATACGCCTCGTATCCCGCAGCTACAGCTGCAGCTCAGCCTGACGCATACCGCGTGAGCCCCGTGGGCACTCCTCAGATGTCGTTGCCCAGCATGCGGACTATCGACGCCATGTCGCAGCAATCCGTCCCTCCAATTCCTCACCATTCCATGTCCATGGCCATGAGCATGCCCCTTACTGCCGTCTCGGCGGCCCCTCCATACTTTGCAAGCCACTCGACGCCTCTACCTTCCAACTACGGCTTCTCTCAGGATAGCCTCTCTCGATATCCTCTCCCCCACGATGCTCGACTGATGAACCACCGAGGCCCCAAGAAGGTACGTTTCACAAAGCAGAGGACGCTCTCGGTTCAATTGGACCCGGGGAATTGCAATTGAGCTGTTTTCTACCTGAACTGGAGCTGATATGGTGGCACGTAGGAAATTAAGCGACGAACCAAGACGGGCTGTTTAACGTGCCGCAAGCGACGTATAAAGGTGCGAAGATGCATATCCACCCTCATCCCTTCCCAGGAGCCAATTCAACCCAACTTTACACTTTCATGCGCATTTACCCTTCCAATTATTACTACGATTTTTCTTTCTTTGCGATTTCTTCGTTTGTTGTTTTGCCCTTTGCTTTGCGACAATCTATGCTGGAGCTGCAAGCGGCAGCTTAGGTGGTAGTGCGAGGAAGGGAGAAAAAAAAGCGGCCCCTCCTATCCGAGCTGAAGCTGCCGGCCGAGGGAGCTGAGAAACTTTGAAACTCGTGGCGCGCCTATAAACCCGCCCGAGCGTGAGACTCAGCGCAATCGCACCACTGCAAACCTCTTCTTTATCCCTCTCGCTAGCCATCGACTGCCTCAGCGCATCTTGTCCACCCTTCAGTCTCACCGCCAGTGGCTTGCGACTCGCTTTTTCTCTTTTTTCCTTGCCCTCTGCATCGCCGTCATTTTTTGTTAGCTAGCCTTTTGCCGTCCCTCTCTATGCGCCTGCTACGAAACTTGCACTGACACCTTTCTCTTCTTGCAGTGTGACGAGACGCACCCAACCTGTAACAACTGCAGGAAATCGAAACGCGAGTGTCTGGGATACGACCCCATATTTCGACAGCAAGCCGGTACACCCACCGGGACCAGCGCGCAGCCAGTCTCGAGCAACTTGTCACAACCCTCAGAATCCTCTGCCGTTGCATCTGCGCAGCCAGGGTCTGCGGTTGGACAATCTCCGGTCCAGCGTTTGGTCAACACGTACGGCAGCCAGTCGCCGATGCTGCCAAACGTCTATGCCCCAAGCTCCAATCCTTCTACTCCATCCATCACACCAAGCAACTACAATCCTTTGTCTACACCCACCTCGGCACCAGCCTTGTCTATGAAATCCGACCTTGGTTACAGCTATTCTTCTAATATTGATCACACCGCACGTTCTACAGCCTCCATGTCGACGAACCAGCTATCCCTATCGGGATCCGATAATAGCTATTTACGAGGTGAGACTGGCTTTGCTCCGTGCTGCTTGTCGTAGCTATGGAGGAGAAAAAGATTGAAAGCTGAGCCGGGTCGCTAATCCGCTTGTCGTTTGTGTAGCCAAGAAAATGAGGATCGATGAAATCATTGATCTGTTAGGCCCTCCCGCACCCGCCCAGCAGATAAGCCATACCGAAGAGACCTTCAATGAGATCACAAAGGTCTACCATGAGATGTATGCGAGCGGACTCAGCGCTTTTTTCGAAACAAGCTGGTACTATTTCACTGAGAACGGCAAGATGTCGTTTCCCAAGGATGCCAATCTCATCGAGCACATGGCGACCTTCTTAAAAATCCTCGAGGGTGTCAGAGCCAATGACCATGCCCAGATGGCGTATTCAGGGGTGTTGGAAACCAGAATTGTGTGGGAGTTGGCTTGTACAGCATACCAAATGCCAGATAGGGCGACCAATTCCATGCGCCTCAACTTGCCGCCCGACAATGATGCCATCGAGGCTAGAAACCGCCTTCAAGTGGTTGAGGCCTTGCTCTGCGGCGATGAGCTGCTAAGCAACCCTCTCTCCCCACCAGTAGCAGATGCCGACCACCATCGCGTTCGCCAGTTTGACTTTTGGTACAGCCTGGCCGAGTTTGTGCGTAAGAGGGACAATCCCAACGCGCCTGCAGTCGTCAAGATGAGAGAGGATATTTTGAGCCGGATGCGCCACCTTTTGGACGGTCGCGAGAATCGCGACGTCCTCTATTCTATAGCTGTCGTTCGCGAACTCGCTCCAGACTTCGATGCTGGATACGCTACAACCATTCCGCAGCATTTGGATGAAACAGATCCAAAGAACAGATTGGCTGTCGCCTCCAAATTCATCCTCGACGAATCACAAGTCACTGGCGGCACTACCAACGTCGTCCGCCGGTTCAGCGATATCGCCTCGAGAGCGTTTGTCAATCCTGGAGTAAACATCGCACGAAGAGTATAGCCTCCAATTTATCTTGAATAGACGAGATTATCCGACAGTACTTCTTGCGCCGGCTTTCAAAAAAGCTTTTCAATCAGCCAAATTTGTTTTATCCTTGGTTGCTTCTTTAGCCCGCATCAGCATTCAGCATATCGGCGCACAGGTGTTTGTTCTACTGCATTTGTTGGAGAAACTTTTGCGAATATCAGAGTATCTTACATCAAACTGAGGCAGGACTACAGACCTTGCTATAAACCGTTCTTTTTTTTTCTTTTCCTATTTTGTTTAAAATATTTATCACCTTGAGTCTTCTTCACGGCGTTTGGACACCGGATCAGGAAAGGAAATAGGCATTCTCTGCTCGTTACCAATTCTTTTTGTTGCATTAGTTTCTTTTGTCGGCGGTTCATTTGTTCCAATGTCATATTATACAGCGTGGGCAAAGTCAAGGCAATTCACACTGCCATACTCTGTTGTCCATTTGGCTGTTACATATTGCTCTCTTTGCGCGCCTCCATGTCCCTTTATACATACGAAATGGAGTATAGCCGGCGATGAAGAGGAGCGGAGGAGGATCTTTCGACCTGCGGGAGGAAAAGATACTATAGGACTTGCGCCGACCTTTTGGCGTCCCTCTTTGGGGCAGTTGTTTAGCTGGGCGAGCAAGACGCGGGGAGAGCAAAGGTGGAGATTGAAACGAAGATAGACATTTTCTTTTTCTGTTCAAATTAGAAAGGGAAGGGCTCATTTTTTTTTGAGCACAATGGTCCTGGGATGGGATTATGGTTTGAGGGAGGGGGTAGGTTTATAGAATGGGCGGTCCTGAATACATGGGCTGCATCAGAAGCATCTTTCTGATTGCAAATTAAAAAAACAACAATAATGCTCCGAAACAGCGAGCAAAAAAATTCTCTTTCAAAGTGTCTTTTCTTATTGCATTTCTTTTGTTTTATTTCTTAGTGTTTAATATAGTAATTTGGAACTATTAGGTAGGCATACATATAGACTAGGTACATCATATATATACGCACATATATATTCGTCTCATCTCACCTTCAACGAATCCCATTGACCGATTTCGCTTTTTGTGGTATTTTTCCTTTCCTTTCCTTGTATTTCTCCTAATTTTCTCTCAGCTGAAGGGATGACATTGGTTACTCATCACTTGTCACCAAAATTGCCAAACCAGATACTATCATCTGGTCTCATTCCTGTAGTGACGCCCTCAAGCCCACACATAGCCCTCTCTTGCTCCTTGACAGACCATCCCCTGACAAGGTCACTCCTTACCAGCAGCTGCATCACCATGCCGGATTCGGCGTGCCACATGTTGTGACAATGAAAGGCCCACATACCGGGATTGTCGAGAACGATGCGAATAACAGCCCAGCTATATCCCTCTATCGTAACGGTATCGCGTCGGAGAGGATTGTTCTCCAGGTCGTGCTGCTGGAGAAACGCCGGAAGATCTTCTTCTGAGGGGGGATAGCCGCCGCGGCCTTGGACGAGGACGAAGAATTTGTGGCCGTGGAGATGGAATGGGTGATTGCCGTCGTCGAAATTGTTGATGGCAAAGTCAACGGTGCGAATGCCCTCGGTTTGGATGACAAGCTCCTTTTTGTAGTCGTAGGCGAGGTTATTGACAACGATAGGAGATCCAAGGGAAGTAGCATTTGCAGGTGCGTCGAGAAAGCGATGGAGTGAGGGATGGGTCATGTTTGGATGCCAGGTGGACTGGTTAAAGAATCCGCGTGAGAGACGCCAGTCTCCAATCATGAAGCTGGCGTCGAAACGCATGTATTTGTCTGCGGGTGGTGGATTCATCGAAATGACAGGATGCAGAACGGAGACGTTTAAATCGCGACATTGGACTTCAATGACTTCGGGCCAATCCTTGCTATTTGGGTCTTTGTCTAGTGCTTCATTTTCGGGAGACGTGTAGCGGATCACAGCTCGGGCCTCGGACTGTAGAAGGCTGTTTTTCGTGGTAAAGCAGTGAGTTACCATGCGGGCTCTCATCCAGAAAGCATCGGCAGTGGTGACATTGGTTTCAAGGATAATGCTATAACGCTGTGCTGGGAGGATGTTGAGACGATGAAAAGGCTCAGGAAATACATCGGTGCCGTCGACCTCAGTAATGTAAAAGGGATGTTCGTCCCATTGGATTTGAAACTCGGCAAAGGCTCCGACATTGATAATGCGCAAACGATGTCGCTGACCTGCAGCAAGGTCAAAAACAGGAGCTGTGGCATTGCTGGCGTCACAGTCCCAGTCTTCAAAATCCCGGCAATCACGCATACCACGACCATTGATGAGACCGTTGTCGGGGACAGGCTCATTGTTCTCCATATCTGGTTTGAGATAGTCCATTAGTATCTCTGAAGTAAGGTTATGATAGTGATCTTGAATCATGACAACCCTATCGGAAGTATATTCCAGCTTCTGCAGAGTGGTTCTCTCGTCCTTCGAGTGAACAACGACAGGCCCAACCATGCCATCTGAAGCCTGAGCACTGTGGTGAGCATGGTACCAATATGTGCCTGACTGGTTTTGAACTTGGAACTCGTAAGTGAAGCTTGAGTTGGGAGCAATAGGGCATTGGGTTATGCCAACAGCGCCATCCATAGAATTGGTGCCATTCTGAAAGAGTCCATGAAAGTGTATTGAGGTAGCATTGATAGCTTTGTTGTCAACAATGACGCGAACAGTGTCGCCTTCGTTACACTCAACCAGAGGTCCGGGAAACTGGTTGTTGATGAGTATCATTGGCCGAAAGACGCCATCAGGGTTCAAGCGCCCGTCTACAATCGTCCAGTGGTATTCTCTAACAACAGGGACAGCATCAAAATCCCAAGAGTCTGATAAGATGTATTGCGAAGTATCTCTCAGTTTTGGCATACTTGATATTTCTTCCTCGTGCTGAATGACAATCAGCTTGGGATGGCTTTCACCTGATTCTTCAGATGCATGCTCAGAATCAGGCTCGGCATCAGCCTCATCGTGATCGGTCTCATCTCCAATGGGAGGCTCTCCCAACTCATGGGTGTCCGAAGGCGATTCCTTGGAAAGTGCCTGAAGGCTAAAGGGAACGATGGATAATGCCAAGACAGAGATGGTAACAATGAAAAAGCAAAGGCCCAGCTTCCATACAGACGGCGTGCGTGGTCGAGAAGGACGGAGAGGCGTTGAGCCATGCGAGAGACGAATAAACGGCTGGTGCTCGCTGAACTCCTGATAAGCCTCTTCATCGGGAGCATCAGTCGAGTTTCGCTGTTGACGCAATCCGGCAGCGTCCATTGCACTCACCGTTGACACTTTCAAGGGCGGCGAGCTGCCAGAGCCGATATTGTCATGGTACGGCAAGCTCCGAGTTCGGGCACTGTCAATGCTGTCGCTTTCACCAGAACGAGCCGAGTTCATAGCTCTTCAGCCCGGCATAATTGTCCTATGAGAAGGCAGGATAATGGAGCTATGGACAGCGCTGCAGGACGCAATCGAATCTAACGGTCTGCCGACCCAACCGGGTCAAGCCGAGCAACTGGAGCAGGGCTGGGGCTGATAACGAACCACTTCCAGGAACGGAAGACCGGTTGATGACAGCTCCGGTGTCGAAAACGGCGTAGCTGAAATACGAGTGAAGTTGGCGGACCAGCATGCAAAGAGGCCAGATGGTGGTGGTAGTCCAAATACATGTGACGAGAAAGTGCGGAGGGAACAACGTTTAGGCGTTCGGGAGAGGCGTGTCAGCGGGCGTTGAAACGATTGGCGCGGCAGGGTCCGCTGGGGATGATCAACAGCTTCCTGTAATAACCTTGAGCCAGTTACAGACACAGCTTCTAGAACACGGCGATGTTGAGCAGCAGCTTCTCAGCTCAGATTCGCCGACCTGGAGGTTTGGAGACCTGTAGGTCAAGACAGCTGAGCAGAACCAGAAGCCTCAGCGGATGAGCGGCACACGACGCTCTCAGCGACGGCCGAATCGACAACGCCGGCGACCTCGAGATGCGCCTCTCGAGGGCTTTGTATCCCCCACGTGTCGGACGGCCGACTAGACAAGAGGAGATTTGTGGCGGACCTGCAGCGCAAGCTCCCGATGTTGGGCGCTGCGGCTTTGCTCCATAGTAAGCTGCTAACAGACACGACTAGGTCTGATGCTTCTTAGTGATGTGGATTCCGAGCTCTTGGCTGCCAGACTCGTCTTGACATGCGTGGATAGAGCGCTGTACTACGTCAATCCGTGTAAATTTGACAAGCCACCGTCCCATCTTCTACTCACACAGTTGCAAGCAGGGTTCTTTTGAAGACGCGAGATTTTTTTTTTCCAGCCGGCCAGCATGCCCAACTCTTCCCTGTCGAAATATGTCGCCTCGGTCAACAAATGAGCGGAGGCCATTTACCAAGCAGACCCTAGACTACACTCGGCCTACAGCCTGACTGGTATGGGTGGATAGCATTGCCAGCATCGAGCACATGTCGACGGGGTTCGTGGAGAAGGACCTTTACACGGCCACCACAAGGCGCTGCTAGGTGTGTTGAGAAAAGAGCGGGACCGGAAGGGAGCCCAAGAAAATCGATACTTTGCGTAACATTGCATCGACTGTCTCGGAACGAGGCTCTATTAAACCCGACTGCCCTGCCCCATCTGCGTCTTCCTTTCTTCTCCATCCTCCCTAGCAAAGCTCACCAAGATCGTGACTGAGGAAGAGATTTCAGTTATGCTGTCCACGGTTGTCTCTCTGCTGGCTGCTGCCAGCTTGGCCTCTGCCGGTGTGGCCAAGGAGCCTTGCGCACCCTCTAAGCCCGTCAAGACCACCACTGCCTGGGAGTCGGTCTATACCGCCACCGGCACTGCTGCTGTTGCCGCTGCTGCTGCCACGGCCAAGACCAGCAGCCCGACCAGCCACGTCAAGGGCAAGGCCTTTGACCGCTTCGTGGTCGTCTACTTTGAGAATCAGGACTTTGACAAGGCCGATGGTGACCGTAAGCTGCATTGTGCGAGAAAATATATATAGAGCAATGCTGATGAAACTACAGCCAACTTCACTTTCTTCTCCAAGAGGGGTATCAAGTTGACAAACTACTTTGGCGTCACTCACCCATCGCAGCCCAACTACCTCGCCTCCATTGCTGGCGACTACTTTGGCATGCAGAACGATGACTTGTACGCCACCGACTTTAATGTCTCAACAGTCATCGACCTTCTTGAAGATCGTGGCATTTCTTGGGGTCATTACGAGGAAGACATGCCCTACTCTGGCTACGAGGGTTTCAGCTACGTCAACACCAAGAACGGCGCCAACGACTACGTTCGCAAGCACAACCCTGCTATTCTCGCCAACAGCGTAGCCCACTATGAGCAGCGCCTGTCTCAGATCAAGAACCTGTCTCTCATCGACACTGGCAGGTCCATGTTCCACAAGGACCTCAAGGAGAACAAGCTGCCTCAATGGATGTTCATCACTCCCAACATGACCTCAGATGGACACGACAGCACCGTCGCCATCGCTGGCCAATGGGCCCGCACTTTCCTCGAGCCCCTTCTAAACAACAAGAACTTCATGCAAAACACCCTGGTGCTTCTTACTTGGGACGAAAGCGAGACCTACACTACGCGCAACAATATTCTTGGCATCTTGCTCGGTGACGCTGTCCCCAAGCACCTTGTTGGCACTACCGACAACAACTTTTACAACCACTACTCTGAGATTGCTACCGTCGAGGCCAATTGGGACCTCCACACTCTGGGTCGCTGGGATGTTGGTGCCAATGTCTACGATTGGGTCGCTCAGAAGACTGGTGACCGTCTTCGCAAGTGGCCATCCACCGACACTCTCAACAGCTACTTCTGGAATGTCTCGTATGCCGGAATCTTCAATGAGGATGGTGGCAACCACGAGTACCCCGCCCCCAACCTGAAGCTTGACCACAGCTTCTCTGGCCGCAAAATTCTCCCCTCTATCAAGAAGACTTGGGAGAAGACCAAGCTTGCCTCCTACTACGCCGATACCATTGAGACCGCTGATGGCCTCCACCCTCCCAAGGGCTACACTCCCGTCTCTATCAGCGACTAAGTGTCACTCTTTTTACACTATGACTTTGAAACATATATATAATTATTTATCTTAGCTTTGTATTTAGATATACGATTGTCAAAGTTGGGAATGAAGAATGAATGATAAGGCTTGATAGCTAAACAGGCACTAGCAGAACAAACAGCAAAAAGAAAAAAAAAAACATTACGCACCAATTGGCAGTTGCCTGTCTATAGCAAGGTCCATGATGTTTGTATACGCTACACATGCCTCTCTCTTCATACCTGTATTCAATGATAAACCTCGTCAACTGAGGGCCGAAAAAAAAAGCAAAGAGCGGTCATGGCGAGCTGCTGCCTTATCGGCGCGGCTTAGACTGATTGACTTACATCGGTTTGTGCACGGCGCCACCTCCGGCACTTCAAAAGTCCCAGCTTCCTAGTCGGGCAGCTCTCCAATTTTCTAGCCACCAACGAGAAAAGAAATGCTATCTATCATCCATCGCAGTATCCATCGAGCTGGGTTCCCCTCTTTTCTCCTATTGGTATGGTTATCAATTTGGACTTACGTAAATTGCTTCCAGCTCGTTCTTCTCTTATCAAACGTCTGCGTCGTTGAACAACTGCGCAGGGTATTTCGATTAGGCTACTACTTTGATAGGCGCAATAGGCAAACATTGTCAGATTCAGAAACAAATGTGTAAACAATAAAAAAGAAGAGCAAATCCATCGGGATCCCCGCCAAAGACGCACGTCGAGGTTGGCGGCGCCGCCACCCCACGTCCCTAACCAAGAATCCCTGCCTCTCCAAGAAAAGCTCCCCTTGCCCCAGTCTTGTGCAGCTTCTTTCTCCGCGCCTCCTCCGAATCAGCGTTCATGCGTTTTTAAGCACAGGGTCTTTGGAGGCGCACGTGGGTCGGAATCGAGCATCTGCTTGGAGCAGCCACCCCGTCCAGTGTGCCTGGACCAGCCCTTTTCGCGGCTGGTCGGCAGGAGAACTGTGCCGAAGGGGACCTTTTTTGCTTCCTTTGAATGGAGAAAGAATGCGGAATTTTCCCTTTGAGGTGACAATGACTCCGTCGGTATCCTGACTTGGATTGGTGGCGAGGAGAATAGAGCGTAGAGATGGGGAGTGAGTGGGCTGCGCAGCTGGAATGTTTGTCCCGGGACGCAGATACTACTATTTGTTAAGGCGATGTAACATGCAGACGCAAGGTGTGGACTAAGGACTTCTGGTGTAGGACCGCATGCTCAACTGATCCAGAATTGGAGATCTTGTGCGCCGGCCAAGTGATTGTTCTAAAGCTCGTGCTACTACATACCATCACCGCCAGAACTGAGACGAAGCTCTACCAGAATTGACGTCAAGTCTACTGAGGAGTTCAATATTCAATTGTGCTACCTCCATTTTGTCTCAGACAGCTATCGATAGCCTCTTGGCTGATGCGCTGATTCATCTCTCACACCTATTCTGTACCCTCCCTTTCGCTTTGATCATCCTCTTGTCCATTAAGCAACTATCCCAGAGCTCGTCTCCCTCCAACACCTCTTCGCCTCTCCCGATACACCCACAGCGACCATAATGTCAAAATCAAGAAGCCCTCTCCTCATCCGATTCCTCTCCGACTTCACCCTCGGCTTCTCAGATGGCTTAACAGTGCCCTTTGCCCTCACCGCGGGCCTCAGCTCCCTTGGCCGCACCGACACTGTCATCTATGCTGGTCTGGCTGAACTCTGCGCGGGGAGCATCAGCATGGGCATTGGTGGCTACCTTTCTGCGAAGGACGAATTACCTTCAGACCAGGCGAAAGACCGGGATGGCGACGAGGAAGAGCTCAAAGGCATGCTGCGTCAGGATGCTGGGAGTGATAGCTTGGATGAGAAGAATAAAGATGCGCAAGAAGTGCTTGTGAGGCAGCATTTGGAACCTCTCGCTCTACCGGGTTGGATGGTTGCAGACATCATGTCGACTATTAAAGAGCGCCAGGGCTTATACGATACAGCCCGCCAGGTACAATTTGCACGATCTGAGCTCTCTGCCGGAGAGAGCTCATATAACAACAATCAACTGCTCATTTCGCCAGTCGCTTCCGGTATTTCCATCTCGCTAGGCTACATCATTGGCGGCGCCATTCCTCTACTGCCATACTTATTCGCTGCGACGGTTGGCCTTGGCCTCCGATGGAGTATCGCAGCGTGTCTGGTGGCGTTGATGTCTTTTGGCGCAGGCAAGAGCTGGCTGCTGAGAAGCGGAGATGCATCTAGCAGTTGGATGCGCTGCCTGTGGGAAGGACTGCAGATGATGATTCTGGGCAGCGTGGCTGCGATAGCGTCGGTCTTGTGCGTGTCGTTGCTAGGAGGGGGCGAAAACGAGATGAAGGGTTAAAATACCAAGAGAGATTTTTTCCTTTTCTCTCTCTACCTGGGATTAACGAACATACATGAGTAATTATACAATAATGAGAACTACTGGCGTTGGGGAGTTTGGCCGCAACACACATTGCAGCGCAAGCTATATACTTACATATATCAAAGCTTACAGGTGTCGAATCATTCTTAGTTACACTCTGAAGGCTAGAAGGCGAATTTTCAAAGGACTGCTTTGATTGTCTATTAAATTAATAAAAATTATAATCTTATAAAGAAAAGTCTTTAGTGCACATCAGCGCCTGTTTCAAGAAGTAAGAAGCTATCGTGATGTACGTAAACGGCCTGGCTCGCTTTAGAATAGAGCATGTTTACGGCCGAATAATTCATCAATAGCAGAGCCTAAATAGCTCCTCATACCACTCATCTTTGAGGCCGGGTTCTCCCAAGTAACTACTCTCATGAGTTGGTGGCAATCCGGGTTCTTAAAGATTTTGGCAGGACTCTTGTCACCGGCGGCATTGCAACAAACTTCTTCGTCAACATGCAAACTCTCATCTTCCCTGAAAACTCTTACTATAAGCCCATAAAGGATATCATTGAGGAAAACCCAGAGGAGAATCCCTATGGCCAGAAGCCGGATGCATTTGCACAGGATGTTCTACAACGAGTTGAGAGGGGGGCGCTAGCTATCTTCGCACAACCTTGGGACCTCTCCTACTTTCAAAGGTACCGTCATGCTATTAGCCAAGGTCTTGAGGTGTATCGCTAGTTGAACAGCTGCATGATGGCTTACGTATGAGCGCTTTTGTGAATATTAAAGTTGCGAATTAGCCAAGGGTTGTATACGCGTGTTAGAAGAGCTCCCGTTCATGCGCGCCATGTGAGATGTTGAAGATATTCTATTCGATGTAAAATTTCGAATTGAGTCACACATCAATAGGACTTCAGGTCATACGGAAAGCCTGGTATGTTATTAAACTCCGCTAGATGTATAAATGATCCAGCATAGTCATCTAATATGCGACAACACTCACATAAAACAGCTTCTCGTGACAACTCGCTATTCCAGGCCAAATTTCAGATGGGCAGCTAAGCAGAACAACGCTCACAACTATGATTTAGCGTCCATCCTGTGAACACAACAATTGTGAAGAAGCCGATAGCGTACCATCTACGACTCAATGATGTTATTCTTTTAAGTAGGGTGGCCTGTAAGAATAGGAATTGCAAGTCGGTCAACTGAATAAGCATGCATGTAGTATCCAGTGTCATCCGAGATCTGGATAAATTAATCTGATTAACGCTTGCTACCCGTTCCACGAAGGACAAGCGCTTTAGGACAGGACATTAGGCGCAATCCACCTGCTATTAAACGATGAGAGATTTAGTAAGTCCATCTGTGGAAACTCACTGAGCTCCTCTGAAGCATTAGGCATTTATGGAAGCGCTCATGCATTTATTGCCTAACATGGGAACAATCTTTTCAATAGGTATGACCCTTTTCACAGCATTCCTAACCTCTCTTGTAGCTCGCCGCCTGGGCAGCGGCAGTAAAGAATATAAGCCCGAAAATTACTTATTTAGGTATGCCCTCAGGGAGCAAATCCGAGCTTCATACCATTTTTAAATCTCTCTTATAGCTCGCTGCCTAGGCGCGGCAGTAAAGGATTCAAGCCCGAAAATGAGTCATTTAAGTATGCCGTCAGGGAGAAAACCTGAGCTTCATAGCATTTTTAATCTCTCCCGTAGCTCGCGGCCTAGGGTGCGGCAGTAAAGGATATAAGCCTGAAAACGAGTCATTTAGGCAGATCCGAGCTTCACAGCATTTGTAATCTCTCTCGTAGCTCGTCAACTGGGGGCACCGGTGAAGGATGAGAAAGTGTCAATAATGCAGGTGCGGCGGGATTCGCCGCATTGCAACATCGTTCTAGATTACTTTAAGTATTAATAACGCTCTAAGGTTCTAATCCTCTTCAATTGTGTCAAAGTCTCGCGCAAGAGCCTGGCAACATTATTGTCTTTAATCGCGAATCATACATAACTAATAAAAAGATAGATTAGAGAGAGATCAGCTCGATAAAAATGCAAAAAATGAAGCCAACTCTCAGTGTTGGTGATATTTATAGGAAAAGCCCAACGCGGGGGTCGAACCCGCAACCTTGAGATTGTAATACAGAACGTGTACTTCATAAGAGTCTCACGCTCTACCGATTGAGCTAGCCGGGCAAATCATGTGACGTATAGCCAATCAATGATCACCAAACTGAGCTCGAGGCTTCTGGTTGCAAAAACTGAACTTATTGTGGTATATGACTCTTTACTCTCAAAAGGCTTCGGTTAGACCTATGACTTCTATCTTGAAGGTGCATTGATAAACGTCTGTAAATAGTAACGCCTTCCCAGCACATTTGTAATAGAATTGCGCCTTCTCAATCAGTTATTCCTTCAATTGACAAATTCCGCCTTGATTTGTCAAATGATGTATCCTTTGATTAAATAAGTCTTCTCAAGATGTTCCCAATCAATACAAACTTCTAGGCAACTTCTAGTCCTGTATGACTTGCGTACTGGATTAAATGGATTCCTCTAAGCTTCAAGTTGATATTTTTGACGGTTCACACAAGTTTCGAGAATACAAACACCAGCTCATGCCTCTATCTGAATGCTGTAACGTATGGTTGACGGCCATCCTCTCTTGCTCAGTGATGTGGCTGTACTTAAAACGCCATAATTGTTGCCCAAGACTTTAACTACACAGTAAAGGGAATAAAGCCAATTAGTGTATATTTATCTCGAATGCGCAATGATACGCAGCCTGTAAAAATTGCGTAAAAGTTTTGTATACTTGTTTCTACGAAAGTGTTTTTGGACAAAACTTACATAGTAATAACGGCCATATATAAACGGAGCAGTGATCGTAGCTGTCTCTTGAACGTTGCTATAAATAACCACGTATTGTCTATTTATTACAAAGTTACCTTTCTCAGAACCCGGACTCTATCATAAGACTCTTCCAATGAAGAAGTAGGATGTATCGAGCATGATCAGTAAACAAAGTAGTGTGATTAGTAACTAACAATAATGATCACTAAACAAAAGAAATAGTCTATTCACATTCCTCAAGACTTCATATTCAGTACGAGAGACTTGTACGTCATAAGAAGACGTGGAAAGCTAAACTACGCTTTTCAGAAGGCGTCGACCTCGATATGACGGCTTCAAGCGTCTTGGCTTACAAATAGAAGAATATTGCGTGGTGAACCTGACAATCGAGCTTAGAAATCAGTCAAACAAGGATGTACATAAAGAAGGTACTTCAACACAGAGGAATATAGGCATACTTTAATTCGTATAAATAGAGCTGGCCATTGGCTATCATATGCTGTCACGTTGCTCTGGTATACGACATCCCAAGTTTTACTCCTGCAATCGACCTGAATTTCTCTGGGTAACGGTAAAATGGCTCTAGAATGGGAGAAAAAGGCAGAAGCAAAGCGTCAAGCAATTCTTGACTCCATTCCGCAGAAATGGCGCCTTGATAGGATCCCTTCTGCAGAGGAACAGAAAGACGTTACAGACGAGTATATTCGACAGTTTCTCAACAGTAAAGAAATTGAGATTACTGAAACCGATGTTGGAGGTATTGCGAAACAAATTGCAGCAGGAAACTGGACTTCTGTTGAAGTGACTGAGGCGTTTTGCCATCGAGCATCTCTTGCCCACCAACTGGTATGGAATGCTTCATCAACTATTAGTTATAACTTCATGTACTAAAGAACACTAGGTAAACTGCGTGCACGAATTCTTTTTCGACGCCGCTATCGAATCGGCCAGAGCCCTCGACGCTTACTTTGCTAAGCACAAGAAGACAATTGGGTTGCTCCATGGTGTACCCATTTCTCTTAAAGATCAACTTCATGTCAAAGGAGTCGAGACGACCATGGGGTATGTTGGCTGGATTGGTACATTCCAAGGAATTAAAGATGATCCAAGAAGGGGAACATTTGAAAGTGAAATAGTCAGAGAACTTCGCAATCTCGGCGCTGTTTTCTACTGCAAGACGAGCTGCCCCCAAACATTGATGTCCGGCGAGACTTTCAATAACATTATTGAGTATACATGGAATCCGAAGAATCGCTTTCTATGCTCAGGCGGCAGTTCTGGCGGCGAAGGCGCCCTAATCCGCTTAAAAGGCTCTCCGGGTGGGCTTGGAACAGACATCGCCGGCTCAATCAGAATGCCCGCCGCATTTAGCGGAACATATGGTATTAAGCCAACGTGGGACCGGTTGCCTAGAAGAGGAGTAGCAACCTCTGTATATGGTCAGAATACCGTTTCGTCTTCCATCGGACCAATGGCTACAACTGCGGCGGGAACTAAACTGCTCTTCCAAGCAATATTGTCCCAGCAACCATGGTTATACGATCCTCGGGTTGTTGACATGCCATGGCGCGATACATTGGAAGCAGAAACCAAGGAACTCACAAAAGTGACCTCGAAAGGGCCACTTGTGTTTGGGGTCCTGAAAACTGATGGAATTGTCAACCCTCAGCCCCCTGTCGCTCGCGCCATCTCGATACTCACGGCGGCTCTCACAAAAGCTGGACATAGAGTCGTTGAATGGACGCCGCCAGCTAATTCTCATAAGGCGCTTATGGGTGTTTTGGTGAATTCATGGCAATATGACGGAGGAAAGCAGGTTCATGACGCTTTCGCTCTATCGGGAGAAAAGATCCATCCACAGATACTGCGACTGTTTGGAACCTCGCCAAAGGAGCCATTGGACGGTATTCAAATTGCAGCAAACAACATTGAGAGACGTCGTTTACAAAGCGAATACATGGATTACTGGAACTCTACTATTGAGATAACTGGTACGGGTCGACCCGTCGATGGCTTCATTAGTCCAGTCGCACCTTTTGCGGCCGCAAGGCCTCAAAAGTATAGATATTACGGCTACAGTGCATTTGTCAATGTATTGAACTATACGAGTGTCAATGTACCCGTCACTCTTGCGGATCAGAACATTGACAAGTATGATCCAGGTTATACTCCTTTGAACGAGGTTGACGGAGCTACTATGGAAGACTACGATGCAGAATTATATGATGGAGCGCACGTTGGCTTACAGATTGTAGGGAGGAGTTATACCGAAGAGAAGATGCTTGTCATTGCTGAGTATGTAAGCGAATTGTTATCTCAAGAGCATACTTAGATGACGAAATAGCTGAGTCGGACATTTTAACAAGTCAATTCTTTTTAAAACAAATAATACAATTCAATGTGCCTTTTGAGGCTCGCCAAAATGTCGCCGCCCATGTGCCTATCAAGTGTTCTTGACGCTTCTGTCACAAAGGCCAGAAGCTCCAAGGATGCACCTCTGATTGGATGCGTTCTGCATTGAAAGTAATTTGCCTTTGTACCTGCTCTCTGCCAATTTTAACGTATTCTATTCGCTACGTGGCTAATTTCCGAGACGTAGAGTCTTCGGCTGGGGAGCATAGCAGCTCGCGTTTTTGTTCAACTGCGGCTTAGTTGCCTTCGTTCCATCTTCAACTCTTGTTGTAAGTGATTGTAACTCAGGTTTGGCTGTTCAGCGTGCATGTGCATACCTCTCTGAGCAGTTCGGACAGTGATAGAATACAGTAGTTCCTTCATCAGCGCTTCTCAATTGAAGCGCCGTGTATCGAACTTCCTTCGCGCCACATTTTGGGCATGTTTCCTTAGTCGTAGGCCAAGTATCTACGAATGACATGCCCTGTAATTGCCGTGTCGTCTGTCGCTTCTGGCGAAGCTCAGATGGAAATTTGTTAGTCGATGAAGTCGTCGCTACACCTAATGAAAATATATCTGGGGTACGCCAGTAAACGTAGTCAATACTCCACGTAGATCAATCTAGGTGCAGGCAATGAGCTTACTCTTGTTCATGGAGCCACAACAATCGCATCGAATAATTGAAATGGGAGAGATGTCGAGAGTATTTCCGCATGGGCCGCAAAATTGATCACCATCCTTACGTATTGGGAGGGATCTGAAGACGAAACTGACAAATTGATTTAATGATGAGGCAGACAAACGAAATTCTCAAGCACCCGTGCAAACGCCAGCACGTGGTTTGGTGAGGCCTCAGCATGGGCCATGGAAACTACCTACATGTAACTACTTGAATGTAGATCATTGACCGTGCGCGTCTGTGGTTGCGAGATGAATAAAGCATCGGTGAGATCCAGGATGCGTTCAGTCACCGGTTGTTTCGCTGTTGCAGTGATAGGACAGAGGCCATTCCCAATATTGCGCTGCTACAACATATGTAAAAAATATTGCGTTGATGTTCTCAATATTGCATCGTGAATTGCAACTCAGAACTAACAATGCTATCAATTCCACATTCTTTCAAGAATCGCTTCCTGACATCAACTTGCGGACCATATTCATGAAACGCCTCCTGTACTCCATTGGGTCCGCTGTAATACTCATTGGACCTTTTTTGGCATAGATGTTGAATGTTTTGACAAGCCCTGACAGTATCCTCGGCTGCAACATGTGTCTGGCCCAGAGGTAATCTATTATAACGATACGATATATCCATTTACCGTCAATGGATGTTACCCCATTTCTCCAAGTCTCTGTATTATTGCTGCTAGCAGCTAGTTGTGTATCATCGCTTGCGGCAAACTTCGTACTTGACTGAGACTTTAAATGTTGGCCAGGACCAGGAAGTCTAACCAGAAACAGAGAATAGTCAACCACATTCGAATTCGCGAGAAATTCCGTGTCTGTGTTCAATAGGTTGAAAAGTTGATCCGCCATTTGCGCTGAGACCCGTAGTCGGCTGGGCATTTGATCAACCAACTTGTTTTTCACATTTTGAGATGACAAACTACCGCCGGCGATATCGCGCTCTGGGAAGAAATAATTGTCTGGCTTTAGATCATAGGTACTCCATTGAGCTCTAGCATCTTCACTCTCCTCTTTCTCTTTTCCGTGTAACAAATTCTCCATGACAACAAGATGCGTTGCTGAGAGACCCAGGATTCTGTTCAAGTTTGATCCTGGAACGTAGAGCATATCCGTGACGCGGACTAGAAGACTGCCAGGATAAGCCGTCATATGGGCCACATAAGGCCGAAATAATTCGTGCATGAAGAAGCGGTATTCGAATCGGCGATCTAGTGACTTGACGATATATTTCCCGTTGCTAGTCATAAGAAACGTCGAGCCGCTATATCCTAGATCTCCAACCGGAATAAGTTCCGCTTCCCAATCATGTCTCCGTCGTGACCGTGAGCGATCTGGCAAACTCTGATAAAACGATGTCGAATATTCGTGTTCTTCAATCATCCAGACATCATGTCTCAATGTCAAGAAGTCAGAAGAACAGTATCGTAAATATTCAAAGTCGAATATGGGCGGGAAAATGCTCGTTAAACAGAAAAAGAAGCTGGCCAAGCACTGGACAGCCTGATTTCTTCTTGAAGTGTCATGCTCTACAGGCTCTGAAACGTCGCCCAAGGCACGAGCAACAGCGGTACAGATGTTGCGCGTCCAAGTCCGCATCTTTAGTGTACCAGTTGTTCGCATGGGTATACAACAATTGGTATGAGTTATGTTTTCGCCGTTATGCACATCGCGCAATTGGCGAAGATTGGCTCTTGGAGTGGTCCCAATGAAAACAAGAGCAGGGAAGTTTATATAGTAGAGATACGGCTAAAAGCAAATTGACGTCATTACACGCATGCAATTCAGTTTCGAGCACTGTTAAGAGACGACCCAGAAAACCTCCAATCACTGGTTTTTCTCCGAGTAATTTAAGGGATCTCTTGGCGAGCGATCGAATTGTCCGTCAAATTTGTGGCGTTGGTTGCCTTGTCTTTTGGGTACATGTGTATATAGTCACTTGCATGAATTCGTAGCAGCGTGTAACATGGGAGCATTGAGAGTATAATTAAAGCTTAACGCTAAAATGACAATTCCAACCCGCACCCTGTAAATAAGATGCAGATAGCTCTGTTACGGCAAAATATTCCAAACAAAGGTTCCTCAATCTATAAACTCAACTACATTGCATTACCGAGCATGCGGGTCAAGGACTGCATGGCCGCTTTCAGGTACTCCTCCATGGACATTTTCTCCTTGGGTTTCGAGTCAAATACTTCAACAGAAAGCCAGCCTCTGAAGCCAGTTCGTAGTACAGAGTTTAGAAAGCCTTGAATCGGCAGATACCCTCCATCAAAGGGTAGTGGGCGATAATCATGACTCCATACCGATCTCACTCGCTCCTCCGTGTTACGCAGAGGCGGCTCCATTCTATATGCATCTGAAATCTGAAGTAAGAAAATTGCATCTCCAGGAACAGTCTCTTCCAGTTGCTTCAGACTTTTTTGCCAACGGTCGCCAAGCTCAGCTAGGCTAACATCTTCGATATAACCTGAGTCTGTAGATGGATCGCCATATTCTCCACCAGCTGATTGGAAGGTGTCTAGACAAAGGCCAATGTTTTTTCGATCAGCTTTGTGCGATATCTCCAAAACGTGTTTCCACGTTAAGGCATATGTTGCCCAGCACCAGTTCTCATAAGCAAGTCGAAAACCTTTCTCTGCTAGCAGGTCTGCTAACTGCTGCAAATCTGCGGCATGCTCGTCAAAGGAAGATGATATATCCGGGGCATCTGATGAGCCAACCTAGAGATAGTTAGCCATCATTGCATCCTGATCATTCATCTCTGAGATGCGCATACTTGTAGCATATCGGTGCCTAAAGACTCCATAATTCTTATCCATCCTTTGGCGCGCGTAAATGCCTCCTCTCTCTCTTTTGCATGTGTATCTTTATTCCACCCCTCAAATCGTGAAAACGGTTGCAGCATGAGAATAACAAGGCCAAGTTGATCGGTTAGAATTCGAATCTTCTTAGCTACGTCTGAAAGTGTATCGTAATCATCTTCTTGAATTTCCTTTCCCTCGATATCGCGGCCGTATGCCACTATATCTGGCATAGACATTTCTATTCCATCGAATCCGGCGTTGCGAATGGCCTCTAGTTTTTGAGGAAGTTTCGCGTCATAGTAAGGAGGGATGCTGCATGACGCAAAAGAAGTAGGAATACTGTGGCCTTGATATCCGATGCCCATGGTGACGATATGCTATATTCCTCGAGTGAAGAGTCTCGACTAAGTGACTTGTACTCTGATTAGAATTGTACTTCTAATAGAACAGCTTGAAATACTTAAAACTTCATTGTCATTTACAGGATATATAACGTCATGCTGATGCTTGCAGCGTTGTCACCACAATTGCGTCATTCAATTAGCACAACACAGCTGTGATTGATGTAGCTTTCAAGTGGCAATTCTCATGAATATGTGAATTAAATTGATGCGTCGTCCGACAGTCGCGCCATTTTGTTTTTTGGTGTTTCCAATAATTTTGCCGCTGTGGCTTAATAATTTTGCCGCTGTGGCTTAATTGTTTACCTTGTCTTGCCTATCTTTGAGCGAGCAGCAACCATGGGCGCTCAATCAGATGTAACCATGAAGTTCAAGCAAATTGGCATTGTCGGTGCAGGGAACATGGGCTCTATGATGGGCTTCGCCTTTTCCGAGCTCGGCCTCGACGTGTCTATTTGGGATGCCAAGAGCGCGAATGTCGACGATTTTATGAAGCAAGTTGACCAAGCCGAGGGCCTGACAGGGAATATTACCGGATTTCACGACATATCAAAGTTTACAGCTAGTTTGGGTCAGAATGGTGGCCGAAAAGTGTTCCTTTTTTCTATAACACATGGCGCGCCAGCCGATGAAGTTCTGGAGAAGATCAAGCCAGAGCTGCGCAAGGGTGATATCATTTTGGATGGCGGAAACGAGCATTATCGAAATACCGAGAGGAGACAAAAAGAGTGTCAGGACATTGGCGTGGATTGGATCGGAACGGGAGTTTCTGGCGGTTATCAGTCTGCTCGACATGGGCCAAGTATGTCCCCTGGAGGAAATGCTGCGGCACTGAAAGAAGTCATGCCGCTGCTAGAACTATATGCGGCGAAGGATCCGAAATCTGGCGCTCCATGCGTATCGAATATCGGACCCGGCGGCTCAGGACACTTTGTCAAGATGGTCCATAACGGTATCGAAGTTGGTATGCTCTCCGCTCTCTGCGAGGCTTGGGCGTTTCTAAACAGCGGGTTGGGGCTTGACTACGATGAGATTGGTGAAATATTTGCAAAATGGAACGACAACGGCGAATTACATACCAATTTCCTCGTCAGAATTGCTTCTGAGATTTGCAAGACGAGAAAACCGACAGATGGCAAAACAGCGGGACAAAAAGGTGGCCACGTTCTCGATGACGTCCTCGACAAAGTCGTACAGGATGACGATGGCTCTGAAGGAACGCCCACATGGTCAATTGAGGAATCGGCAATGAGGCATGTATCTTGTCCGACGCTCGCAGCGGGATTTTATCTGCGTGTGGCCTCAGGAAATCGCGAAGAACGGCTACAGATCGCCGACACGTTCTCTATTCCCAAACCAAAGCCTATTCAAGATATCAAGGATAAAGACCAGATGGTTGAAGACCTCCGTCAGGCCATCTACTGTGCTTTCCTGGCCTCCTACTGCCAAGGACTGGAACTCATTGCGCGGGCATCTAATGACGAAGGCTGGGGCATCGATTTGTCTGAGTGCATTCGTATATGGCGAGCAGGGTGCATCATTCAGTCTGAGTTCATCGCCGATTTGCTTGAGCCACTTCTGAAAGAGAATAAGTCGCTCACAAACATCAAGCTGGAAAGCTCTGTCGGGCGGGAGTTGCAATGCAGCTATTCAGCCCTGAAAGAAATTGTCTCTCGAGGAATTGCAGCCGACCATTACTTGCCCGCGCTTACTGCCACACTTGAGTACGTCAAGTACACCACAGGCAAAATGCTGCCCACAAAGTTTATGGAGGCCCAAATGGATTATTTTGGGGCGCACTCATACAATAAGCCGGGCGTACGAGGCGAAGATCCCGGTCCGGTCGCGAAAGGCCCGCATCATTACGAGTGGAAGCCAGCTTAAAAGCTTTGCACGGCAATTGATCATTATGCTTGATTCAAAAGGTAGATTTTAAATTGCACGGCCAGACCATTGTATAGATATGCATGTGAAGTTTAGATCGAAGACGGAAGTAGCCGATGCGAAGCTCAGTTGTCATCTATACTCTGCATTAAATGACCCACACCCGGAGTAACAACTCCAGCTTTCTGCAATTTCATGACATAGAAAAACACCGGCTTTATCTGTAAATTCGCCTCATTGCCAAGCTGTAACATTGAGGCGCACGTATCATAGATATTACCTTTTTGCTACTTCAAACTGTATCGTTGACCTCATACAAAACTGGATCCACCATGACGAAACGTACACATCATTCACGTTGTTGTGCGTGTCACGATTAGGTTGACGGAGATATCATGAGTTTATGTTATAATTCTATTATAGCATGGGGACCTACTATATCGCAGCCATTCTATTTCACTACCTCATTTTTTCATCGCTCCTGGAGGCATCAATTACTATCCGAAATTTGATCAGCACATTCGCCCACCATGACATCGCAGTTCAAAGATGGTACGGCATTCTGTTAACACGTTGAAGACAATTTCGCTAATAGCAGCATGTGAAAAGAGAAAAACATCCCTGTTTCTAAGCAGGAATTTCCGGGCTTGGACAAAGATATGCCCGATCCCAAACCCGTTCGCGACGAGCTGCCGGATGCAGATGGAAGAACCGAAACTTACAAGGCAGCAGATAAGCTTGTAGGCAAAAGAGCACTCATAACTGGCGGTGACAGTGGCATTGGAGCTGCTACTGCTGTATTGTTTGCAAGGGAAGGTGCTGTAGTGACGATTATTTATCTTCCTGAAGAAGAGCAAGACGCGCAAGACACTAAGAAGCAGGTTGAGTCTCTTGGGAGTGACTGTTATCTATTCGCCACGGATCTTGCCAAAAAAGAAAATTGCCAGGATGCTGTCAATTTTGCCTTGGAGAAGATGGGTGGAATTGACATTCTCTTCAACAATGCGGCGTGTAAGCTATTGTTTTTGGACGATGAAAAATTGCATGCGCTGACTGTCTCTGGTAGATCAAATGATGGTTGAAGATATACTCGATTTGCCAGACGAGCAATGGATTCATACATTCAACATCAACATGCACTCATATTTTTTCATGGCAAAGTATGCCATCAAGCACATGAAGCGCGGCGCTGTAATTATCAACAACGCCTCTATTAATGCATACATCGGCCGGCCAGACTTGCTGGATTACACCTCTACCAAGGGAGGGATCATTTCCTTCACAAGAGGGTTGAGCAACCAATACATCTCAAAAGGCATCCGAGTTAACGCTGTCGCCCCTGGGCCAGGTAAGCATATATGCGCATATATGTCGAGAGCTGTTTGTGCCGTGCTGACAAGAACTGTAGTGTGGACTCCGTTGATTCCTGCGACAATGAATGAAAAGGCTCAGAAGGAATTCACCAGTCCTATGGGTCGACCAGCCCAGCCCAGTGAAATCGCCAGCTGTGTCGTCTTTCTCTCTTCGATGGACAGCTCTTGTATCAGCGGACAGACTATACACTGCAATGGAGGAGTTGTGGTGAATGGCTGAATAGAAAGCGTAACCAATCGGAGGATTTGCTTAGTTAATGACCAATGAGAGTCTTCTGTCTGTTCATTTTGAGAGTAATTGCTCTTTTATTGCCTTCCCGCGGGCCTAATAATCGGTGACTTGACAATGGTAGAGAGATGTGGACTATCTAGCCAGTCTACCCTAAAAAATCCTGGGCAGTGACGATCATTCAACTCGAAACCAATAAGCAGCTGAGAGCTCAATTGTAGTCCAATGTGACTTGTTGATATGTTATTCTCCATATAATTGTTAAAAATCGCCAAACTGGGTCAATTATCGTTGGCCTTAACGCTATCTCTGGGGAAATGAGCTAAGGAAGCTCCAATTAATTGCAATGAGAACTTTACTGACGTCAACCGCAGATCACCAAGGCCACAGCGATTGCCTACGAAATATTTCATTATCACGATAAATTGCAAGCTGAGTAAGTGTTATTTGTCCAGAAGGATGCTGCTGCTTACACAGTGGTCCCACCTTTGCCGGCGATTGTGGCAAAGACCCAGTGGTGAGGTCATCATGATATGTCGTTTTGCATAGATCCTGTCAATGACGGCGCGATCTCACTACTAATTGTATGCTTCTGTTGCCACGGCATATTCCGAGTCAGTCAAAAGAGACATGAAAATCTTATTTACGAGAACCTTATCCATGAGATTCGCTGTTCTTTTTCCCAAGACCGCTATTTCTACCTATTGCTCAGACTACGATCAATTTACACCTGGCTGAAGAGAAAGTAACAACACAATCATGGCAAGCGTATCACGACTGTTCCAGTTAAGCGGAACCTGCAACAACTATCCATGGGGGAAAAAAGGGCACCAATCGCTCGCTGCCGAACTCTGCAAAAAGACACCTGGAACCGACTTCACCATAAAAGATGACGAGTATTACTCCGAGATGTGGTTTGGCGACTACCCAGACTTTCCCGCGAGAGATCTGGAAACAGGTCGACCGCTTGCCGACCTCTTGAAATCCAACGAGGAAAAATTGCTAGGGCCATACTCAATGGAGAAGTTTGGAAATAATGTTCCGTTTCTACCAAAGGTAAATTGGGCTTGTGTTGCGGCAAGAACAGTTGTCTAATATATACATTACAGATCCTTTCAATAGGCAAAGCTCTGCCGTTACAAATTCACCCAAACAAATCACTTGCAGCCAAACTCCACGAGAAAGATCCCGAAAAATTCTCAGACACCAATCACAAGCCAGAGATTGCAGTGGCACTGTCGCGATTCGAGCTGTTTGCTGGCTGGAGAGAATTGAACCAAATTTCCCCCATGTTCAATATACCAAGTCTGCGGCGCTTCGTGCCTGAAGAGACGAATGCGTGGGACGAGGAAACTCTACGAAATGTTGTTCGCGAATTGTTGAAGGCAGATGAACAGACTATCCAGAAGATTGAAGAGGACCTGAAGCGACAGTCTCTAGAAGACCTTCAGAAACTTGGCTACCCAAGCCAAACTTTTGAGTTGCTTCAACGCTTGCAATCTCAATATTCAGCCACGGATCCAGGGCTGTTGGTTGCAATTCTATGCATGAAATTCTTCGTACTGGAGCCTGGTGAAGCAATGTTCATTCCAGCTGATGGTATTCATTGCTATTTGTCAGGAGATATTGTGGAGTGCATGGCTCGCTCAAACAACATGCTCGCCAGTGGTCTTTGCCCTGTTGCCGACCGCGATAGTGCTGATCTCTTTTCCGAAACCCTTAAGATCGACTCAAGTACGCAAGCAGATAATCTGAGGTTGACGGCAAAGGCAGGAAAAGATGGGTATACAACGGTATATTCACCACCCATTGGCGAGTTTGACGTGGTTCGTGTCGACATGCCTGCTGGAAAGGAGGACTCCGTTTGGAATCATAAAGGCCCGACTCTAGCCATTGCGCTTTCTGGGGAGGGTACCATTCAAGGCGATGGAAAAGAGCTTGCTGTCAAACCCGGGTTTATTTTCTTCATTGCAGCAGAGACGTCCACGAAGCTGCGGGCTGATTCTGACTTGCAAATTTACGCTGCTGCGTTACGTTGAATTGAAGTTACAAACTCATAATCTAGACAATAAAAACTTTTTGAATTTTAGACTTGTGTCATATGCGAAGAATCACCAGGTTGTTTGATTGGAGTATTTTTGCTTCCGTTGCTATCTTCTATATCCTCAATAATGCCAATCCTTTTCTGCCATGTCTTCTCGCACTTTGTAGTTAAGCTCCGCCTGCTTCAAAATTTCCATATCAATCTCAGCAATAAAGAAATTCTCTGAGCTGTCCCAAATCCCATCGACAGCGCCTACAAATGGCAAAGCGACCTGCGATAGTCCGACAAACGTGTGCGAAGGCCCACCGGCATTTGCAAACACAACGGCGCAAGTGTTTTCAAAGCAACGCGATGTGATCATAGTGTTTAAAACTAGACTTTCATAGTTGGGATTCAATCCTAGCCCATAGGCGTGGGATTCGTCGAGCGTCCAGCAGGTGGGCACGATGATGATGTCTGCGCCGTCTTTCACCAATTGGCGAAAAGCTTCTGGGAAAGCAAGATCCCAGCAGATCAAAAGTCCTACTTTTCCCAAAGGCGTAGATATTGCGGAATGTTTTTCCCAGCCACGAGATTGGTGGGAGCGCTCGGTGTGCCAGAGGTTTTTCTTCCTATAAGATCCCAGAATTTCGCCCTCGTGAGAAATAAAGTACGAAGTGTTAAATAGTTGATAGTCTCCGTCTAGGTCGTTTAATGTTCTATTGCCAGAGGATTGAGCGGCAGCTGGATGTCGCTCAACAAACGTTCCTGGGACAAGACAAACGCTAAGCTCTCGAGCTAGGACGCAATACTGATCCAGATATTTCTTGTATTGAGAAGCTTGCTGAATATAAATAGGGTCTTCAGGTACATAACCATTCAAATGGTATCTATAAAACAGTAAGTGAAAACACAATGATGAGATAAATAGAGGAAGAGGGGGGGAAAATATGTTAATGAACAAACAGTAATGTGATAGGATACTCGGATACGCACTCTGGCAAAACAACTAGCTGAGCTCCTTGTTCAGCTGCTTGGCGGATGAATGCACAAGCCTTTGTAAAGTTGCCCTCTATATCGAGGGGCTATGCGATGCTTTCGGTTAGTACGTAAAACAATTGGCAATGGAAGAGTTTGACATACTTTCGAGTGCAACTGAATGACCGCGACTCTGATCTTTGTCGACATGGCCATGGACTGTAGCCACTCTACACGATAATGCGCTATATGGGATTTACGCTTCTATATGTTGCGTATGTAATTGACTATATGTTGCGTATATAATTGAACCGGGGCGTCAAAACTTATCTAGGATACTGCCACCGTAAGTTTTATTTGCTCGGAACTGCCATCTCACCATTAAATGACGGGGTCCATCAAGCTAGTAATGCAGAGGCATTTTCGCCCGCACTATACATTTAGATCGGTTAGTTGGTGCCACGCTTAAGCGTAGCGTACAGATGCAATCGGTATCAATGAGGGCGAGTTGGACTTCCAAAAAGCGAGTTGGCTGTTTTACTAAAAGCAATTCTATCTGTTACTTCCTTTATACCATGTTTTTTTTATCTACTCGGAATTCAACGAATGAATTGGTTCACAAAGTCCGCCCCTAGTCCAACTTTCTCGTAATGCTCCTTGGCCTTCTGTATCTTGCTGAAGACATCCTCAACGCCCACAGGATTGCCATCAACGTCAACGTAGATATAAGCGCCAGTGACGTGAAACATGGTCACCATTTCCTCCACGTCCTCTGGGACCTCTAATGTATGGATGTCACCCGGTGGCTCAAAGGCATAGCTTCCTTGCTCTGCCCACCAAGGGTGCTCGAGATAGTGCCATCTGCCCTTTAATACCGTGGCGTGCACAGGGCCAGCGTGGCGGTGTCGTGACAGGATTCCAGATTTGCGGACTCTTAGAAGATTGACAAAGTAACCCTGGCTGACGGAGAACAACAATGGCCGGAACCAAACTTGGTCGGATTGAGGAACCCAAAACCGCTCGTCGCAGTTGAGCGTTAAGACGTCGGGAACAACTTGGTCTTCAAGAATATTTGGGAGAGGTTGGCCGCGATAGGCGAGGGCATGCTGGTCTGGAGGAGCGGAAGAAGTCATTGTGTGTATGTGTTGATGGCTCTAAAGGTGGCATGGAAGTAATGACAGCCATTGATTTGTGACAAACAGCTTGAAGTTATACCACGCCAGAACAGAGGCCAAGGTGGCCAGAGTCTTGCTCCTGACCATGGCTACAAATTCTAAGACCCAAACTGTGAGCCATTACTTCAGCTTGGTGAGACAAAGATGAGGCTAGATCCGGAGAATATTGTTAATACGGTGGACACCCGGAACTATTCATACACGCGGACTGGCGCTCCGGGCGCCGGGCGCTTCAGGCGCGGGGCAGCACTCCCAACACAACATACGAAGAAATAAAAACCCCACCAACATCTTAGCTCTTGGTTTCGCTACTAAATGATGATGGCTGCGCTAGATGGAGCGCGAGCGGCGCTTCGCTGGCGCCGCTACCAGAGAGACTCCGATGTGAAATCTCCACTGCATGACCCCCATTTATTGGAACGATTCCAAATGAAACGCCTTCTTTCGTAGGTGAATCTATAGCTTGATATTAGTGCGAGCGAATTGCAGAAAAGTTATCAAAACAGGTCTTCCATCGCTGATTGAGACCTCTACGTGTCTTGACTTGACAGGGAGTCGTTACCACTTACACATTTGCACCACAGTCACCATGGAAGCACCGGACTGGTGGCGTGACGCAGTCGTCTACCAGATTTATCCTGTGTCGTTCAAAGATACTACCGGGAATGGGAAAGGAGACCTCAACGGCATCACCTCCAAGTTGCCGTATCTAAAAGATCTTGGCGTGGAGGTGGTATGGCTCTCTCCGGTATATGCATCGCCCATGGTGGACATGGGATACGACATCTCCAACTATCGAGAAATACATCCAGATTTTGGAACTATGGAAGACTGGGAGCGCATGACCAAAGAAGCTCATCGCATAGGGCTGAAAGTGGTTATGGATCTGGTTGTCAACCATACCTCAGATCAACACGAGTGGTTCCAGGACGCTAAAGATGGAGGCTCGAAGAAAGATTGGTATATCTGGCGAGGGAAGAATAAAGAGGGAAAGGAACCTAACAACTGGGGCGCCATTTTTGGTGGCTCATGCTGGGAGTGGAACGACAAACTAAAAGAGTACTATTTACACGTTTTTGACGTGTCGCAGCCTGACCTCAACTGGGAGAATCCGGCAGTTCGAGATGCAGTATGGGATGTGATGCGATTCTGGCTGGACAAGGGCTGCGATGGATTTAGAATGGATGTCATCAACTGCATCTCAAAGACACCAGGTTTTCCAGACGCGCCAGTTGCCGATCCTCAAAGCATGTATCAGTACGGACTGATACATCGCTTTAACGGGCCAAAAGTGGCAGACTACCTGCTTGAGATGCATGACAAAGTCTTGCAATATTACCCCAATGCCTTTACAGTTGGTGAAGCCCCAGGAGTCAAGAGTGCAGAGCAGGCGCTTCCGTTGGTTCAAAATGGTGTTCCGCTTCAGGTATGTTCTCTTATCTCTCATTGTTAGATACCAACGAATATGCATTAATAAGTCCATGTAGATGTTATTTCACTTTGAACACATGTATATCGACCACCAACCGGGCAAAACGTGCTTCAACTACAAGCCATGGAAGCTTACGGAACTAAAGGATGTTCTCGGCAAATTTATGGAGTTTAATGAAGCCAACGGCGGGTGGGACAGCCTCTACTTGGAGAATCATGACCAACCACGAATTATTAGTCGATGGGCAAATGACGGCAAATATCGTGACGCATCGGCCAAGATGCTAGCAATCTTCCATGCTACTGGTAGAGGTACCCTATTTATATACCAAGGGCAAGAAATCGGCATGGCCAACCCAGCGGCCTGGACCTTCGACGAGCTTCGGGACCTGGAAGAGATTCAATATTATAAGGCTATTGAAGCCAGTAATGGGGATACCAAAGACGCGCTGAAGCAGATTCAGCGGATTGGACGAGATAACTCTCGGACCCCAATGCAATGGAGCGCAGATACCAATGCAGGCTTCACTTCCGGTACACCATGGATAAAAGTTAACCAAGATTACGAAGAATGGAACGTCGAGGCCGAACAAGCAAGTTCCGATATCAGCGTGTTAAAGTTCTGGAAATCTTTACTTACGATCAGAAAAGACCATAATGGTTTGGTGCGGGGAGCATTCCAGATGATAGACTATGAGAATCAGAGCGTCTATGCCTATACTAGAAGAAATGCCACCGAGCAATACCTAGTGGTGTGTTCGTTTTCTGAAGAGGAGGTGAAATGGGTGTGTCCTGTCAATCGTGGCAATCTGTTGCTTGGGAATTATCCGTCGCAGGAGATTGAGGAAGATGATACGTTGACGCTGAGGCCCTATGAGGGGCGGCTCTATTATCTACCAGCAATGCAACATTTATAGTCTAGCTTTGGAGTATGTTGAATAAGCAGTCTTGGGAGCAGCCATTGAAGTACCAAATATTGCTAGTCTTGGCTAGATGTTCGTTGACGATGACCCGAAGAGGTAAATTTGCACGGGTCGTGTTAGGATATGCTATTGGGATAACGGACTGTTTATAGTATGTCACGGAATAGTAGTACATACAATATGTTTTGTTTCCCTTCTTTATTATACTAAGTTGTTCACGCAATTGCCTCTATTTTAATTCTGTGCTGTGGTTTAAATAAATAAGACGCTAATAGTTTGTATAAAAACCCTTTAATTCTTAACCTGCTAGTTGGTATCTCTAGTGAGTAGTTCTTAGCTAACTATCGAAACCTAGAATAGTCATAATTATGCAGCCTAGCTGTGGAATCCATTGGTCCCAAAGCGAAGTGCATGCTCCTCAGACACAACAAATATCGCGGTCTTGAGAAGTTGCACAATGGCTTTGATCTCATCCTCTTTCACAATGTATGGTGGCGCTAGAATAACCAGTTCCACATCAATCTTTCCCGTCTTACCCAAATTTCCAAGAATATTTAAGCCCAGCTCTGCTGCGACTTCGACAATACGATTGGAGAAATTGTGCTCTGCGAGGAACGGGGTCTTGGTGTTAGGATCTCGCATAAACTCGACAGCCCAAAACAGTCCTCTGCCACGAATGTCTCCTACATGAGCGAGATGGCCAATCTCCTCGTTCAACTCCGTTTCGAGGAAGTCGCCCATTCGTACCACTTGTTCAAGAATATTCTCTCGCTTAATGATTTTCTGCACAGCAAGGGCAGCAGCGCAGGCTGTTGGGTGAGCTTGGAAGGTATGGCCATGAGCGAGGACCATGGTTCCTCTAGCTAAGCCGTCGAATACTTTTCGATTCAACAATACTCCAGACAGAGGCACGAAGCCTCCACCTAAAGCCTTGCCGATCATCTGAATGTCTGGTCCGCTGATGCCTTCCTGTTCCCAAGCATGCATAGTTCCCGTCTTTCCCATGCCGCACATGATCTATTCGATGTTAGAGTCATCTGTAACTGATAATTGTAGGGATACAAACCTCATCAAGTATTAGTAGAGCTCCGTATTTATCACAGATCTCGCGTACGGCTTTGAAATACCCAGGCACCGGAGGGACGCATCCGAGAGTCGTCCCACTGACCGTCTCAGCCACGAATGCGGCCACCGTGTCGGGCCCTAGGCGCAAGAACTCGTCTTCTAGCTGTAATTTCAACCTTTCGACATACTGTTCGTTCGACTCAGATAATCCCTTTGCCCTATAGCTGTAGCATGGATCAACGAAGCTGACGTTATTCGAGATCCAGGGCTGATAATAGGCGCGACGAGATTCATGGCCAGAGACACTCAGTGCGCCTAATGTATTTCCGTGGTAGCTTTGCTTCCTTGCAATGAAGTTGGTTCTTTTAGGCTGCCCGACTTCACAAAAGTATTGAGTTGCCAGTTTTAACGCTGCGTCTGTAGCTTCACTGCCAGAGTTGACAAAGATAGCCTTTACCAAACCGCCAGGCGCATCCTTCAAGATTTCAGTGGCAAGAGATTCAGCAGCCTCGCAGGTGTGTCTACTCCCGGAATAGACATAGGCAATCTTGTCTAGCTGTTCAATGATAGCTTGTGTGACTTCAGGCTGATGATGCCCCAAGACTGAAACGGAAGGACCAGCAGAAGCATCGTATACAATCTTTCCAGACTCTAGAGTAAACGAGATGCCAGAGCCGGATACAATCTTTTGCGGCTCATACGCTAATGCGCGATGAAGTACATGTGATTTTGCAACAGATGGATTGAGCGGCATGTTGGAGATGAGGAGTGAGGAAAAAGGTACCAGCTCAAATTGTGTAAGTGAATGATGATGAAGGGGCTTAGACAGCTGCACTCTTATTCTCTCCGCGATCATGTTTACTTTAAGTTCCCTTCAAGTTCTCTTACAGGCCCTTTTACTCTGTTCGTATTACAATCACTTACCCACGATTTCCCTTTCCAGTTGCATCGCATCGCACATCTCATATAGGCTAGAGTCAGCATAATATTTTGGCCTGACTAGCCTGGAACCGTAGACTATTTGTAGCTAGTGGCGCCGAGCGCTTATGGCGCACGACTCAGTAGCGCCTTGATATGAATCTTGGAGAACCGAAGACGGAGTGGAACAAAAGATCAATGTAGAGGATTATGAAAGATAAGACTTGTTGTCGAGCTAGCTGCCTACGAGAGGCGCTTGACCCCAACTATTAGCTTTAGTTCTATCCGGAGGCAAGTCTGGGGAAGAAGTATGCGAGGGGTGTTGTAAACCTTCATTTTGACTCGATAAGCAATGCGCGATTGACATTAAGAATGGAAGGCCGGCGTACATAAAGTTGCGTTCATCTTCTCTATGAATATCTTCATGATATCTCTGCGACAACAGAAACTATAACTGCAATCCTTATTGTTCAATTTATCTTCAATTGTATCGACCTAAAGAGCATGGTCTCGAATCCTCCATCATGGGAGAAGAAATTCACGTTGCTCAATCCGAAAAAGTCAACCACGATGTAGACTTGAATGATGTGGCCATAGCCAAGCAAGCTCAAGATGCTCGTGCGATTGAACACAATCTGACTCTCAAAGAGGTCTTCCGTCATTACCACCGTGCCATTGGATGGTCCTTTCTCTTCAGCTTAGGAGTTATCATGGCCGGTTTTGACCCTCAATTGATTGGCACGTTGATAGCGATCCCAAGATTCCAGCACGACTTTGGCGTTGAGCTTGCTGATGGATCGTTTGTTGTTCAAGCAAAGTGGCAGTCAGCGTTCAATCTTGGCGTCCCCGTTGGACAAGTGCTTGGGTCCTTCGGTGTTGGATGGCCCTTGGAGAAATTTGGGCGTCGATGGACTCTTGCAGTTTGCTGCTGCATTACCCTCATTACCATTGCACTACAAACTTCTGCTCAAAACAGACCTCAGATTCTCATTGCCGAGCTCATCAACGGCGTGGTTCTCGGTGCCTACCCAGTCATTGCGCCCACGTACATCTCAGAAGTCACTCCTGTGGTGTTTCGCGGTATTGCAGCAGCGTTTGTCAACTTGTCATTTGTCATTGGCCAACTTGTGGCCAGTGGTGTTTTAGCTGGCTGCCAAACCCGCGACGATCGATGGGCGTACGATATACCTTTTGCAACTCAGCTCATCTTCCCCATTATCATTCTGGCCCTGCTACCGTTTTGTCCGGAGAGCCCATGGTGGTTGGTCCGTAGAGGCGAACTACAGAAAGCCGAGCGATCACTCAAGCGTCTTACAAGCGAATCCGTCGATACGAGCATATTACTTGCACACATACAGCTTACCACATCTATTGAAGAAGCAGAGACCGATACTGCCCGCTTCATTGACTGCTTCAAAAAGACGGATCTTCGGCGAACAATCATCTGCATCATGGTTTATGCCATCCAGCCACTAGTTGCCAACTTTCTGGTCATCGGATACGCCGTTTACTTCTTCGAACTCGCGGGCCTCGCGGCCAATGACTCTTTTGATCTTGGCGTAGGGCTGCTTGGCGTTGGATTTGTGGGCACAATCCTTTCCTGGTTTCTCCTCAGTCGATTTGGTCGCCGTACAATCTATAACCAAGGCTTTAGCATTCTTGCTATTATCGTTCTTTTGGTGGGCGTCCTTGACGTTGTTCCTGGATACGGCACAACGAACCATAGTGTCGTCTGGGCCCAGTGTTCTATGATGGTCATCTACAATTTCTTTTACGACTTGACAATCGGCCCACTCTGTTTCGTCTACTTGTCAGAGGTTTCGTCTGCGAAATTGCGTGACAAAACCATCGCTATTGCAACTACAATCAACGCGCTGATTAATGTTGCTTGTGCTGTGGGCATTCCTTACGCCATTAATCCGGATCAGGGCAACCTGCGTGGCAAACTTGCTTTTGTATTCTTAGGCGCATCGTTACCATGCCTCGTCTGGTGCTTTCTCGCACTGCCTGAAACTAAAGGTCGGACGTTCGAGGAATTGGACATCATGTTTCAGAGGAAAGTTCCAACTAGGAAATTTGCCACTTACAAGTTCTCAGAGCATATGGAGGAGGATTAGGATAGTGCAGCTAGGCATTAATGGTTACAAAGCCTCTTAACAAGTCGATTATCTTCAAGCTACTATTATGTACCGCTAATTGCCAAACTAATAAATTTGATTCGAGCAGAATGAACTAAAATAATGACTTCGCTCAATACCATTCCGTTTTGCCAAGCCTTTACAAGTATTGCCAGCATCGTATCCCATTAATTTCCACCTATATCGATAAGTTGATCCAGTATGTTCACGACTCAAGATAACGCCAACTCCCAATGCCTCCGCTGAATGATATCAAGCCAATCCAACTCGTAGCCTGTAATCGGTCCAGTAATGCTAGTATGCTGTAACCATAACTCTTCCAGGACCGACAGTGCCGACGCAGCATTTTGGAAATGTCGATATGTTGCGATATGATGCAGCCTCTCGCGTACAAAACTCATCGTTGACTTACATCGAGTCTCTCCTCCAGCCATAAAGAGAGGGAAGAGTGATGTGCATTCTGGTAAGCAGCCCAGCGGCATTTGTTCCAGATGAAATATGATGGAAGTGACTTCGCTCGCCATCTTGTTTTCAAGCTCAGAGCCATTTACCGAGAATCGGCGTCGCATCATGCGGTACAGATGTATGAGAGCCGCGCTTCTATATGCCTCTGCAAGGCTGGTTAGGCATTGATTGTCTGACTCAGGGCATTTCCAATCCTTAAGCTCAGACTCAATCTTATATGCTTGAGGAAAGAAGTCTTCTGTCGAGGAAACCGGTGATTCGTAGGTGCTATGAGGAGACGAAGACATAGAATCAGAATCACTTGAGGGTGTCGATGCTTCTAAAGAGCGGATAATGTCGCCATTCAGAGAGCTAATCCTGGAAATCAGGACTAAAGGCTCAGATGCCAGCCCAACATAGGAGTCGACTTCATTCATTGGTTGTGGGATCCAATATCGGCCGGGTATTAGAGGCTCGCGATCCAATGTTACGCTCATCAGGATATCATGATATGCGAAGTTTCGCAAAAGCCAGCGAATCTCATATGCTGGACTTCTACGGCACCCATCCGAGGTTGGTGAGAGCCAGTTATGCCTTATAATATGCGCTGCGCCCACCAAATGGTTGCGCCACTCTGCAGTGTCGCCCAAAACAGCCGACATAGAGCAGAAGACAAGGCAACAGGCGAGCGAGACTTCTGGAGATTCACTATTTAGTAAGCTCGCTGTAAAGGACTGAAGAGCGGTAGATCTATGCTCAAGAGCTTTGATCCGGTAAGTATCGTCGCAAAGAGACAGATGCGATGATGACCATGCGATCAACATGTCAAGCAGCGCTTTCTCTTCGATTGCCATGGGTAACAGCACTGCTTGACGTTATTCACTGCATAGCATTGATGAAGGTAAGTACAGGAGACAGTGACAGCGTACCAGAGAGGAATCCGTTATTCTCCAGATTGGTAGTTAGCATAGTGTTGAATGTCTGGACGTAGTATCTGAGCGCTAACTTGCGATCCAGTGATCGACGAGCCAGCTCAGGCGCGTCACTTTGAAGAAATTGAATAGGAGCGGGTGCAATTGGAATCGTCAGAGGCACAGAGGGATGATTTGGCATTCGAAGCCGTAGAGACACCGAATCTGATGAAGGAGAGGCGTCATCTGCAATCTGGCGGGGACCCTGCCAGTGACAAACCAGGTTGAGACGAGCACAATGACCACAAACATTGCGAACTCCATCGCACCGCTTCTTTCTATACGTTTCCCCCCTCTATGTCAGAAGTTAAGCATCAACCCGTAGTCTGGGGGGGACTGTACCTTCGGCGGCATGTTAAGCATCCTGTTCTGTTGCGCCTTCGCGGGATGTACTCTTCAGGCTGGCTCTGGGTGGCCAAAGTATCTGGCTTAGGACTTTGTAGATACTGAGCCATGAGAGGTGATGCCTTAGAATGCCTGATCTCCCCACGATTTGTAGAATCTGAATCCATCTGTCAATTTGGGGGGTTCCGATCGGAAGGTTAGTCTGCTTTACTCCGTAATGCTTATCGCCTTAGTCGGAACCCCGCATAGTTAGAGCGACGTTAACGCGGAGTAGGCTAGACGAACTGACTCAAGGCTAATAGTGTAAGGCAATTACCGGAGGGCATTGATAACCAGTGTTTTCCGAGAGATTCCCGATAATGATTAGAGATTGGCCTGGGAGTTACTGAGAGTAAACAGAATACAGTTGGCTTTGGAACAACCCCCACATCCAAAAATACATAGTCAATCTACGCAAATGGTAACGATTCACATAACAGCTTTATTGGCTAAGATAAACTAACGAGTGCGGATGTAGCTGAGCTAATAGATTTTAATGCCATTTCAGCACTTGGGTGATTGACATAAAAATCTGCAAAATCTCTGAATTAAAGAGAGTGGGCTGCAATGAGGGGGGCCAGGAAGATAATTTCCACATAAGCCACCGGAATAACATATGGAATTCCTTATCTGGTCAACGATTGATTTCTCCCAGAAGCCTTCCTTCTAAAACATCAGGTATGAAATCAGATGTCTTGGAGGATATTGTGAACATGGAGGGTGTCGGCGTAGTTCTTCAGGTGGATGATCTTGCCGTTGTTATCGAATTGGAAAGTCATCACTGATTCGTGGTTGAAAGGCTTGCCTAATTACTAATCAGCACTTTGAGCCCTTGGTTAATACTCATGGAGAAACGGACCTGTGATGGTCGTTGCAGTAGCCTTAATCACAGCGGCAGCCCAGTCACTCTCTGGGCCACCTCCAATCACTTGTAAGACTTGACAGTCGTGAGGCTTGGAGTAATCGATAACGTTGGGAATATCAGAAAGGCCACCATCAACTATCTCTCCCTTGATAGTTTCAGCACCTTTCAATTGAGTAGCGTGCGGGAACTCATGGCCGTTGATGTGAAATTCAACGTTGTCGTGGAAGTGATTAGTTATATGTCCGGGCTGCTGAAGCTTTCCCGAGTTCCCTGCCTTTTCAGCAATATCCTGGGCGATATGAACCTCGAGAAGGTTTCGAATCTCTTGAGCGCTGGGAGCCATTGAAAGTATAGCTAATTTGCTTTAGAAATTATTTAAAGGGAGGATGTTGTAGTTTGAGTGTATGATTGCTGATGGAGAGTGAAAAAGAAAGGGAGCGTACTTCAGAGACGCGGCATGCCCATTATATAAGTTGCAATTCACTCAGACATATGTTACGTCAACAACTTTGTAAAATGCACCTTGTCATGGTTTGTACACTTGAATTCCTAATAAAAAAAGTCTATGACCTGTCATAAGCTATCACAAGACAAAACTGAATCACAAGATACCATTGATAAGAACAACAGCAAATCAAATGATAAATTCTAACTTAGTTCAAGATGAAGTGTACATTAGAGCTCTTATTTTCTGTTATTTGTTGTTATTACACTACACTAGAACGGGATACGCTTTATTGTATGTGTCGTAATATTTTGAAAATGCGGAGCCTATATCGGGTTTAGTATCATGCAATTTGATCTACAAGTGTCAACAAATCGATATCAAGACGTCTGTTATTATACTTATTTGAGGGGTATTACTTTTAAAACGGAGACACGACATGTTCACTCCGCTCTGGGTATTTTATTTCAACCTAAAGAAAGCACTGATCACGCATTAATTGTTTTCAGCTGTGATAATGCAGTTGTTCTTTTCCCCATCCAGATAAAGCCGCTTCTTCCGGCAACCTTAGGCTTGCTCTTGGCAGCTTCCTTTCTTTACGGATATGATTCATGCAGTGGTGGTAGTGTTTACCCCTCTCACTAATCACTAGTATGTCTTCATGTTTGTCCTTTCAGCTATGGTGCTATTTCTACTTCTTACCTTATTAGTCTATGAAGGAGCTGTTTGCCTGGCTCATGACGAGCTGAAAGATGGACCAGGAATTTAATTTCGAGTCTGCCTTGCCATGGAGGTGGTTTAGGGCGAGCAATGGGGCTGGCCACAATGCCGCAGATGCCGTAACTAATGTGAGGCTCTCGTAATCATTCGCGGCTTTGGGTCTCTGAACTGAAAGGCAGAAACTTGAATGGGAGGGCTACTCATAATGGAGCATGCATATGCATAGGTGCCTACATGCATACTCCACACCGACATTAGCCTGGCATGACTTCTATCGCTACACATCTTGATATCCAATCTCACACCCTTTGGGTGTATACTGTTTGTAAGCTATTGCAAGTCTGGAAAGTCATACCAGACAAAGCCTATACATTTGTTAGTCAAAGATTACATGGTGTTTCCAGATGAGAAGTGGCAACATCCTCACTGTTGAGCATGTCTATGTATGCGCTGCATAATTGAAGCAAGCATTACGACAGAAATTGAGAGGTTTGCTGTATTATAGGTCAAATAAAAGACGAAACAATTAATCAGCAAAATGCGATAAGATGGGCATCATATATGTATTGGCGCTGACCGTCTCGACGTTACATTTCAAAGAACAGAGTTGATCACCTTTCCTGCCACATAACTCTCAAGCGTCTCCTTGATACTTAGTTGTAGATTTTCCAAGCATGTGCCTCCATACCATGCAACATGTGGTGAGAGTGTCAAGTTGCTAGGACAATCTCGAATGAGCTGGCAGCCCTCCTTAGTCGCTGGCTCATTTACAAAGACATCTGTGGCAGCAGCGTATATCCATTTTTCTTTCAATGCCCTGAGGAGCGCTGCCTCGTTCATGACACCTCCGCGTGCCACGTTAACTACAATGCTATCTGGTCTCATAGCCCGAAGCTCGGGTTCTGAAATCATGTTACTCGATTCTTCGTCGAGCGGACACGCGAGTAACAGCACTGTACAAGTTTTCACTACCTCTTCGAACGGCACCCTTCCGGGCCTTACTTTACTAGCCGCTGTGGACTTTCTCTCAGCGATCAATACCAGCATCCCTAGTGCCTTTCCTATAGCCTCCGTATATTTTCCTAAGTCTCAATTAGTAAATGAATGTCGCTCACATTTGCAATCTTTTGCTCGTAGTACTTACCTATGGCCCCATAACCGACAATTCCCAATATCTCATGCCTCATAACTCGTGGTAGCTGCGGGTACAAGTGGAACACATTCTTTTCTCGAGGCCAGGCCTCAGCCTCGAGTGTAACGCGGTGCAAGTCAACAACCTGGCGCTTGGCAGCCATATATAAGGCAAAGGCATGCTCAGCAACAGACTCAGCGTTGGCACCGGGTGCATTGCATATCGTGATGCCGCGAGCCCGGCATGCTTTCTTATCAGCAATGTCGGTGCCAGTAGTCATGAAGGCGACCAGCTCCAGGCGGAAGCAAGCGGCAACAATGCAGGCCGAGATGGGCACACGCGATGTGATTATGATGGTGGCATCGCGAACGCGCTCGATAGTTTGATCTTCACCAATAGTATTATGATACTCGACGTACTCGTGCGTGAAGTCGAATTTAGGGACCGGGCACGTATAGGCGTCTAGACAAACGACTTTATGAAGCTCATCACTTCGACGAGGTGAGAGCGAGCCCATGGTTGCTGCCGCCCTCAAAAGTGTCAAATATTCTCAGAGAGAGAATGTTAGACACAGAGCCCGCCTGGTGGCAGTATAGAGTGGTAGGCTGGCTAGTGGTTTATACCCGTCAAATTGATAATCGCCCACTGCAAGTACCAATCTGAGTGAGAAGGGGATTCGCAAATCTTGATCAGAACAGATATAGTTCACACATCTACTCGCCAGAATTTACGTTAAGATGAGATGAAAACCCATTTGATATGTCGGTCGAAAGGGTTGTTAAGATATTCCTACACAGCTACATTATAACCACGCCCGGAGTGAAGTGGCATACGACAGGGCTTATAGCGTGGGGGTATGTAGTCGTGCCTACATGTACTTCGGGATATGATAAGTTAGATTTTCCGCCGTCGAATTCTTGGCGAAGGAATAAGCCACCATCCCGCGCGCCATCCTTGTTGTGCCGCTATATATTCAGCCAGCCACTTAGTAGCTGAATCAACGTTAAAGCAACCCTCAAAGAATTACTAGTAGCAAGCTGAGTAGGCGTTTTGACCCCGCTATCGCTGTCAGCCCTTCATTTGGGCTCTGATTCAACTGCCACTGTCAGCCAACGGCCCGTCCCCGTGTGGAGTTGGAGGTGTGGAGCGAGCCATTTATAAATCTTATTGTCTACATGTATGTTCACCTCCATGCCGATATAGGTAATATTAAGCTATATATGTGGATATTACTGTATGTAGATAATTCTCAATCTGTTGACGTTGGCATAATGCAACTAATTGGGAAAAAGAAATACTCAATTGCTTCGTGTTATACCATAATTTGACTTTTTTTACTTCTCCATTGTATATAGGCCCATTGACTGTGTAAATTACTCACAACTGGTGGTAATTATAGTCTAGAAAGAGAATCAGTTGCGTCAATAAACCAAAAATATTTGGTTAGCGTCAGCAGCTTCTTAGTACACCACCTCTTGTAGCAGCTTGTGATAATCAGCCTATGGCAGATACACCGAAGTCCTTCGACAATACAGATAAAGTTGACACTATATTAACTAGCAACATACAGCCTTCAAAAACTATTTGAAGAGTTACTATCTCAACAATACAATGCAACATTAAAACACGTAACAGTACTGCATAACGAAAATCTGAACTGGAGCAGAAATATCTGGAATCATCAAGCTAGACACAGCTTACTCACACCAAGTATCTATTTCAATTGATCCAACATTACATCCCGCGATAACATGGATGTCGAGCATCAAAACCAGACAGCTACACCACCCTTGATGTTTGGTGATGCTGATAATCACTGTGACGACCTTTACGAGCAGGTAATGGTTCGTTATGAGTTGACTCGAGATAAGATCGAGACTCTTCTGCCATGCACATCCTTCCAACTTGATGTTATGGATTGTGCTGCTACTAACGGGAAACGCGCCATTGGCCATGTCATTTACGAGATCCCAAGAAGCGTTGATACCCAGCGGCTGGCCGCAGCCTGGAAGGAGGTTGTTCGCCAGACGCCGGCCTTAAGGACATGCATATACACATCAAAAGCCGGAGATTCTTTCCAGGTTGTGCTAGCAGAGAGCTTCATTTCGTGGATGCATTCTACATACATGGATACGCAAGAGGCTATTATACAAGATGAAACAGCTATTGCTATGATGGGGCCGCGCTGCAATCGATACGTCGTTGTCGATGACCTTGAAAAAAGCCAAAGACTGCTCATCTGGACATTTAACTATGCTCTACTTGATAGTAGCTTACAACAACGAGTCCTTCAACGGGTTCTCACGGCCTACGAGGGCGGGAAAATCCAATACTCCAACTGGCTTGAAACGTCAGTGAGCCTTCAAGCTGGGAACTCGGAACGCGCGGCTCGGTTCTGGCAACAACATTTTGATAGCTTGGATGCCTCTGTATTTCCTCCTCTGCCTTCTCATCTGGCGATGCCAAATCCCAATTCATTTGCAGAGCACCGTATCTCATATTTGGGCCCAGCTCAACAAAAGTGGCCCGCCACTATCGTCTGCCGAGCCGCGCTTGCGGCTCTCCTATCTCGTTTCGCGCACTCTTCAGAGGCACTTTTTGGTGTTGTGATGAAGCGGTCTCACAAACCTGAAGAGCAAGTCGAGGGCCTGACACAAACAGTAGTACCCATACGCGTGCATTGCGCTCTTAACCAATCTGCACTGGAAGTCATAGAGGCAATCACTGCCCACGACCATGCAATGCACGAGTTTGGACAGGCTGGTCTCCGCAGCATCCGCTGCATTGGTGATAATGAGTCTGCCGCCTGTGACTTCCAGACGGTCCTTCTGGTCACTGATAGTGATGCTCCGCAACCACCTAGTTGCGAGATTCTTCAAATCATAGAAGAATCGAATAAGTTTGGGCCCTGCGCCAATCGTGCCCTTCTACTCAGCTGCCAGATGGCTAGTGACTCGGCGTTGCTGGTGGCACATTACGACCAGAGTGTGATTGATGCTCCTCAAATGAATCGTTTCTTGAGGCAGTTAGGATCCTTCATTCAGCAATTTCAACAGAGTGTGGAACATTATCCTCTAGTGAGACACCTGGATGCCGTAACGGAAGAGGACCAGGCAGAGATCGCGGCCTGGAACTCTGAACGCTTACAGACACAAGATGCCTTGATCCACGATGTGATATTCAAGAGGACTGCCAACGCCACAGATAGTACAGCAGTTTCTGCGTGGGATGGAGAGTGGACTTACTCTGAGCTCGACAGTGTATCATCGCGTCTCGCCGCATACATCCAATCTCTCGACCTAGGCCAAGCACAGGCAATCTTGCCACTCTGCTTTGAGAAGTCAAAATGGATCATAGCTAGCATACTTGCTGTACTTAAAGCTGGTCGGGCCTTTACACTCATCGACCCATGCGATCCGCCGGCAAGGATGGTCCAGGTCTGTCGACAAACTGGCGCAAAAGTCGCTCTCACCTCCGGACTTCACAGCAGAACTTTAAGCACTGCCATTGACCGCTGTATTGTGATCAACGAGGATCTTCTTCAATCACTGTCCCGCAATGAAGATCAGCTGAAACCAACGGTGAAGCCGCAAGACTTGGCCTATTGCATTTTTACGTCTGGAAGCACAGGGGAACCAAAAGGCATAATGATTGAACATTGTGGATTTGTGTCCTGCGCTATTAAATTTGGCCCCGCGTTGGGAATCAATCCCCATACCCGCGCTCTTCAATTCGCGTCGTACGCGTTTGGTGCGTGCCTAGTGGAAATCGTGACGGTTCTGATGCATGGCGGCTGCGTCTGTATTCCTTCCGATGACGATCGAATGAATAATGTCCCAGATTTCATCAGAAGAAGCAATATCAACTGGGTTATACTGACTCCTTCGTATATTGGCACGCTTCAACCTGAAAACGTCTCCGGGCTGCAAACACTGGTGTTGGTTGGGGAACCGATATCCGCATCTATCAGAGATATCTGGGCCCCTCGAGTTCAGCTCTTGCACGCTTACGGCCAGAGTGAGAGCTCAACTATATGCAGCGTTACAAGAGTCACTCCATTCACCCTTGAGCCGAACAATATTGGTCGCGCCGTGGGCGCTCGATCTTGGATCGTTGATCCAAATGATACCACTAAGCTTGCTCCAATTGGTTGCGTTGGCGAGCTGGTAATTGAAAGTCCAGGAATAGCGCGCGAGTATATCCTTGCTCTACCGCCGGATGAGTCGCCTTTCTTCGTGACGACTCCAGCCTGGTATCCTTCTGGGCAACTCTCTGGTGCCTTCAAATTCTACAGAACCGGAGATCTCGTCCGCTATAGATCTGACGGCACTGTTGTCTGTCTTGGACGCAAAGATTCGCAGGTTAAAATTCGAGGGCAACGTGTGGAAATCAGCGAAGTGGAAGCCCGCCTGCGACAACAGCTACCCAGTCACATCATGCCCGTGGCTGAAGCTGTCAGAACGTCGGAGCTTTCCAGTGGCAAAACTTTGATTGCATTTTTGATAGGATCGTCGTGCGACGAAGAGAACAGCGTCTTTGTTGCGCCTCTAGCAGATACTCACATCCTCGATCACAGTGCTACGAAAAAGATAAACGTGACGTTGCGGCAGGTTCTTCCCCAGTATTCAGTTCCATCTTACTATATTGGCATGAGAACTTTGCCTCGTACAGCCACTGGGAAGGCAGATAGAAAAAAACTTCGGTCTATTGCTGGCAAACAATTGAGCCAGCTGGCTCAAAATATCATCTCTCAGCCCAGAGAACAGTCTGGGCCACCGGCAACTATGACGGAGGTAAAACTCAGAGAGCTTTGGTACCGAGGCTTAAACGTCGACTTCAATCCCAAAAACGACGGAGCAAGCTTCTTTGAGCTGGGCGGAGATTCTATTGCTGCGATCAGGATGGTGAATATGGCTAGGCTCGCCGGCATATCCCTAAAAGTCTCCGACATATTCCAAAACCCTACGTTTGCCGATCTCCTAGATGTAATCGGACAAGATTCGACGCCGTATGTTTCTATTCCACGTACCACCTATGCCAAACCTGTGGAACAGTCATTTGCTCAAGGCCGCCTATGGTTCTTGGACCAGCTAGAACTCGGCGCTTCGTGGTATTTATTACCATACGCCGTTCGCATGCGTGGGCCGCTGCAAATCGACGCGCTCAGAGTTGCTCTGCTAGCCCTAGAACAGCGGCACGAAACTCTACGGACAACGTTTGAGGAACAGGACGGTGTTGGGTTTCAAGTCGTCCATGCAAGCATCTTTCAGGAGCTGAAGATGGTGGACTTGTCAGCCGGCGATCAAAACGAAAGCTATCTGCAGCTGCTACAACAAGAGCAGACGACTCCATTTGATCTCACATCCGAAGCGGGATGGAGGGTATCACTCATACAGCTTGGGGAAAACGACCATGTGCTTTCCATTGTCATGCATCATATAATCTCCGACGGCTGGTCTACTGACATTTTACGTCGCGAACTGGCCCAGTTTTATGCCGCCGCTCTCCTGGATCATGACCCTCTGTCGATGGTGAAACCCCTCCCAATCAATTATCGCGATTTTTCAGCGTGGCAAAAGCAGCAAGAGCAAGTGGCCCAACACCAAAAACAGTTGGAATACTGGACCGACCAGCTCGAGAACAGCTCTCCAGCAGAATTCCCAACTGATTTCCCCCGGCCAGCTATACTGTCCGGCAAGGCAGGCTACGTGCCTGTTACCATCGAGGGCGATCTGTATATGAATCTTCGAGAATTCTGTCGGGTGAAGCAAATGACTCCCTTTACCGTGCTACTGGCGGCATTTCGAGCCGCCCATTATCGACTTACTGGGACTGAAGACGCTGTCATTGGCACACCCATCGCTAACCGCAACCGGCGGGAGATTGAGAATATCATCGGCTTCTTCGTCAATACTCAGTGTATGCGAATTACTGTTGACGACAACGAGACATTTGAAAGCCTAGTACGACAGGTCCGGCTGACGACGACAGCAGCGTTTGAGCACCAGGATGTCCCCTTTGACCGCGTCGTTTCGGGACTACTACCTGGTTCGAGGGACTTGTCTCGGAACCCGCTGGCACAGCTTATGTTTGCAGTCCATTCTCAACAAGACTTTGGCAATTTCGAATTAGAGGGCCTCGAAGCAGAACCCCTGTTGAACCAGGTCTATACTAGATTCGATATAGAGTTTCATCTATTTCAAGAGACAAACAAATTAAAAGGCAATTTAGTTTTCGCGGCAGATCTATTCAAACTTGAGAATATCCGCAATGTAGCCAGCGTATTCTTCGAGATACTACGTCAAGGTCTCGCTAAGCCTCATACCCCAATTGCAGTTATCCCGTTTACCGATGGTATCATGCAACTACGCAGTATGGGTCTACTTGATATCGAGAAGACCGGATATCCACGCGATGCAAGCATAATTGACGTCTTCCGCACTCAAGTGAATGCTTGCCCACACTCTTTTGCCATTGTCGACTCGACATCTCGACTCACCTACGCTGAGTTAGACCATCAATCCGACCAGATCGCGATTTGGCTTCACCAGCGTCGCATGACACCTGAAACCTTGATCGGGGTGCTAGCACCGCGCTCATGCGAGACAGTTGTTGCTTTTTTCGGCATTCTGAAAGCGAATCTCGCATATCTACCACTAGACGTTAATTCTCCTGCCGCTCGCCTAAAAGCGATTCTATCTACCTTGTCCCAGCACAAGCTAGTCCTACTCGGCTCTGATGAGACTGCTCCGGAGAGTCAGCTACCTGGTCTGGAGTTTACAAGAATCAGCGACATATTGATGGAACGTCGTGATGTGAATGACATGATTCGCCATGCAGATCAAAACTCGCCGGGCCCATCAGCGACAAGCCTTGCATATGTGATCTTCACATCCGGGTCAAGTGGCGAGCCTAAAGGCGTTATGATTGAGCATCGAAGCGTTGTAAGACTTGTCAGGGATACTGTGGTAACATCCAGATTCCCGGTCACGGTAAAAGTGGCACATCTATCCAACATCGCTTTTGACGCCGCTACTTGGGAGATTTTTGCGGCGCTCCTGAATGGTGGAACACTGGTCTGTATTGATTATATGACCATTCTAGACAGAAAGGAACTCGAGGCTGTGTTCGTTCGAGAACAAGTCAGCGCGGCCCTGTTTTCACCGGCATTGCTTAAACAGTGTCTGGCCAGCATTCCTTCGACATTAACTGGGCTTAAGGTCCTTGTTATAGGTGGTGATAGGCTCGATGGCCAGGATGCAATCGCCGCACAAGCACTTGTCCGGGCTGGCATCTATAACGCGTATGGCCCGACGGAAAACGGAGTGATCAGCACTGTTTATACCATCGACAAGAGCGACTCGTTCATTAATGGGGTCCCAATTGGCAGGCCCATAAGCAACTCTGGGGCCTATATCATGGATAGTTGTCGGCAGATCGTCCCTATCGGTGTCGTGGGAGAGCTTGTTGTCACCGGGGATGGACTCGCTCGAGGATACACCGATCCAAGTCTAGATACAGGCCGTTTTGTCCAAGTCGAAATCGATGGCCGCGTCGTGAGAGCATATCGAACTGGTGATCGAGGGCGATACCGCGCAGGAGATGGCCAAATTGAATTCCTCGGGCGTATGGACCGGCAAGTCAAGATTCGAGGCCATCGCATTGAGCCAGCCGAAATAGAACGTGCCATCCTCAGTCAACACTCAGTCCGAGATGCCGTCGTAGTCATTCGGGATCATGAGAGCCAAGAGCAAGACATGGTGGGTTTTGCTGTTGTGACCCAGGAAATCGACCACACGGCCGAAAAAGAGGAAGCTGGCAGCCAAGTCGACGGATGGAAGGACTTTTTCGAAAGCAACACCTATGCCGATATTGATACCATCGGTCAATCTGCTATTGGCAATGATTTCAAGGGCTGGACGTCTATGTACGACGGAAATGAGATTGACAAGACTGAGATGCACGCGTGGCTTGACGACACCATGCACACGCTTCTTGATGGCCAGGCACCAGGCCACGTACTCGAGATTGGCACTGGTAGCGGCATGATCTTGTTCAATCTTGGCGCTGGGCTGCAAAGCTACGTAGGGCTTGAACCATCAAAGTCAGCGGCCACGTTTGTTACCAAGGTGATCAAGTCCATACCAGCTCTCGATGGAAGAGCCAAAGTACACGTCGGTTCAGCGACAGACGTAGGTCAACTGGGTGAAATCCATCCAGAATTGGTCGTACTCAACTCGGTAGTTCAGTATTTTCCCTCGTCTGAATACTTAGAACAGCTTGTGGACACTCTAGTTAGAATGCCGGGCGTCAAACGAATCTTCTTTGGTGACATACGATCGCTCGCAACAAACAAACATTTTCTCGCCGCTCGAGCGTTGCATGCATTGGGCGACAAGTCGACTAAAGTCGCTGTACGGCAAAAGATGACGGAAATGGAAGAACGTGAAGAAGAGCTGCTTGTTGACCCGGCCTTCTTTACGATGCTTGGAAAGCGACATCCCAATCACATCAGGCACGTTGAGATCCTTCCGAAGAAGATGCAGGCCTCAAACGAGCTCAGTGCATACCGGTATGCGGCAATAATACACATGCATGGCTCAGAGGAGCACTACCTGTCTATGTATCAGATCAACCTGAATGAATGGATCGACTTTCAAGAATCACGCATGAACCAACATACTCTTCTCAGCCTCTTGAAGGACTCGACAGATGCTCTGACCGTTGCTGTTGGCAATATCCCGTATAGCAAAACGATTTTAGAGCGACATCTAGTTGACTCTCTCGACGCAGAATTTGGAGAGAGTGAGGCTCAAAATCTGCGGGATGGCGCCGCCTGGATCTCAGCCGTCCGTGCTGACGCCGAAAGCTGCTCATCCCTCTCTGCGACAGATCTTGTGCGTCTTGGCCAAGAGGCCGGCTTTCGTGTTGAGGTCAGTGCAGCACGGCAATGGTCTCAAAGTGGCGCACTGGATGCTGTCTTCCACCGCTATGAGTTACGTGCCCAAAAGGGGGGGCGTGCTCTGATCCGCTTCCCGACTGATAACCAAGTTCAAAGATTGGCCAGTCTTACGAACCGGCCGCTACGGAGGCTGCAGAGTCGTCGAGTTGCATCACAGATTCGCGAGCAGCTGCAGTCACTGCTACCATCGTACATGGTCCCGTCTCACATTGTGGTGATAGACCAGATGCCTCTCAATGCCAATGGCAAGGTTGACAGAAAAGATCTTGCGCGAAGAGCTCAAGGAGTAGTTCAGAAACCACGGGAAAAGGTTCAACAGGTGCTTCCACTCAACGAAATAGAGGTCGTACTGTGTGAAGAATTTGCAGAGATATTCGGTATTCAAGTCGGCATCACAGATCACTTCTTCAAACTTGGCGGCCACTCTCTCTTGGCAACAAAACTCACTGCGCGTATCGGCCGTCGGCTGGATACCCGCGTATCTGTGAAGGACATATTTGATCAGCCTGTCATTGCTGATCTCGCAGCTACCATACGCCGGGAATTAGCGTTACACAGCTCTACAACTATATCGTCGTACAGTGGACATGGGAGGCAGATGGTATCTGCACGGATAGCCCCCCGAAATGAGATGGAAACTGTCCTATGCGAGGAATTTTCTCATGTGCTCGGCATCGACGTTGGCATTACCGATCACTTCTTTGACCTTGGCGGACATTCTCTGATGGCCACAAAGCTCGCTTCCCGTATCAGCCGCCGACTAAACACACCTGTATCTGTCAAAGATATCTTTGACCAGCCAGTCCCCGTCCATCTCGCGGCAAAGATTGAGCTTGCTCAGTCAGCGGCCTACGAAGTGGCCAACGGTGTACAGACCGCTAGCAGCACTTCATTCCAGCTACTTGCTCTGGAACATCCGCTAACATTCATCGAAAATGAAATTTTACCTCAGCTTGGGTATTCTCACTGTACAATCCAAGACATCTATCCTGCTACGCAGATGCAGCGACTCTTCCTCTTTAATCCCACAACGGGCCATCCACGAACGCCCACACCGTTTTACATAGATTTCCCGTCAGATTCTGATTGTCTACGTCTAGAGACGGCTTGTAAATCTCTTGTCGAGCATATCGATATTTTCAGGACGATATTCTTGGAAGTGGCAGATGAGCTCTATCAAATAGTCTTGAAGCATCTTGATCTGGCCATTGAGATGATTGAAACAGAAGAAAATATCAACAGCGCAACCCGTGCATTCCTGGATATGGATCTAAAACAGCCTATTCGCCTAGGACAACCGCTAATACGTGTTACCATTCTGAAGGCGCAAGCATCGCCACTAAGAGTGATACTCCGAATGTCCCATGCCTTGTATGACGGTTTGAGTTTGGAGCACATTGTACGCTCTCTTCATGTTCTATACAGCAGCGAAAATCTTCCAACCTTGCCCCAGTTTTCTCAGTATATGCAGCATATAGCCGACAGCCGCAAAGATGGTTATGATTTCTGGCGTTCTGTTCTGCATAGTTCGACGATGACTGTCATTAAAGATGTCAGCAGCATTACTCACCAACAAGTCGTATCCACTGGGACTTATCACGCATCAAAGGTCATTAGCGTCCCTCTCCAGGCTAACGCAGACAACAGTATCACACCCGCAACAGTTTTTACCACTGCCTGTGCTTTAATGCTATCAAAAGAAGCCAAGTCGAACGATGTGGTCTTTGGTCGAATTGTGTCCGGACGACAAAGCTTGCCTATAACCTGCCAAAATATTATTGGTCCTTGCACTAATGAAATACCAGTGCGCGCCTACATACAACAGGATACAGACCGGAAAATACTGCTTCGCAAGATGCAAGATCAATATCTCAGTAGCTTGCCTTTCGAGACTCTAGGGTTCGACAACATCAAGAAAAATTGCACAGACTGGCCAAAAGCAATCACAAACTATAGTTGTTGCATCGCATACCAGAATTTTGACTACCACCCTGATAGTCAAATAGATGAACAGCGAGTTCAGATAGGAGTTTTATCGCAAGAGATAGATGTCACAAAAGAAGTGCCTTTGCACGATCTAGTCATATCAGGAGAGGCTGAGCTCGACAGCCCTTACCTACATATTACTGTGGCTGCTAGCAGGCAAGTTTGTGAAGAGGGAAGGGTTACGCATATGCTCGGAGAGCTTTGCAAAGAGATCAATGCCCTATATCTGGCTTTGTGAGATCTTTAGATCACAATTACCAAGCAAGTCAAGAAAAAGCCTTACTAGCCTCATTACGAAGTGTTATTTAGACCAATAGATCAATTGAGCACACCTATATCAGCTAGAAGAGATAATGAACTCATTAGATTTGAGCCCCAAAAACCCAAACAGCCTAATCGAAGCAGGTCGGAAATGGGAGATTAAGAAAATGCAACGCTCCCGAAAAATGTGTAGAGCCTCTGTCAGAATAGAGCTATTTTCACCCGATATAATATACGGGAATTATTCATCTCCTTTTTTCTATTCTAAATGCAAGTGTGTATACCACGAGTCTAACACAATATGCTAATGAGTGCAGAGCTTCGGAGTAGATCCAAATCTAGAAGCAAAAGCAGTGGGGCATCGCGCCTTTGATCATCAGATAAGATATGCCAATGATCAAAAGTGGCTCTTAGCACGCCGAGAGCTGAAGAATGTTGCTTAATTATCTCCGAATCTAGCATTAGCACCGGATATACTTTGAGCTTATCAGATCGTATCAGGTGAGTGCCAAACTTTTCTTGATATGACGCATTACGAAGCGCCTTTTCTTCTTTATGATCGCCTTCATTTGCGAAATTATTGCTAAGAAGATATTTTTGTTTCTAGTAAATACAAACACTGTACTTCTTCGTTTATGTAGAGAGCGAGAAGACTTTTAAACGTTAAAAGTGTTGTTGAAAGTTACTGGTGAGGATAAGAAGCTTCTGTACAAAAGGCGCGCATACATCAGTACAAGTCTGTCTTCAATTACTTCCTAGGTTGTTTCAATTACCCACTGCGGATAAAAATCTCAGAGTTCCTTTTTGTTGCTATTAATTTAGATCCTGGCTTTTCTCCGAAGCCCGACACGTTGTAGACTATAAAGCCGTCCCTTGACGCTCCATGGGAACGAAACTCAGCATCCATGATACAATAGAGTGTGGGTATACCTTCCACCCAAGACCATATCGACAGTTTATAGAATATCGAGAGACAGTCGCGAATTCATTCTAATTGGTATCTGATATTTACGGACAAGCGATGGAGAAGAGCGAAATTTCTCAAAGTTCAACATCACACCAAAATGCGGCCAAAATGCCACAAAAAGACTATCCCATTATCGAGAACTTCATTGATGAGGAGAATTCGACTTCCAATACTCAAGAAAAGTCCTTCTCGGTTCTATTTTTATTCATTTGGGCCGGTCTGTTCCTTTTAGCAATCGCCGTGAGCCTAGCAGGGCAAACCATTATTTCTTACCAGCCATATGCCCTTTCCGAGTTTAATGCTCATTCTATGTTATCCGTAATTGGTACCGTCCAATATATATTGTAAGTACAAATATTGTGATTATCCTTCATCCAAAAGCTTATAGATTAGATACGCAATTGTGAAGCCGGCCTTGGCAAGAACAGCGAATATATGGGGGCTCCTTGAAGCATTCAGCATATCGATAGTAGCCATTTTGATTGGCTTTGCCATTAATGCAGCTTCGCAGAACTTGGGAAGCTTGACGGCAGGGCAAATATTCTATACAATTGGCCAGGTTGGCATACAATTCTTGCAACAATTATTGATCGCCGATATTACTACGTTGGAAAACCGTTCTATACTCGGAAGTCTAGTTTTATGCCCGACTATCTTTACCTCCTGGATTGGAGCTCCAATTGTTAGCGCAATGGTTCCTGAAAAATGGAGATGGTAAGAACTCTTCATAAATCACGTCAAACAAAGAGCGTACTGACATATGAAAGGGGATACGGCATGTGGTCCGACTCAACAACTCAATTGCTTGGTGACAAATAGAGTGGCTAATACATAGAACAGGGCAATCATATTTCCGGCTGTATCAATGCCACTATTAATTTCACTTTGGCTACACTCACAACGGAGTAAGAAAACCGAGAAAAACGTTGTGAGCAGCGAAATAAAAAGTGTTTCTGCGTTATGGTCACGCCTCGATGTCATTGGACATATACTCCTTACAGCCAGCTTAACACTTGTTCTGCTACCAATGACACTCTCTACATACCCTTTCCAGTCATGGACTTCGCCCGCCAAGCTATCAATGATTATCATCGGAGGATGTTGCTTTGTCGCTTTCACGGTTTATGAGATTTACGTCTCATCTCATCCAATCGTTTCATTCAAATTGGCAAAGGATCGGACTGTTGCAGCTGGTTGCATCATACAATTCGTACTCTACTTGAGTTACTATATCTGGGCGCCCTATTTCTTCTCATTTATAGTCATTGTTAACAATCAGTCAGCGAAAGCGGCAACAAATATCACTGCCTCTCAAGCAGTCGCGACAGCTGTCATCGGATTGCTTGCGGCTTTCATCATCAAGGTAACAGGCGTTTACAGATGGGCTATTCTGCTGGGAATGATATTGAAGTTGATTGGCGCGGGGCTGATGCTCAGATACTCTAATATGAGTGCAAGCATCGTTCAGATAATATTTGGGCAGTTGATATCGGGGGCCGGGACAGGGATGATCTCCATTATTGCACAAACGGCTGTTCAAGCGGTAACACAGCCTGAAGGTATGAAGCCCCTCTTAAGTTCATGCTCAGAACACATTAATAACTAATTGGCAAACCTTTTGATGCAGATGTGGCTTCAGTAACAACCTTGTACGAAGTTTTCGGGGCTATTGGAGGAGCTATTGGCAACGCTTTATCCGGTATCATCTGGACCGCTCTCCTCCTCCCACGACTACGCATTAACCTTCCGGCTGCAGCGCAGTCGGCGGCTACTGAGATAAAGAATTCCTTCGTAGTGGCCTCATCATATTCTCCCGGAAGTCCGGAAAGGATCGCTATTGATAAGAGTTACACTGAAGTTATGCACGTCCTTCTCATTCTAGCGTTGGCAGTATTGTCGGTGCCGTTCTTCGCAATGTTTGCGATGAAGGATGTGAATCTAAAGAAGAACGGATAAATCTGATAGCATATTGAGTGATGCCATGGGCTTTCAATGATAATTTGCTGATAAAGACTTAGAATTAGCCTGCAATCTACTGTTCTAATATTTAGCTACCTGAACATTGTTCTTAAGTCCTTTTTTTGACAGTGAAATCTTAAATTCCCGGCATATGTATTGCAGTCATTCTAATGACCTTGAATCCTTAATATCTGATTCTTATACTTCTTTAAGTAAAGTCCCATCTGGAGATTAAAAGCGTAGCTCTCATATGTCACATATTGCTATCTGAGGGGTTTGTTTTACGATAAATCTTCGTAAGCAGCTTTATAAGCATTCGTATGGGACATTAGTTCGCTGTTTAACCCGTTTCTCGTTGTCGAACAGAGGCAAGATATTGATGTAGACAATCGAACAACTGGAATCGACCTATTGAGAAATTTTGATGTTCCCATACCGGCTCTCTGCCATATTGTTCCTTATTAGCTAGCTCAATGTTTATGATACACACGAAACTTATCTTGCATGAAGTCTTCGGACATTTCAAAATCAGGTCAAAATAATAAACCGATCTATATACCCGAGGAGAATTCCGTTCGGCAAATTGGGCGGCAAATGATTGAGTATAGGAATCACAGACAAACAGATACCATGCAGTGGAATATACCTGTCCTATTCGGTTTGTGAGATACAGATATTGAATTACAAAGTGCTTATTTTACCAGATTACCATCTTATAAGTCGTTGCATTGACTCTCAAACTCTTTTTGTCGTTCCACTAGGGTTCCAAGGACATGTTGTTAAAATCTTACCATGGCTAAACTTATTCATGACATGTTGAGTATAATTACCGACCCCCCGCATCGTTGATCACGGCCAGCGAGACTCGCATTCGCCCCATACGAGAAAAAGTCAATATTCCACCAATAGAGTTACTGGAACATGCAGACATCTTGCTTTGTTCTAACTCATAGTATGATAGATGCTCAGCCACCTTCCTCAATAAGACTATGGCGATGTAGCATACACAGGCAAGCTACTTATACGAACTCTTCTGCATACTAGGTCGGATGTGATATGGCAAATAGTCCGTTTACGCCCAGATGCAGAAGCAAATCAGAGTGGACTTGAGTAATTGATAAGTTCTTCGGAAAGCGACATTGTGATTGACTACAAGAAGACTTTTAAAGATTGGCACTTGGCTGAATGCCTTCGTCCACGAGGTGACTGTTGTATAAAATCTCTTGTATTCTCCTCATTCAGAAATCACATCAGCCGCGTATTATCGTATCTTCTTACTTGTTCTTGAATATACTCTTAGGATGGGTAATATCAGAGCCTTGTTGGCCACGGCTGCCTTGGTTCTACTAGTCTCGGGAGATTCTACAACGATCCGGGATGGCAGATATCGAGCCAATGTGGGCAAACCAGGGACTAAAGCGATTGTTCCAAGATCCTTCATTGTTGAGTTGGACCCAAACACAGTTTCGAGCAGCCCAGCAGCACACCTTTCCAAGTATAGTAGTGTCTCATATACACTACGCCATGAGTTCAACAGCTCCGAGATATTTTATGGCTTGTCCATCACACTGCCGGATGGGACGAGTCCCAATGATTTGAAGAGTGTACCAGGTGTTTCCAGCATTTCGCCCGTACATATTGTGCCCCGTCCTGCGCCCGCTAATGGTACTTACTCGGGGCCTTTGTCAACTCCCAAGTCCAACACCAGTATTCCGCATGTAACAGGCACCTCTGATATCACCCACACACTGAAGATGGGCAACGTCGACAAGCTACATTCTCAAGGTATTAAGGGCCAAGGAATCAAGATTGCCGTGATTGATACGGGCGTTGACTACACGCACCCCTCCTTGGGAGGTGGGTTTGGCCCAGGCAATAAAATAGCCTTCGGGACGGATCTTGTGGGCGACGCCTACACTGGCGCAAACACCCCAGTGCCTGATGACGACCCTCTGGCTACTTGCACCACGGGTTTCCACGGCACTCACGTTTCAGGAATAATCGGCGCTGTCGATGCTCCTGGGACCGGGTTTGGTCTGGTGGGCGTTGCACCGGAGGCCACACTGGGAATGTACCGTGTCTTTGGTTGCGAAGGAAATGCTGGCACGGATGTTATTATCGATGCGATTCAGAAGGCATCTGGAGAGGGCGTCGACATCATTACTATGTCCATTGGCTCCCTAGTGTACTACGAAGCCAACAGCCCCTACACAACCGCGGTCCAAAATGCCATCGCCAAAGGTATCGTTGTCATCGCTTCGGCAGGTAACGATGGCCAGTATGGCCCCTTCGCCGTATCTGCACCCGCCGTGGACCCAGGAGTGGTGTCTGTAGGAAGTATTGAGAATGACATATATCCAGCTGTGTATCATGCAGAAGATAGCAGCGGGCACACTATCAACTACTTGTCTACCATATCTTTTACCGCAACCGATGCCTTCACCATCTACCCCTTAGGTCTTGGCCTTACAGTGCCTCCGGACACACCACTTGGATGTTTCTTTGATGCTTGGACTGCTGCCACAGCACCCGGTGCTATACAAGACCCAGAGCATACCGCTATATTTCTTCCAGGAAGCGACCTCTGCCCGCTCGGTGACTTTATAGATCAGATTCCGCAGACCAATGTGACTCGAATTATCATCTCTGCATCTGATGCTGATCAGCCTGTCATTTACAATCCCCCAGGGCTTGCTAACAACATCACAATTATACTGCTTGATGTCCCATCATCGCAACTCGTTGGCAAAGGAGTCTCTGATGCGCAGGCTGCTGGCAAAAATTATACTCTGTTATTTAAAGACAAGAATGTCTATGATGCCTCCAGCCCTGAGGGCGGCTCAGTTGACTTCTTTTCCACTATTGGTCCTTCCATTGAAGGAAGTCTTCAACCGTCACTCTCAGCCCCTGGCGGTAGTATTTTGTCCACTTATCCAGTCAGTGGTGGCGGATACGGCGTATTCTCTGGTACTTCTCAAGCGGCGCCATTTGCAGCCGGCTGCTTCGCATTGCTCAAGTCTGCCCGCCCCGAACTCTCATCCACTGAAATGGTCTCAATAATGCAGTCGACATCAAGGCCATTGGCCAGTCAGAGTGATGTCCAAGTGCTTTCATCAACTGGACAACAGGGTGGTGGACTCATTGACTGCTTCTCTGCTGTCCAGGCTGAATCGATTGTGACGCCCTCTCAACTTAGCTTGGGGGATACTCCCTCTCCCAAGTCGCAAACCTTGAGCGTCAGGAATCTTTCAAAAAAATCCAGCAAGTCGTTCACTGTCTCACATGACCCAGCGGCTTACATACGCCTGGTTACGAACCTAACTGGGGGAGACTTTTATTGGTACGAACAGTTTGCGCTCCATAATGAGAAGAAATACGCTGGGGCATCTTTCTCGTACACACAGTTTGTTCTAGCTCCAGGCCAGTCTATCGACTTGGAAGTCAAGCTATCGCCACCAAAAGAAAACGCAGACTTGGAGATCACACTGCCGACTTACTCAGGCTTCGTGCGAATTGAAGAATCTAGCGTCAAACACACAGTCCCTTACATCGGATTACCGTATTCGCGTTACAGCGCCAAAGATATTCTCCCAGCCAACCTTACCGCCGCATTTGGGGAAGATTTACCTGCAGCTTTTGACAACAATCTCCACGAGCCCGACGTGGACTTTAGGGTATTTCAGCTACAGGATCCAACCGGTACTTCCCCAATATCCGACATTGGGTTTCCCTATATATCTTTTTTCATCTCGCAGCCATCAATTTACACTCGTGCTGACTTGGTGCCCATCAACACTACCTTTGTGCCGACCCGTTATGGTTTCAATACGTCCATAATCTTCGATCCAAACGAAAACCCGCCAAAGCTACCTCTTGGCAAGGGATTCTTCGGTGTGCCATCCTATATCAACTTGGGAGAATGGGCTAGCACAAGTACAGTACCTGACGGCCCTAGTGCTGATGAAGATGTGACTTTTGCTCCTGGGCCGTATCTTTTTGCAAGCTACGCAGTTGTCACCGGTATAGGTTACACAGGACCTGGGGGCACACGCGGGTTGAACATCACAGGAGGAGATTATCGCGTGCTGCTTCGAAGCCTGAGATATGGTGGCGACATTAATAACCCTAAAGACTATATCTCGTGGCTAGGGCCCGTGATGAGGATTCTTCCATTCGTGCCCTCTAACTAAAGAAAGAAGTGCTTACAAAATACCGTGTATCAGCTGGATAGCGTATAGGTTGCTTCCCCGGTTCAATTACTGATATATACAATGAACTTGCTTTTGAAGCCCTTTTTTTTTAGTTAAATAGTTATGCAAACTAGATTGCAATGCCAAGCTACCAGCTGTTAAAAGCCACGCAGTCTTCAACCTCTTATTCATTTTGTCAAAAATAGCCATTTGAGAAAATAGATAAAAAAAACGAGTTTACAAATAGTCCCAGCTTTCTTCCCCGTTGTTCCATACAACGAAGTAATTCTCTAGCTCGAGTTTCTGAATGACAAAAGCACGAAATCGGCTATGAATCCTGCCAGCAGTCGAAGAGTCTTCAAATCCTGCAAGTGTAAATGCACTCCCTTAACTCATCACGGCTACTTAGACTACTTAGACTGCGTCATGTTATTTCAAAACTCACTGTCACCAGTAAAATTGACTTGCCCACTTTTCCTTTGGCAATAACAAACTAATATCGCGAGACAAAAATTCGCAGTACTGCTGACATAATATAGGCCAAAGGTCACATATTGGCGCTTTTCCGAGTAGTGGATTTGGCGCGCTATCCGAGTTGCGGAGGCCTTATGGAGGTGTCTAATGTTCTGAGTCCCTCTTGTATGAACTTGGCCTTGAAACGACAGTTCGGCCATCGAGTAACCTAATTCTTGATACTGTGTTGCCACAGTAAGGTTTAATTACGGCAAGTACATCCTAATTCAAGACAAAGAAGCCAATTATGGCCCCTACAGCCAATAAAGCCCTCAATGGCCACAAATTGCTTGTGCTCCTTGGAGTGACTGGGCCACCAAAGATACTCCTCGGAACCACATTCCAGCCCGAATGGATCGCAGAACTCAAAGAACTATTCTCAGGTCTGGAAATAATTACTGTTGAGGGATGTATATGGAATACGCCAGCATTCGAAGAGAAGTTTCCAGAGAAAGAATGGAAGGACGTTACTATCCTCGTTACTGGAAATGCTTTACCTGCAGCACATATTGCTCCGAAGTTGGAGTATGTACAGATCCAGAGCGCCGGAGCAAATCATATCCTCCAAAATCCTCTGTTTAGCGATACAGATGTTGCTCTTTGTACGGCTAGCGGTGTGCACGGGTACGTTTTCTCACGGATTGACTGGAGTATTGAGTGCTAACACACCGTCAAGACCGCAGATAGCTGAATGGGTAGTAACCACATTTCTAGCTTTCCAACATCAAAGTCAAACATGTCTCAAAAGATACGTAACTTGATAACAACTAACAAGTTATATAGTTCCCCAATACATCGACTTTCAGCGCCAAAAAACGTGGCACAAGTTGGACGATCCGGTCCATGATGCAGTTGGACAGCGAGTGTGAGTTAAGGTCTGCTATTACCATGACATAATGAGTCTAACTTAGTCTACAGTGGTATTCTTGGCTACGGCGCCGTCGGTCGTCAGATTGCTCGTGTCGTGAAAGCACTGGGTATGGACATTCACGCCTGTAATTTACATCCACGTCTTACGCCCGAGTCGCGTAAAGATGAAACATATACGCCAGCAGGCCTTGGTGATCCAGAAGGCGCCTTCCCCAGCAAATGGTTCTCCGCTGAAAATACAGAAGGGTTACATGAGTTCCTTGGCTCTGGTCTTGATCTGCTCGTCATCACCATCCCACTTACAGAAAAGTCCCGTGGTATCATCTCAATGAGAGAGCTAGCTTTGCTTGCTAAAAAGAAGGCCTTCGTTTCAAACATCGGAAGAGGAGAAGTCGTCGTTACGGATGATCTAATCGATGCACTTGAGGAGGGAACAATCCGCGGGGCCGCACTCGATGTGACGGATCCTGAGCCTTTGCCAGATGGCCACCGACTATGGGGTACAAAAAATCTCTTTATCTCACCGCACGTCAGTGGAAACTCTAGTAGTTATGCCCGAAGAGTTTTTGAGGTCCTCAAATACAACCTCATCCGGATGAGTGAAGGGAAGGAGCTCACAAACAAAGTAGATAAAAGCAAAGGATATTAGGATAGCTGATTCATCCAATCATGTACTGATATACATTTATATAATTGAACAAATCCTTAGCGGCTACAGCTTTTGCCTGAACGCCTTGACTGTGCTCTACCATTGCAGCTAAAATCTGACCAAGCTAGTCTACTCTACATTTGAATTGAATAGTGTCTACAGATAGCTTACGAGACAGAAGCACTACTATACAGATATCTCATGGATATAGGTATACAGAATAAAACTATGAAAAAGCTATTGAAAGTTTTAGACCGATCGCCACGGAATAGAATGACAGTTCATGCATTATATCGGCAAATTAAATAAGATACGTTGGTTGGTCGTCGCTTTTGTTTTGTATCGTCACGGCTTCGCTTTCTCCTCCAGTTGTTTGCTGAACTGTATCCACTGTACTTCTTAGAGATGCCATTGTGCCAAACTTACAAAACCATCTATCCATCAAGATAATAAGGATTGAATGACTAGTTTTGACACAATCGCACACAACACCTGAGGTGTCATTGACTTTTCACATATAGCCAGGGCGCAAGCTGCCTGTTTTGAACTGGCTTCAATGTTTAGTCATGGCTGTTAATATTCCAAAGCGCTAATGTGAGATTGTATAAGCGTTAATCGTGTGCTTGCAGCATTCGGTGGCGTGATTGCTCTGTGATCTGCAGTTGAAGATTGAAGCCAACTTGTTGACCGTTATCGGTGGTAGCAAGTGGGTATGCAGTGTTTAGTGCAAATACCGATATCCAAAATATGGCAAAGTGAGGCTATCACCTTGTTGGCATCACAAGCCTTTGTAGCTGAATCTCAAGCGAAAAACAGCCATACAACTCTGAATTATGGCTGCAGCTGGTGTTGCAAGACCTCTTCAACCCGCATCTAGCGAGGTAATGGGTGAGCCGATAGGAGTGGCATCGCAAAAAAAGGCAACCCTTTTCGATCCACTCCAGCATCTGTGCTACAACCATCCCACATCAACAATCAGTCTTGACGACTTGGGCCTCGACTTCCCGCAAGCCAGTTCACGAACAGCCATCACTGCACCGTTTCCACTCCTGACTTCCGCCGGAGTTCGTGAGCTGCGTGCCGATATCTTTCGCCCCGAGATTGTCGGCGAGTATGGCTCATGGAAGTATCCCGGTGTCTACCGCATTCGTGGTTACGGACAAGCTGCGCCGTTTGCCTATTCCATGTGGCGAAGTCCTGAGGTGCTAAAGGCATGCTCAGATGCAGCAGGTGTAGATTTGGATGTCATCATGGACTATGAGATTGGACAACTCAACGTACAACTGCCAAAGCACGTGGACAAAAGCAGTGCCATTACAGACAACCTGCCTCCTCCAGAGCCGCCAAAAGCAAGTGACGATGACCTTGAACCGGAAGAAGAGGGAGCAGATCTCAAAGATCTTGTTTCTGCATGGCATCACGATTCGTATCCATGGGTCTGCGTTCTAATGCTCTCTGATCCAATTGGGATGTCAGGAGGCGAGACGGCCTTGCGCAAAGGCGACGGCGGTATCTTGAAGATGAGGCAGCCCGGCATGGGATATGCCGTGATGATGCAAGGCAGCATGGTCTCGCACGCTGCGCTGCGCACTCTCGGCAGCGGCGAGCGCATTACTTTTGTTGTCTCGATGCGTCCGCGTGATCCATTGCTGCCAGACACCAGCACGTTGCGTACCGTCAAGCCTATCAGCAACAACGATGAACTTTTCAGGCAATGGACAGGTTATCGTTTTGATGTTGTAGCCAAACGCCTGGCCAAGATGCGCGAGACGCTGCAGGCTGAGGGAAGGCCGGCTGCCGAGACTCATCGACTGACGAAGGAGTGGGTGCAGGCGCAGATTGAGTATCTGCAAACCACAGTAGATGAGATGGATCTGAACGATTATATAGCTCCAAATTTTAAATAGCATGTATCTAAATATCACGTTTGTAAAGTAGACAACGACGGTAAGGGTAAATGCTCTACAACAGGCAATGTACATATATATGATGCAACGAAGCAATCATAAACCGAGCAGAATGAGCCATTGCATTGGCAATATCGGTTCTTCTTTTGTATTCTAAGACTTTTTGTTTATTCATTTCAAGTCTAAGCATATCTCAGGCGTTGACCAATTTCCAACTTTGCTGCCTTGTCCAGGATAGCCGTCCCAAGCGCAATATCGCTGAGACTTAGGCCGCGGTGCCAGAACAATATCGTCTCATCATCCCTTTCTCTGCCCTTCTTCGCCCCCGCCACAATCTGGCCCATCTCAGCATGGAGATTCTCCTCTGTCAGCTTGTCGTTGTCCACATGCTGCCGCAAGGCTCCCAGCGGCAGGCCCTTACGACACTGACCCCAATCGTCCACAACCATCTTGTCCATGATATCCGTCAGTGAGAGCTCCAGAGCACTCATTGTACCATAGGGCATCACCAGCGCACCCTTTTTGATCCAGCTCGTCTTGAGCAGAGGTTCTGGCGCTGGCAATCGTGATGCCTCAACGACGATATCTGCTCCTACAATGGTTTCTTCCCAATTGTCCAGCACACGTATCGGCCTTCCCAGCTCCTTCTCTAGACGCGCACCCAATGCTTCACGACTCTCCTTGCGCTTGGAGTGAATTCGGATTTCGTCAAATTGGAAGAGGCTGGCCAGGAGACGGATGTTCCAGTAAGAGCTGCCTCTTGCGCCAATATGTCCCAAGATTTTGGGCTTACTAGGCGCCAGATATTTTGCGCCTATTGCTGTAACTGCACCGGTGCGCATATCTGTAATAGACGTTGCATCTATTACCGCTCGGGGCTTGCCAGTCTCGGGATCGAACAGGTTCAGGATTCCAAACTCGGAGGGCAAGCCATGCTTGTAATTATCGACAAAATCGCCAACAATCTTGACACCCGCTGCATTTAGAGGGTGAACGACCCCGCGTAAAACATTGAAATGGCCTTTGGCTGAATCCCGCGGCACGAGATGCACTCGGGGCTCAATCACTGTCTCCTTGCGGCCCTGCGCATCAAGAGCCGTTTCAATGGCCCCGAGAATCTCTTCATCTGTGAGCTTCAACTCCGCAATGTCTAAGCCGTTGAGGTATGTGATGTAAATGGGCTCTGTCGTCGGCGACATCTTTGTTGCTATTGATTAGGCCGTCTTATGACTTTATGAGCGGGCAGCGTAAGCACGGCTCTGTAAGTCAGGATATGTAGCTTTTTATACAGCTGTAATCGAGTGAAGTATCATTGAGATTTTCATCAAATACAAAACATATTTCCTGGTGCCGATTAATAACGGTATAGTAATACGTAGTGGCATTGCGTGCTCTTCACTGCTGGCATCTCCGCTCCGTAATCGGCAAATTCTTGTACGGCGATCAAGAGGTGGAGTAAAGCACTGTATAATCTCCGCGCTACGAGGCCTACAACTACCAAACAAAGATCTTATGTTCGCTAGAGCATCTATTATTAGCTTACAACAGTGAGAGTTTCCCCAACAGGATGGTGCATAGCTCTCTCTTTGGCCTGGCCCAAGTAGCTAGTTATGCTAGTGGGTGGTATCATTGGTGAATAATAGCTTTTGTGTAGTCAAAGAGTTGTAGTCCGCTTGGAACACATATACTCGCAGCAGCGAATTGCTTGAGCAACGATGCAAGATCCTTTGAAAATAATAACATTTTGTATCATTGAATTGCACAAGTCATCATAACGCTGCTCGTCGGGGAAATCTTAAAGAAAAAAATGCCATCATGTCATAGACGGACATGGCCCTTTGAGTAGAACCGTTTCTATGAAGTAGCGAAGGTAAGCTTCCGAGATATCCTTCTTTAAACTGTCCTAGGCATTTGATTCGGTTATAATAGGAGAAGCTATCTTTCTACGTTAACAACTGTCATTGAGACTTATTGATTATATAGGCTTATGGCAGGTTTCTGCGTCTCTGTAGTGACTGCAGATGTCAGAACTTCTTGTTCCTTAGCCTGCAGCCATAAAAGGGATGGCGACGGGCCAACAACTCCTGGCGCTCCAGGCAGTGTCCTCGAAATCTCGGCAAGGAGATCGATACACACTTCATTGCCAAACCGCAAGCTGACAAAATCGTATTCCGCTTCAAGTTGACGCAACAACGCTGCCAAAGCAGGCGTAACACTTCCATCACGGGTCTTTGCGGTAAGATAGGCATGCATTCCAGCAATCCCTTCGCCTGCGCCTTTCTTGCCAACCTCTGCGATAGCACTTTCGCCATCCGGAAGATGAGCCACCGCTTCTGAAAAGGCCTTGACATGACGATCTGGAATACGCTCCTTTCGCATCCCGTGACGATCGTTGCCGCCAAATCGGAACCGGCGCGAGAGTGAGCGGACGTAGCGATCGGTGTGGTGGCCAAGGTCTCGAAATCCAGAGATGCCGTAAGGCTCAGGTTTGAGCAACAAACAATTTCCACGGTATTTATCATTTTTTACAGAAATAAAAAGCACGTGTCGGTGGTTGTTTGCGAGTGGTGGCAAAGCGCCATCTACTACGAGATCAATTCCTCCAGTACAGCCCGGTGCGCTGTGGCGCCTGAGATGGCTACTGGTTCGCAGACTGCCAATACTTGAGAAGAAGGCAGAAAGCCGACCATGAGGATCAAGGCAGAGAAAAGCGCCAGACAGAAAGGCTTGGTTGCGTTCAGCTGCCAGTGAAGTGAGATACCAAATGATGCCAGTGACTAGGCGTCCACGAATCGTAGGGTGAACTTGGCTAGCTGCAATGCGTCGAAGCTCGTCAGGCGAGAGCGAAGAAGTCATGATGGCCCGTACATCTTCGGCGCCCTGTGCTACATATGTTCGAATCTCAGCTTCGCGCGCTGAAAAGCCAGTGGCAGCGAGATATTTGGTGAAGTCGTCGATTTCCATGTAATTATGGTGTATGGCAAAGCCCTCTTAACGTTGGCGATAGCTACGGTGAGAGGAGAAATCGTAAGGAGTACCCAAGCTGAACAGAGCTCTGGAGTTCACTCTGAGGTTTGTGAGCGGGGATACTGCAGATATACATGTGCCTCCAGCCTATTGGTTCAGATACGACGATACACGTAATTAGCAGTGCAACAAATACCATTGGTGGGTGGCTACATACGTACAGAAGCAGACCCCGCGATGACAAGACATAGTTGGAGAAAAAGGGACCTTGCTGGCACTGAAGATGAACACGGTGAGCGATGCAGGGAGCAATCTAGTTCTAAGATTGTGAGACATATGATGAAAGCTACTGGCATCAGAGAGATTGATTGATTTCAGAATTATCACGGACTTACTGCTCGAGTGATGAGCATTCACTGCAAACCTTTTTATAGTGGCTATTACGCCAAAACAGTGCTTGCGGCTGATGCTCTAGTAATTGCATTTCAAAACAAGCAGACAAAGATATGGTTTCTCCATTACATAACAGAACACATGCCCCTCTTCTCAAGAGCGCTGATCCTCTCTGTCAGCGACTTAACAGCCTCTTCATTCATCCTCCTCTCATCTGAAAGAGTCTTCTCCATGTCTTTCAGCATCTTCTTATAATGCTGTTCAAGAGCCGATACAGCAGCCTTGTTCTCTTCAGCCGAAGTCCGCAAAAGCATCTCCTTCATCTCAGTGAGTTCTTTCTGGTGCTGCTCCTTCATCCGACTGAGCTCAGCCATGATCTCCTTTCCTGCAGCAGTGTCTTTGAGCGCTTTGTTGTCTTTCCCCATCTCTTCTTGCAGCTGTAGGTAAAACGGTTTGTTGTCTACAAACATGGACGCGATTTCCTTGGCAGACTCGGCGGATCCATCGTGTCGAGAATAAATTGCGCCAAATGCCATCAAAACATTCCAAAATTTGCCTTTGAGTTCCTGTTCACGCTTCTGACCCTCTTCTGGCGCGACTCTATCCCACATGCTGGTTGTCAGGACCACATTCTTGAGGTTTTTCTCGCCCGTCAGTTTGCGGAACATGTCGAGGTTTTTTGTGGCATGATGGGTGACACGATTATCCGAGATGGGGTGGAGGTATATGATTCCCGATAGGCGTAGCTCCTTGGAATATCCAGCTGCTAGGTAGTCCGCAATCATTTCAAGAACTTCGGTGTCTGAGAGATAGGTATCTGAGAACCCCGGGGTATCAACGAAACGGACTGTGTGGCCGTCGATGACGGTCTCGACAATCTGTATCTCTTGGGTGCCTATTGATGCATTTAGTTAGCAGATAAGCAATGTCAGTGCCTGGAGTACCAAGACACTCGTACATGAAGTAAGATCATGACCGATCTTGAGATCTTTTCGCCCGGTCGCATTTGAAATGAACGTTGTCTTTCCTGAGCCGGTCATACTGTATCAATGGTAAGATTGTGTTCTGAATGTGATTTAAGCATATGAAATGCATCTTACCCCATTACAGCGATCAAGACATCGTCTTTGGTACTCAGCTTCTTGTACAGTGATTTACCATACTTTAGGCCTGGGACATCGCCGAAGTAACTCGAGAGATTGCCGTCTTTCCCCTGAGAATTAAAAATTGAGGGAATAGTTCCATCAAGAAAATAACTTTGAGATTGCTCAGCAGCGGCATCATCATCCGAATTCAGCCTTGAAGGCGCTGGCTTTGGGCTTCGTGGGAGGCGACTTATGAGTTCGGGCGTCTGGTAAGAGGCTGCGGGACCGTCAGAGGTGGCCGAGTTGATCATGGCAAAATCATCGTCAGAGACGTCAGGCGTATCGACTCTCGCCATTCTGTAGAAAGTTGATGTTTATGAAGCGTGGGAAAGTATTTTGATGAGATTTTCTCAACAACGCTGGATGGATTAAGAACTTCATTTTGGGCTTCAATAGTGAGGTGGCGCGGCCTCCTACAGCGTTACGTCACCACTAACAGGCGATGCGCTGATCTGATTCGACGACGCTGTGAACAATTTCGTGCCTGAGGTATAATGAAACAAAGGGGCTCTTAGGCTGCAAGATTTGTAAATGTTTCATTTAGAAAATAATATCTTCCATTCAAATGTTATTTACTAAACATGTAGAGGCAAATTACTCCGTGCAGTTGCAGTTGGTGGTCAATCCTCGGTAGAAGCTACGCAGTGAATGCTCGTGTTCAATATGCATTGAATGGTTTGATATCCTTCTATATAAGACCAAAAATAAGATCCATATATGTGGTATCAATGATAGCTGTAAAAACTTCACAATGATTATCTACAGCACAGATCTAGGGTTCAATTTCGCGGGAGATGGTTAGCTAAAGAAGTGACTATAAATAAATACACAGGAGCACGTATGAACATGTAACCTTTTCCGAATGGATAGATAGTTGTAACAAGGTTGTGTCGCTGAATGAATTGTATGCTTCACGATTCTAGCGACTCCATAGGCCCTGTTTCGTCTAGTATTAGTGAGGCATGCATGCAGCGTTAGTGGACGTTGGAATTCGGAGCACTAACATATAGTCCAGGTAAAAGAGACACAGCGCCGTTAGCTACCGCAATATGGAGCATATGCGCAATCAACGACTACCTTGATATCTAGCTTTCAATAAACAAATGAACAATCATGTTCAGAAACGGTGATGAGTCCTAGGGATACCAAAATAGATCCAGTGATTCCTAGCTATCATGACTGAAATCACCAATGTATAACAGCGCCTCGAATATCACAGGTTGGCTAGCCCTCTCTATTATGCACTAATATCCATAGGGTGAAAAAGTAGTAATTGGTAGATGGAGGAATCAAAGTCACCAATAAATTTTGTACTGGTACTGATAAAGATCGAACAAACAGCAATATCTCTATATACTGCTAGAACTAGATACAACAAAGCCGAAAAATAGTATTCGATTCTCCACAGAGTTTAGACTGACGAGACAGCCCTGGGTACAGCCTGCACAATCGACCTATTTCGTTGTGAGCCAAGATCCAAGCCATACTCTAGAAAGAAGCGGTCATACCATATTTACAGCCAAGAAGTTTTAATTTTGGACCGCTTTCCATGATCCAATTGGTTGTTCGTAATAGGGACTAGACAACATGGAGCATTGAGCAGTATCGTCGACGCCAAAACAGTCCACAGAACAACCAGAATCCTGACAGAATACAATTGACTGGCCAGCGATGGACATGGCACTTCCTCCAATGGAATACCAACCCTGACCAGAGACATCATGGCAATAACTGTCAAAAGTATCCCCAGAGGTGCTGGCGACCTTGCTCCCAATACAGCCAATCTCTGACCAGGCTGTAAATTCATAGTTCGCATAAGCCACGGCGCTGAAGAAAAGAGCCAGAGCGACCTTCATGGTTGCTAAGATGAATCAAGATAATTGTATGAATGGCAGAATAGCTTATGATTGAAATGGTTGCGCGAAACTGGTAAACTGATGCCTGGCTGAGATGGCTTGGACATTTCATGCGAGGTCTCTCTCTCTATATACAAATCTGATCATCGAATCGGCTTTTATTCTAAAGATAATTCCGTCCTACCGGAATACAAAATAGAATAAAATTTGTATCACCACCTGTCAAAGACGGTTAGTCAATGCAGATCAACCTTCGCTAGGGAATTTACGATCGAGATGCAGGCTCTTGGTGTCTATCCAGTGGACATAACCCAAAAAAACAAGCTGTAAAGCTGACAATATGCCTTCATTCGTGAAATGAAAACGTCTTGTAGACAACGAAATGTTGATATAGCGGTGTGTGCAATAGGAAAATTATGTGCCGATTGTTGTTTCGCCCTATTATGTTTCGCTACTAGTACTGCTTGCTAACTGATGTGTAAGTTACAAGTGACTATTTTCTGACATCCGACAGGCCTGAGAGCCGACAAGCCGACCTACAGTACTATCGTGATCAGACTATCTTCTTAACAAGGTTACTTCATTCAGATATACACCTCGTAAGAGGATAGCTGAATTGGGAAAGATCAACGTATGCTGATCGAGAATCGTCTTACCTTCCAAAATAGGTGCTATAGACAAGTCAATAGATGCAATCAAATATCACTGGGAATCGTCATGATGAAGTGTCAACAATGTCTCGTGTCCAACATCAGTCAGGCAGGCATATGGCCCTCATTGATCGGTCATGCATGAATTCTCGGGAGATAGAACTTTGAGGCTAAAACGTTTTGTATTGGTAATTGTTGATAAATAGACTTACTTTCCATAAGAATAGGTGGATATGTCCGAGCGATAGTCAACACGGACATTAATTCGGCTATCGCAACTACAGCCTATTATAGCAAGATAGATGATGAATACTTGGGTGACGGCAGTTCTTCTATTATCTACCCTAACCTCTACCTTTACAACTAAGAACATTAGAGATCTCTCGAAGCATATACGCAAAGCAAAATAGCTTCTTATATTTCCAAGTGCTTAAGCTTTGCTCTATCACTCGTCAAGGCGATATCCGCACTGCTTTAAAAAAGTTTGTCAGCTAAGTAGTGTGCCAACATACCTAGCCGTTTGGATACATCTAAATCGCTGAGATCGTAGCCCGCGGACTTTGCTCATACAGCGTCTTCAGCCAGTTTCCGAGTTGTGCGTGCAGCGGCCATGCTACCAACAAATCTACTTGATCAGGCATGGTTCGAGTTCTCTTCAGAAGTATCAAATGAAAGTGGCAGGACAGTGTAGAAAGCCACAAACTTGTCGCTTCTATGAATGCATTTTTAATCTCCTCCGCGATGGACATTCTTTGCATACACTTAGGTCGTAATGATAACTAAAGCTCTCATCCAAGCTGATAAGATCTATGACGGTAACTGTAACCTCTCTCGATGACTGAAGCTGAATTCTTGAATTTCTTCGAGAACTTGGCATAGTCATGGAAAACATATTGAAAGATCGGAAAGTCGTCAAATTTGGCCCCTTCGACGAGTAAGCCGTATCTGACCTTTGCCAATCTGGTTTCAGCTAACCCACGATTTGACTCGCGCACTGGAAAGCGTTCTAAAACTGTGTTGGAGATGTTTCCTATCGATTTGCTCAGTATTTTGTCTTGGCCTGTAGTATATAGAACGGGGCCAGTTTCTATCCATCATTTGCTGCGCTGACAATGGCAGTTGTCATCTTCAGAAACCGTTTTATTTAATGTAAAGATTCGTATAATAAGTTTCGCTCCTTTTTGGGGATGTGGATATGAATATCAGCAGTTAGCAGGAAAGGCTCCCCACAATCTCTTTACGCCAGCTGCTTCAACATTGACTGCAAATTATTAAATATCAGCTCAAAGATCGTCTTTATTAATATCTAGTGAGTAGGCTAAATGGATAGAACCCGAGCTAGGCAGCGGGCGGATAAAGATATAGCCACGAAGAAAATACTTCTAACGAGCTCCGTAAAGGCGACTGCCCCTCCATGACTGGCTTAATCGCTTCCGAGTCTTCTAACAAAGGCCTTACGTCGTCACAATACTGTATCAGGCAAGCCCTCTTACAATAATAGACAATTCCTTATTCTGGCCAGGCGTAATTATTGCTTACCTAATTCATTTTGCTAGCTATGGCAGCTTCCAAGGCCGAGGTCTATCATCGTGACCCTCTCTCCAAGGTGTGTATGTCGCCATATCACGACATTCGATTGGCAGCGGCTACCAAGACCAGCTGACAGCATTCAATCCCGTAACAAGCGAATGATGAGCATCTCCGCGGGAAGCGCTCTATTACTATATCCTTCACATAAGAGACTTTTAGAATTTGCCAGTCTGTAATTTGTTTCCTAGAAGTGAGCAGATATTATCCGGTAGTCGTTCAGCGCTTATCAATGGTAATCCGGCATTCTCGCAGTATTCCGTAGCGAGCGCGCAGGTTGACAGATCCACAGACCCTTATTCAAAGTGCATTTTATGTTTAAGATAAGCATCAATATAGTTTCATTTTTTTTTTGAGACTTTTATATTTATTCTCACAGTTTTGGCGTACTGAATATGCTTGGTGGGCAATTACGGTAATCGTTTATGTTTTTCTTCAAGGGTGCCCTTACAGCCCTTGGTATTGGCGACCTTGATGTTGAGCCATATCTCAAGGTTATCTTGAATTGCCGCTTGTGTCCTATCTGTATTGCAGGTCATATTTTCAACCGCCATCTTAGATTCGCTAAATCGATTTGTTCTATGGAGGAACTTTATGAGATTCCCCGCCACTCGCATTTGTTGTACCAAATAGCGCAATCGAGGGTCTTTTTGAGCTGATGGCGCAATTCATCATCGCACGCGGCACATTGCGGGGAGATGAAGCAGCTTTAAACGTGCAGCTAAATGCAAAGTCCATCAACCTGGTTATTCTAGCACGCAATCATAGCGCATTATTAAAGATGCCAAGCATGCGGAATTATAAGTAAAGTCATGAGGGGGCTTATCATTATATGTTGTCAGCTTCTCCTTGGACGATATATCGATTTTCTTTTTGTAGCTACCCGAGCACAGTGGAAGCCATTGGCAGATTTGCGTGGATTGGAATTTGCCATAGAGGGTCTTTCTGGCTGAGTTGTTACGCTCCCGACTCATTTCCAACATGGCGGTGGATAGGAAAGACATCGCCATTTTTACTAGCACTGAAGAAGTACCTTCTAGTATCATTGGGTCTACCACTCCCAGCGAGGCTCAGCTCCTCAGTGGTATTCCAGCATCAGAGGAAGGCGGATATGACGAGAAGAAAAATCCATTCAGAGACCCAGCCGTTGCTCAGCACTGGAGAGATGTGTACGAAAAGTCACAGTACGAGTGTCGGCATGTATTTGACCCGTCGCTGACTTGGTCTGAAGAAGAGGAGCGCCGCCTCGTGAGGAAGTTGGATTGGCGGATTTGCCTCTGGGCCGTGCGTCAATACTTCATAAGTACCGTTAATGGCTACTTAGGATGTTGCTAACAACCTTCATGAGGTACATAGTGTGTCATGTTTTTTGGCCTCCAAGTCGATCGTGGAAACCTTGCACAGGCTGTGTCGGATAATATGCTGGATGACTTGGGATTGACCACAAACGGTAAATACACACCTCTGGTATCACCATGCCATAAGATGAATCTACTTCTAACGAGGATGAAGATTATAACTACGGCAATAGTGTATTCAGAATTGCTTTCCTATGTGCTGAACTTCCATCGCAGCTCGTCTCGAAGATGGTTGGCCCAGACCGGTGGATTCCTGTACAGATGGTCTTATGGTCTATTGTTGCGATTTCGCAGTGCGCTTTGACCGGCCGTGCAAGCTTTCTCTGTACACGGAGTCTTCTAGGCTTTTTGGAGGTTTGCTACTGACTCTACTATCGCATCATCATCTGAGTTCTTAGGCTGACCGACAATACTAGGGAGGATTTATTCCTGACATCGTTCTTTGGCTATCTTACTTTTATACGTCCCGCGAGCTGCCAGTCCGCCTCAGTTACTTTTGGACGTCTCTATCCGTCACTGGAATTGCTACTTCATTACTCGCTTTTGCCCTGTTACACCTCCGCGGTGTTCACGGCTGGGCTGGCTGGCGATGGCTGTTCCTCGTTGAAGGGCTCATCACCCTTGTTGTTGGGCTTGCTTCTTTCTTCCTAATGCCAGCTTCTGCTGTGCAGACTAAGACATGGTTCCGCCCCAAAGGCTGGTTTACCGACCGCGAGGTCTCTATTGTTGTGAACAGAGTCCTGAGAGATGATCCTTCCAAGGGAGATATGCACAACCGCGAAGCCATTACACCAAAACGACTATGGGAGACGCTAAAGGATTTCGATCTTTGGCCGATTTACATCCTTGGAGTTGTCGTCTTTATACCTCCTAGTCCACCTGGGACATATATTACCCTCACACTAAGGAAAATAGGATTTGACCCGTTCACCACTAACTTGTTGACAATTCCATCTGTAAGTGTTGCCAAGAACAATTTAGTCGCAGACGGGCGATCAATGTCCATGCGATTAACCTGACTTTTTTTTAGAACATATTCCATATTATCAATCTCATTTTAATCACTCGAATATCGGAATGGCTAAATGAGCGTGCTTTGGTGTCCATGATACAAGTTCTTTGGACACTTCCGTGCGTTATTGCCTTGCGTTGGTGGCCTGGTGTTATGGTTGACCAATGGGGCACGTACGCTCTCGTTACGGTTTTGACATCGTACCCGTATTGCCGTAAGTTGCAGATACGCAGTTCTCTTTTCACGAATACTGCTAACTCTTTTGTCCTGTAGATGCTATCTTAGTTGGTTGGACATCGAAGAATTCTAACAATGTGGGTACACGCTCAGTATCGGCTGCGATATACAATGTAAGACATGCTTCGAGGCCCAGAAACTTACTTACTTCAACGGCTGTTTACTAATTCCTATATTTTGTCAGATGTGTGTTCAAGTTGGCAGCATCATATCTGCGTACATTTACGTGGAAAGTGATGCTCCGCTCTACCACCGCGGCAACTTTAATCTCTTCATTATCAATATACTTGGAATTGTACTCTTCCTTCTCGCGAAGGTTTATTATATCTTCCGAAATAAGCAGCGCGAGAAGACCTGGAACTCAATGAGCGAAGAAGCGAGGAAGGAATATGCCGCCAATCAGAATATTCAGGGCAGTAAGAGATTAGATTTTAGATTTGCCCACTAAAGATGGAATATCGCGTATGCGCCCCGCATGAAGGACAACACAGCTTGCGACACAATGATATACACTTACCTAAAATACTGATTCATTCAAATAATACTTGTGCCGATCAATCTCCACTGATTCCAACAAAAAGAGCATTTAGGAATAATTAAAGAGGCAAATCTATAACACCGGGTATATCAATGCTGTAGCGAGATAGTTCTACTTCGTGTGCCAGGCAGTTTTGATCACTGTTCACCGTACTTTTTATGGACTGAATAGGTATAAACCAGGGCACATGTGTTCATAAGACAGCAATCTGCCGCAACCTAAATTTTTACTGCTACCATACCATACCAAGATCTCAGTCCTTTATTGCTTCTAATTAATTTAACCTTACTAGCAGCGGCCCGACCCGTATGGGCTATGTTGCGCCCCACTAAGCGCAAGTCGAGCTATCCCATAAACCATCAACAGCTTTAACTGCTCTACCTCAAAGTAAAGACAGACTTTTACGAGGAATTGTTTACAATTGGTTTCTACAGATGTTGAGTGTGGGTATTGCATATAGAAAGTACCAACATACGCCATTGAGGTATATTATGACCTGTAGAGAAACCGCATTTGAGGAAGAGCCTACAGATGTAGAGCAAGAAAATACAGAACGGTTCGAGGAGCCACGATTGCGGGGCAGTGAATAACGAAAGATCCAGCGGCATACACCACATATAAACATTTGCAGCGTACAAAGCTACATAACACTCAGGTAGAAGAAGGCTGAAAGTCATGCCTATTCTCTCAAATCAACTTCTAGGCATATGGACTAATGCAAATGTGGTAGCAAAATAGACTGACCCTCCAAATCGTGCGAATATTTAACGCTTGAACAGACTGTAGAGAGAACATATATTAGACGTGAAAAGCTATTGGAAATAACAAGAGTTGCTGTTGCATCGCACCTCGAGGATCGCGATCTCACAAAGCCTAGATATTACCGTTCGTTTTTTTGCGGTTGGTTGACTAGGCACAGCCAACGTGATATAATAACTGCATAATAGCAATAAATTTCTTTGAGTTTTTATTATTCATCTATATGTTGCATTTATCTGACTGAGGCTCAGTCACAAATTCATGATGCATCAATCCCGGCAGATGGGTCAATATATAAAGGCAAGAAGTAGACCGACCAATCAAAATGTACCATTTCTATATTGATTGGGTTGCTTTGAATGATTGGGCTGCGAGGGGCAGTGTTCTCTGCATAAGGCGTACTTCCGATCAGCCTCATTGCTTTTCCCAGGCACCTTTTCCCCAACACATCTCTTTGAACCATTGTATGCTAGGAATAATCTTGTCGTTGGACTATTGTTATTTGCCCCTGTCTTTACAGTCCGCTCCCATGTCCTGCTTGATTTGCAAGCGACTGTTTGTTGACGCATTATTTTATGTATATTTATCTACCCAATCGACGAAATTTTGACGCGAAAGCGCTACAAGGCGCGCGAGAACGCGGCTCTAGCTAACACCTCCATTTCGCTTCGAAGCCCGATCTACGACCCTATTATTTCTTCAGCGATCATGGCTTCTCCGAGAAATATATTGGATCCTGCCGCCTATACAGTCGCCTGGTTTGCTCCGCTCGAGATTGAGGCCCGGGCTGCGCTGCACCTCTTGGATAACAGGCACAATGGCAGCTTCCCTATGGCTCCCGGAAATGATTATGTCTTCCAAGCCGGCGATGCATGTGGGCATAACGTTATTATTGCAACTTTTCCCGCCGGTCAAAAATATGGCACTGGATCTGCTGCTTCTCTTGCGAGCCAGGTCAAGAACTTTTTCCCAAACCTTTGGTTCGGTTTGCTTGTTGGTGTCGCAGCGGGTCTTCCGAATCTCTCGCTACATCCGCCGCTCGATATCCGTCTTGGCGATGTTCTTGTTGGTTTGGCCACGGGTAATAGCGCTGGACTCATAGCCTACGATCTAGGAAAAGAAACAAGCAACGACGGGTTTCAGCTTCTAAATCATGGTTATGCATTGGCCAACACAGCAACTGTAGTCAGATCAGCCATTACCAGCATAAAACTAAAAGAGCCGAATGATACGAACCTATTTTTACCATATTACAAAAGTATACAGAATAAAGAGCATTCTTCCGGTACTTTTAATGATCCTGGACAAGATACGGATGCTCTTTATCAGTTCGATAAAGATGGGATTGAGCGTTTGGTCCAGCGAGGGCAAAGGCCAGATTCCAAGCGGACACGAGTATGGTACGGATCAATAGGCTCAGGGGAAAAGTTGATGAAGAATGCTCAGAAACGCGATAAGCTAAGGGACAAATACGGCCTTATTGGACTTGAGATGGAAGCAGCCGGAACTATGGACTGCATTCCCGTTGGCGTCATCCGAGGAGTTTGTGATTATGGAGATGAACATAAAAATAAAGACTGGCAGCCATACGCTGCCGCCATGGCTGCTGCCTATGCCAAAGCGATTTTGGCTGAAATCCCGCCCGACGATGGTAAGCTCGTGTTGTGACAGATTATTTACTCCGCCCTACCTAGCCTAACCTCTTGATTCAGTGCCAGAACGAATAATTATGAGCGCCGGCCGTAAGCGCAGACGAGATGAAGAGCATTTGGACTCTGTTTCGGATAGACACTGGAAACCTTACAATGCAGAACCTAGCACTGCCGTCGGACAGACGCCTAAGGCAGCTACAGATGTCAGCCACGTTATCGACGCCGATACAAAACAGTCGTTGATAGATCAGCTCTATTTTGACAAGATTGACGAGCGTGTAACATATCTAACAGCCGCCCAGAGAGGAACCTGTCGCTGGTTCCTTGATAAGCCCGAATACACATCCTGGCACAACATGGCACAACAGCCGGATCACGGTGGTCTGCTTTGGATCAAGGGTAATCCAGGCACTGGAAAGTCAACATTGATGAAGTTTCTTTTTGAAGAAGCCAAGCTGAGCGCAAATGGAGCTTCGTCACAAATCATCCTTTCTTTCTTCTTTCTTGCATGGGGCACCGTCGACGAGAAGTCAACGACGGGACTATACCGCTCTCTTCTCCATCAACTCTTTGAAAAGATTCCTGAGACGAAAGACAGTTTGGAATGGATGACCGTTGATGGCGCCAAGACTGTCCAACGGAATAGATGGCAAGATGCATCTTTAAAGCAAACGTTGGCACACGCTGTTCAGAAACTTGGCAGTAGGTCGCTAACAATATTCGTGGACGCTCTTAATGAGTGCAATCAGGACCAAGTTGCTGATATGGTTTCATTTTTTGGGGAACTATGTGACAGTACAAATAAAAGGCAACTTTCGTTGCGAGTATGTTTTTCCAGTTGGCATTACCCAACAGTGACCATACAACATGGAATTGAGGTTATCTTGGAGGACGAAACTGGGCATACAGACGATATTCAGCAGTATATCAAGTCAAAGCTCAGAATACCCAGGTCGAATAAAGCTGACCCGCTTCGATACGACTCACTTCGGCAGGAAATTCTCACGAAATCTTCTGGAATCTTTCTCTGGGTTGTCTTGGTTCTTGACATTCTTAATAAGGAATGTTCTAGAAGCGCAATGTCTATCAAAATGATGCGTGGCCGTCTTAAAGAAATTCCACCAAGGTTAAACGACTTGTTTCAGATGATTCTTACACAAGATGGTGACAATGGTGATCAGCTAAAAGCTTGTCTAAAATGGATCCTCTTCGCGTCTCGCCCACTCAAGCCACCGGAGCTCTATTTCGCTGTCCAGTTCAAGTGCGATAAAGAATGCTCAGGTAAATGGGATAAAGACAATATAGGACTAGATAGGATGAAGGCTTTCGTAAGGAGCTCATCGAAGGGTCTAGCTGAAGTTACACGAAATCGGGCTTCTGAAGTTCAGTTTATCCATGAATCTGTTCGAGACTTCTTATTAGGAAGTTACGGCAAACAGTGGTCCGAAGAGCCTAGCAATTTGACCGGTCATAGCCACGACTTTCTAAAGGATTGTTGCTTAGCTCAACTAATGTCTCAAGATATTCATTTGCCGAAATTTATACCAAAGGCTTCCGAAGCGGCAGAATTGAGAAGCTCGGTCAACCTAGATTTTCCATTTCTAGAATACGCAGTTCTGAATCTTTTTCATCATGCCAACGCATCTCAAAACCAAGGCATAGAGCAACAGGGTTTCCTCAAAAATTTTCCTCTCCAACGATGGATACTCATCAACAACGCCCTTGAAAAATATGGTATCCGACGATATACAGAATCAACAAGACTACTTTATATCTTTTCAGAGAAGAACTTGCCAGATCTAATTAATATTCTTCCTGAGAAAAACTATTTCGAGGTTGGTGATGAGCGTTATGGCACGCCAATTTTTGCGGCGCTGGCCAACAACAGTCGCGAAGTGGTGAAAGCATTTTTGAGATCTCAAGAGAAAAGTTTACCGCAAGGATCCGCGTTTCACGACCTATATAAAGAATACTGCAGACACGAAAACTTCAAGACCAATCTTGGACAGAGCTACGTTTTCAGACGGGCTCACGGTGTTTTGTATAGTCTTATCAAATATGCCGATGAATTATTCGTTATGGCATATCTGTCTTCTTTCGGAAAAACAGACTTGGACTCAAAGATTATTGATGCCCAGATGACGATCCTGTACGCTGCTGAGAAAGGTTATACGGCCACTATCAAGGCTTTGCTTACGCATGAGAATGTTGACATAAATGTTCAGGATGCATATGGCAGGACGCCATTATCTTACGCTGCTGAGAGTGGCCATGAATCTGTCATTAGGGCTCTGCTTTCATATGATGGCATTGATATACATACCAAAGACACGTTTGGCGAGACTCCACTATCGTGGGCTACTAAAGGAGGTCATAAAAACATTGTTAATCTACTACTTCATACCAAAGCAATGAGCGCAGCGGGCTCCACGTATATTAACAAATCTGTTCTTTTTGATCCCAAATCTCCGAAGATTTCTGTTCAACATGGGGCAGCTGATAGTTCAAAACCTACCGGCGAAGATTTACGGAATACGAGTATAAAAAGCGAAGTCCATTCAGACTCTATGATTTCTTTTCTTGGATTAGAGTCTCTCCCGAACTACAGTGTAACGACTCTTAATCAGATCAGCCCGTATGACATCGGGAAAAAAAAAAATACAAGTCACATACAGGATGACCAACTCTTACAGCCAGAGAGACTTCAAGACTTCGATTGTACTCTTAATTCGAATTTATCTCTCTCCTTCGCTCATGAAATACCTGGCAATAGCTCCAACAATTCTCTCATGCCTAGGAATTCTGCTCCTGTCCCTAACATCCTTGACATAGCTGGTAATCATTCCCACGCCAATATGATACCAAGATTATCTCTCTCACAAGAAACATCACCTTGTCCTCAAAACCCAGATATCTCCGGCACCGAGGTTAATGATCCAACAATGGCCAACTCATATTTTACGGGTCTTTCTAAAATAAAGATAAAATACTACGTTAATGAAATTGCTGAAGGCCTTTTAGAGCGCCTGACTCTCAGAGAATTAGATGATCAGAGTATACGGCGAATTTCAGCTATTTTGCCAAGGCTATGGAAAAGTCTCGCTTTAAACTTACTCCACGGACGGCCGTCTGAAGCGCAACGTACAATTGTGGTTTTTGTTTATGACTACAGATAGTGAGTCAAAGACTGTTTACAATATTATTCATCATCAAATACTAATTTTGAAGTGATATTACTAAATGCTTCAGAGATAAATGTACAGCTCTGTTAGTTGGCGAATATACGCCACCACTAGCAGAAAAAATGGACAACTGGTTTGAGGCTACAAATGGATTAGAAGATCGGCTACAGGAATCGAAACGTGACATGGGCTCAGAAGTCTCGACCCCTAGGTACGAAGTTGATGAAAAGTTTCACGAAACAAGCATTTTAGAATTTAAAGAGTCTAAAACATTGCTTTTCAACAACCCAGGATTTGAATGGTTATCAGGTCGTCTTCACAGAGAGTTATTCCTCTCACGACCAAAGCCAGATTTGATGGACAATTTGAGAAAGGACATTGTTACTGATCTATTTTTGAGACTTGATGGAAGCAAAGAAATGCCGATCCAAAGAGTAAAAGCCGTTTATCATATTGATTGGAGTCCCTTTGCATTCTTCGACGCTCAAGGCTATGATGATTCATATGGTTCGATGCTTGACCATGTTATCACGCTCACAGGATCCCACGTCGATGCTAACGGGTATCGAAATTCTTCAAATTATACAAAACTTACTATCCACCAATCGTACTAATAAAGTTACTCGTTAGTAAACATATTTTAAGAGTTTATAAGCAGTTAAGAAGCGATTACTAACATATTCTAGGTAATGTTCTAGATGGAACAACGCTTTGGGCCTCGATAGTTGACTCTAAAATTGTTATTGAGGCTCTGGGAGTTCCGGACATCGTGGCAGAAATAGGCGAGCAAATAGCATGGATCGGTGCTGCACTGCAGCCATCCCCTTTCCCAAATGAGGCGGTGTACTGTGTCCCGTTTCTTGACAAAAAGATTCTTGTGGCCGATACATATGAACACGAGGACCTTCAAAGCTTGCAGTGCTTTATTGCATTCAGATTTAAAAAGTGCGAAACAACATATGTCGAATCAATTGGACAGTGCTGGCACGATATGTTCAAAGGGCCCGTCATTGTACCAGGATTTCCGATACCACAAAAATCAGAGACCAATACAGGTTTGGAGATGCCGCTTAACATGATGGCGGCCCTAGTCAAGACGCGATATGTCAACGCATTTGGTTCCAAAGTATTTGTGAAAGGGTTTTCAAGCATGCTGGTGCCCACCAAACGATTCGATAACGTTCTGGTCTGGCATTATATGTATAATAAGCGTCCAGATGATCACATATCTTACCTGGATTGGAACCTTGGCCATACAGATGTCAAGATGTCTGAGCTAGAGTCTACTCGTCACGTTATCGGATGGTGCTCGGAAGCAGTTGCTACAGCTGGTAATTCTTTTCAAAATGATGTCATTTTAGTAAGCTCTATAACTAATGAATATTTAACTAGGTACTCTAGCAGCAACATATTCCGTTAAGAAATCGGGGCTTCCATTTTCACGTTGTGGTGTTGCCTTAGAGAAGTTTGAGATAACAGCCGGTAAATATATTTCAGGAACAGCAAAATTCAGGATTGGCAACAGAGAAAAGCCTGTTCACCTTTCTCTATCAGCCTATTTGGAGAAGATTCAGTGGATATCTTCAAGATACTTCATCATGTGGGATGACGGAGATAAGAGAGGTTGGCTAGTAGACGGTGCTCGTGCTTTGCTTCATACTCTCCGGGCTTCGCTTGTGCATTATAAACGTGCGTTTGGCTCAGCATTCCTTTTAGATCCTGTTGAGTTGACTGATGGCTATGGTCAAGATCAAACTGGTTCGGCGAAAAGCGTGTTAGCAGACCAGGGGAATCGGGATTTAAAATTGTATGTGGATAGAACCGAAGCCTACGACGAAGCAATAAGCGATGGACAGGAAACCCGGTATATTTCAACACGAAAAACGATATACTATCGATTGGAAGATAAAGTCGAACACCTATACAACACGATGGAGAAACTGGTTGAATACCAGACGAACGAAGGACGACAAAATGGAATTAAGGTCAAATCTCGTCCAAGAAGTATACTCGAAGGATGGGATTTCATTGATCTGGTCACTGGTGATCCGATCTTCCGTCACGCTTGCACCCTACAAACAATTGGCAAAGGATGGGTTGATTTCACTAGAAGCATTCATGCAGTCGTCCTATTTGGTCGGGGATTCGGTAACTTAATCCAGCCCAAAACGACTGGTTGTCCTCTTTGGTCATGCCTTCCCAAAGAAAAGTCTTATCTCGCAGCGCACATTACGGATTTACAAGACATAATGAAAAAGGATGGCGAGGCTGCATCTAATCCGAGGAAACTTTGCGAAAACGTGCTATGGCATATGAAACAAGACACTTTCCAAGCATGCCCTTGTGTTGGAAAGGGAACAAAAACGCATCACGATCCTGTCCAGGTTTTGTTTCCATCCAGTTTTCAGTCTATGATCAAAAAGAAGCCGCTGGGCGATCTCAAAGCTAATGGAGCTGTCATATTTGGACACAACATAAAAATTCACTGGCATTGGAAAGATATGGGAGATCCGGTTAAAGGTGACCCTCCACAAGATTCAAAAGTCTCTGCAGACTCACCAGAAGAAAGTGGCATTGGATCGAGCACAATGTCACCAGTTAACAAAGATAGCGTCGGGTCAAGCCCTTCTGGATCTTCGACAAATCCTAGCGGAACAATCTCTACGCCTGCAGAAAGCCAGCCAAGCAATATTTTCACCGATAACAATATCCGTAGTTCAAAAAGAAGCCTACAAGCTGCGGTATCTCGGGCTTGCAAAAAGATGAAGTTATAGATAGTGGCTTGTTGTATAGGTAGATAGTTAAGAGTGTTTTCTAAGATGTGGTTGATACATCCGTTAATTTATCAGCTGAAAATGTACTTAATACAATCTGTTATGTTGATATGTTAATGATCTACGAAGGGTTTATTCACATATATCGACCTCAAAAGGCAAGTATAATTCCCGTAGAATTATTTTTCATTAAATCGGTAACTAATAACGAGTATTGACCATGCTAGTCCGACCTTATAGATTCAGCGGCTATTAGAGTTATGCCACTAAACATATGCTTGTTCGTAATCGTCCGGGAAAAAGCAACATAGTTTTGAGATCCCGCATGATAGCCTAGCACGTCTTTTATATTAGATGTCTGGTTTTGGAATCATTGCTTGTACATCTAACAATCACTTGAAAAGTGTAATCTCGCGGAGATAACAAATTCGCCAATCACTGTAGCTTATTAACACTCTATGCATCTCCACAAAGATACCTGTCCAACCAGGATTACGCAGTGAGCTAGCAATGCTGTCTTAGAGAGCTTGCACTAGGCTACTATATATTAAGCCACATATGTACCATCTTTTGGGGGGATCTTTTCACTTCTATATGTTAAGAATAGAACTTATCTAGCGGATATAAGATGTTCATTCAGAAGTATTAGCTTCTAAGACTTAATAGCGTAGAGATGAAACCGTGCATTTTAACTCTCCCTCTCGATCGCTATACCTATATTTGCCAATCACCTACCAACAGCATCTATGTATGTAGTATCTTCTTAAGCTTGAATACCCCACAACACCAGCTTGCATTTGAAACTACATGCTACACTATTGAAAGAATTTGCAATTGTGGAAATACTCTAAGATGATTATGACACTAGAATAAACTTGAATGAATGGGAGTGGTGAAAAGCGATTGTTACCAGTCTAAAAGCCCACAATCATCCATTACTACTGAGATATAAACTATTGATATCAGTATGTTGAATAATACTGCAAACCACACGTATTTTCTACGTCTAACAAGCTCCTTGTGCTTTGTGGTATCTCATGACCGTATAAATCGGTCTATTGAGCTTATCTTGGACTATGTATTGCAGATTTTTGAAAACTAAGATCTCCGGCCGCAAGTATTACCTATACAATTCGGACGCAGCTGTAGTTTAACAGACAGATATAAAACTGACCATATGTAGATTTTATATCAAAGTAAGCCAAAACTATAACTTCTTCAGTTAAAAAGAGAAATTAGGAGATAGACTATCCTATCTGTAATTTTTTAAGTGTAAGGCTTGCTTAATAACTAGAGCGAATCAGTCTAACAGTTATAGAGTAGGTAATAGCCACGATTCATATAATATATAGCCCTCTAGTAATTACATTTAAGATCATATCACATGGAGAATACTTTTTCTCCGAAAATTGCAAAGATTTCAATCAATTAGTATTTCTATATTCAAATAGTCTTTATATGCTTCCTATAGGACCATTCAACATTTAATTAAGCCGCCGTTGAATTATACTTGATATTAAATGACTGCGTCTGTACAGTGTAATAGCCATCAGGGTTATTCGCATCTCCAAATATCTTCAGCGCTCTTAGCAACACGGCATAGTTGCCCTCTGGTAATACGATGCCTTCTTGAGTCACGCCGTTAAACGGAGCTTGGTAAATGTTCGAGAATACCCATTGAACAGGGAACCCAGGGAAGCTTCCAGCTGTATCGACGCCCAGAACCTTGGTGGTACTAGCTGGTGTATTGCCAAGGGGAATGATGTCTGCTCTTATAAGAGGCACGCCAGTGGTGACTAAAATATAGAGCGCAGGGAAATCAATAGCTGCCGGGTTTGGAGGCTGGCTACCCACTGAAGGATATGGGACAGTCCAAGTATCATTGTTAGGAGCTGATTGCCAGTAATGGCCCGTCGAATGATAAATGTAGCCATTGCTTGAAGTTATGCCCTGAAGACTGCTTAGGCTTCCAAATACTCCCAAGTATGGAAGAACAAGACTCTCGCCGTTGGTGCCATTTAGAGTAATGTATCCGCCGTACACAGGGAGATTTGCTTCGTTCAGCCCTTGAGGAAGAGCTACTTCGACAGTAATTTTGGCAGATCCGCCTGCTGGAATTGTGACTTTTGTATCCGAAAAAGTTAGAATTGCTGCTGAGGAGCTCGAATTGGAGCTCTGAGATGGAGTTGACACGCCAGCCTTGAAAGTGTCTCTGGATCTGGAGGGGATATGCCCAATTGAGTAGGTCACAGCTTGTTTAGCACCATTCTTAATTGTAAAATCTGTGCTGTTGACAAAGTGGTCCGTATCATTGAGAGAAATGCTTGAAACGCTTAGGGTGGTTGTTGCGTGTATCGCATCGTAGGCTTGCGCCAATCCGGCTCCTTGTTGCGCCACGGGAGCAAGGTCGTTGTACAATATGGATTGATATGAATCCCGGTATTTTGTTTGCTTTGCTGTCGATGATACCATGCTCAGGAGCGCCTTGGGGTCCTTGATGGATCGTGCTTGCATGATCAGAGCATATATCGAAGCCATAAGTGGCGTAGCCATGGACGTGCCATAGTCGACATAGTATGCTCCCATATTCAGAGGATACGTAGAAAGGATTGAGCCTCCTGGGGTCGCGATGTGTGGATTTACATCTGCCTCCCAAGTTGGACCCCAGCTTGAGAAATCGCTTACAATGCCACCCGTGGAATTGTTTAGGAAGTATGTTGCTCCAGGATTGGCAGACTGAGGATCAACCATTTTCGCGTACACGTCTGTTCCCTTGTTGAGGAGATCTAGCCATATCGTGGCTTGCTGTAAGGGCACCATGCCGGCACCAAGAGTGCTGGGAGCGGTACTAACGCTATATACACTGGTAAAGAAAAACAATATGGTTAGCCAAATAGAATGACGATCAAAAGGGATATCAAATACTTACTCATCGAGGTCATCATCACTGCTATAGTACATGATGTACTTGGCGTTGTTCTTCGCAAGGTTAGCCGCAATAGTGGGATCATCGCAGCCAGTTAACTGCACAAGAACGATTTTATCGCTGAGATCTGTAGGCGCGCTGCTGCTGAGCGGACTGCAAGCACTCGAGCTTCCATCTGTCGTAGTATTGGGAGTAACAGCCCATAACGGCAGAGTGATGTTCGGGAATGCAGGCGTTCCAGGTAACCAGGCGAAAGAAGTCAAGTTACCGGAGGGGCTATTAAGGCTCGTAAAAGCCTCAGTTCCCAGAAAAGGTGTCTCTGTGTTATCAATGGATGCCACATTCATGACACCCGCACCATCACCAGGAGAAGCCGAGCTAAAGACAGCAGGGCCTTGGTTACCGTTGGCGATAACCACCGGAACGCCGGCGTCAACTATTCGCGACACTGTGACTGCAAGAGGGTCCTCTTTCCACCCAGAATAAATTCCGATAGAGATAGAGATAATGTCTGAGCCATCTTCATACGCTTGGTTGAATGATGCCATTAGTACATCGTTGGTAGAGCCACCTCCGCAGTCCAGTGCCTTGTACATGCCTAGAGTTGCGCCATAAGCGGCACCAACAAACCCCAAAGGGTTCTTTTGGGCCGCAATGATTCCAGAGACATGTGTCCCGTGGCCAAGGCAATCTGGGTATGGAAGTGGACCAGGAACAGGTGTATTTGTGCCGTTGAAGTTGGGGCCAATCAAGTCCATTCCGTAGGCAACAATGCAGCCTTCACCGAAGCAGCCGCCTAGAACAGGATGCTTATAATCAACTCCTGAATCTATAACACCGACACGGATTCCTTTGCCTGTGTACCCTTCTGCGTGTAGCTTATCGACCTGTGTTAAGACATGTGGCGCATATCCGGTGTCGATGTCTGCTACAGTTCTGGACACATGCTGTGAAAAATCCCCTGTATTGCGTTTAACGCCGCTTGTGGACGCGAATTTACCGAGTTCGAGATTTTGATAGCGCATAACGGGCCATACGTTCTTCACAGGGGCAAGGGACGCGATCTTGGTCGATGCGGCTTGAGGATCCAGGCTGACAGCGTCCAATTGGACTGAGGCTCCCTTGAAGAGCGAATAGGACAAGCTCATCCGCTTAGAAGCCGGAAGTCCATGTGTATGGAGGGTGCTAAATAGCGATGCCTCGTTTTCCTGCATTTTCATAGAATTTAGACTAAGCTCACAACTGATTTCCTCTCTTTCAACTTAGACGTAGACGTAATGCGTCAACTTACATGGCCTTGTTCATACTCGATAATGTAGGCCCCGGGAACATAGTCCCAGCTTCCCACCGTGGTATTTCCGTCAGCGGCATCACCAACACTGGGTGTTTTGGAGTGAACACCACCTGCAAACAATACGCCCAGAAGGGGCAGTAATTGGAGGTAAGACACCATTTGATGCTAAACGATTAGCCGATTCGCATTGCAGAAAGAAAGTCGGTGGCAAGGCGAGCATGATTGCTCGCGCGCCCTCTGTTCTTTATACCTCAATCGATAAATTCTCACGTTGTATTTGCGCCTGCCAAGTTGGGATCGCCTCATCCGACTTTCTCTCCGTATGCTGTCATGGTAAAGATAACGAGCTTCCAATTCTGATAGAAAGTGGGGATCGAATTGTATACGGCGCGTTTTCCTATACGCAGAACTATTTCATGCGAGTATTACCAGTATATCGTTCACTAATTTAACATCCCCTGTTTTAGCATTCTTACATAGTATATATTTTACCAATTATGGCCTTAGCCTCGTCGCTCGCGGTTGTCGTGCTGATCCTGTCAGCCTACCGGCATCCAGTGCATGTATTTCCAGAACAGACAATTTGCAGAACAGAGTTGACATCTCCGTATGCGTTAGTATTCGTACTTTTACGTTTGAAGCGCACTCTAGTCAAAAATTTCGAGCATGACTGTTCTGCAAAGCCAGATCTTGGCCCTATTTCCTCTATTTACTTGTCATATGTAACGTGCACCTCTTGCATTCAAAAATTACTTGCAGAGCTAGGAACTGCCTGATTTGGCAGTCCAGTTACCTTGGGTGATATCGGGCCACCACCTTTTCCGTTGCTGCCGGAAAAGCTTGGTGTAAATACTGAGGTGTCGCTCAACATGAACGAGAACAATATTCAAATGGAAATACTACTAGTATTTGCTTGTTGCAATGCATTTAATCACGGTACTCATTGCTAGCTCCTCGGCGATAGTCAGCGACAAAGGTACTTGAAAGAATGCTCCAGTGGGGACTAAGGGAACGATGGATTGGATATTACCAGATGAAAAGAGTGATCGCTCATTTTCTAGTTAGACATGTGGGCATTTTAAGCGCTAATTATGAGAAATGTTTTGTAGTGCACTGTTATTGTCTCACTGTAATGGTTGTTGGTACATGCGTGCTGATCGTGCGTTACAGATATTTGACGAGATGAGCATGAGCAGAATATCAAGGTACATGAGAATATTTAAATAAAATAACTGGCGCTGATTAAACTTACAGCTACAGTATTGCCATTTATGATTTCAGATACTTTCGTCAATTTTGATAGACGAGAATCGGAACGTGGATTGCTGGAGCGATAAGAGGCCAGAAGCTCTGGGATGTATCAGAGCTCTTAGATGCCAAGATCACTAATTGAGTCAGCAATACGACTTCCTACTCAGTCTTCTGTTATAATGGCCCCAATTAAGTGGGATATCATCATTAGCACTGTCGTACGCCTCAATGAGTATTATGCCATTCCTCGATTGGATGCTCTCACGCATCGCGACTTTTTCTCTTAGCCAATGAAGCAACAGGCTTAAAATATTCGTAGGAGTGAGCTCAATAGCTTTTAGAAGCTCTTATAACCTCTCATAAAGGCGTAGATGTTGTCTGCCAAGATTTTACGTCTGAATCTGATCATCACTGACTAGCGCAGTCAGGAAGTGCGAAGGGGGTCTTCGTTGATCTGAATTGCGTACTTGGATCTGCAAGAAAGTGTAATGGGAGAGGGAATTTGGCCGAATTATGCATAATTATGGTAATTGCCGTTTCTACTGAGACTTTGTATGCAGACTATAAATAACTTGTTTCTGTTTTATTGAAGTTAGTAACAAAAGAGGACTTAGACAGCATAGAGACGGGGTAATCTAAGGGATGGCTTTCAGTAGACTCGAGTTCTGAGGCACAGAAACGAAGTTTACAAGCAGGAGTTTGAGAGATTGGGGACGATATAAGATGTCAGCGGGATTCAAGCACCTTGATGGATTGGTGGCAGATTTTCGTCAATCACTCTTTCTCTTTCTCATACGAGATGGGGTTATGTTTCCGGGAAGCAGTCTGGATCACCATTGGATGCAGAGGCTATGGGAAAAAAGAAGAGCTTATAATGAGTTCATATGCCAATTTTGGAGCTATTCGCATACTCGTTTGCCATTTTCCGTAGATTTTAACTCAATGTCAATCAGTGAATGTAATTTTGTTTACGGACGCGTAGTATACCATAACGGGAGAGATATCATCGAGGCGATCAACGGATATGAACATGTACTTCTCATGACTATTGATATGAAAAACAAGTAATAGATACAGATATATACTTCTACTACAAACAGTATTATTGAGCGATAATGCCACTGTATCAAATATATTGTTCTGAGAGTTCACGTCCATTTAACCTCAGGTTGGGTGACCCATAGGAAACGAGACTGTAAAATACCTAGTTCACTTTCTCTTCCATAGTCCAAGTCCTGTGTATACAATGAATAAACTCCAAAGCGGTTTAAAAACTGCCGTTCCGACAGAGAATATCCCATAGTCAGAAAGGCCATCAATAGAGTATTCCTATCAAGTAATTTCTTCAACTTTGATCCTTTTTTCTTGCCTCACATCTTGTTTATATCAATTTGGAATCAGAAAACTTCATGTACACCATATAACTTTAGGGTCTAGATATAATAGCAGGCAGCCGACACAGCCAAACTCCAGGCCGCAGGAGCTCCGCCTCTCCTCGATGCTCTGTCGCTTCTTTTATTTCGAGGCTAGGATCTTAGGAGAGGGGTAAGAGATGTCGCCTCATGATACAGGGGGGGCTGGCTATCCACTTGATAGGCTGAGACATTGGTTCGGTGACAGAGCGGAGTAGCTGAAGCATGCGGTAAGACAAAGTGATTACTGCCACCTTTCAGGTGAAATTAGTTGCCTGTATACGTGATGTTTGTTGATTGGTTGAGGATACAGGTTCGTCGGCATCTGTGTAACGAACAGCCCAATTACAAACGAGCGGCATGCTTTCAGGCGTGCCGGATGAATTCAGCCCCCACCCGTGCCCCAATACCTTGATTTCAGCTTTAGCAAGGTACAACAATGCTTCTAGTAAGGCTCGGAAGCAATCGCCATATTTGTTGCAGCCTACTTGTAGGTACGTCACAAAGACCCTTGGCCGTTGGGTGTCAATTCTACACATCACGGGCGGTATTGGATGCCTTCTCTCAATGTATCTCATTTGGTACACTAGGAGCGTTTGGCTATATATGATACTACTAGTAAGTATATTGAGAACAACCGGGTGGCTTCCAAACAAGTATATGCCTATACATTCTTCTATACTAGACTTTCTACTATTGGAGCCCACAATTCTCGGATGTGAGTCCATACATCATGCATGCATCCATATCTACATACGACGCTGTCGCTGCCAATTTAACTCTTTTCGGGTTATTCGGGCATCGTTGCGTTGAAGCCGTTGCATGGTTATTAATGCTGGGGTTGCTACGCAGTCTCCCCTCAGTTTCAATGCTACTACGTGATTATACAGCAGTGCCGCGATGTCGAAAATAAACGGTAGCTAAAGCGGTAGTATTAAATAGTATGGGTTTCGAGCAAGGATTGTGACTCGAAAGTTGAATGACACAATATACCTATCACATTCTTATCCGTAGGCATTTCTTGATGCCGTGTACTTGTGATTTTACCTGCAGGTACTACAATGCGATTCGGCAACATCTTTCTCGCCAACTTGCAGCTGTCGGGTATGATCCTAGACTAAAATGGCCAACAAGATTCGAATCTCCGCAGCATTCAGCTTTATGCCCGGTACAGCTAGGGACGAAAACTTCATCTATACTCTCTTAGCTGCATTTCGTAACTAACTTAGAACGTAATCCGTGGGGGAGGAGATGGTCTACCAGTAATACTCTGGACAGCTAATCTAGCAGCGGCGAGAGGCATGAAGTGTTTGTGAGACATGCATTTCACCACTAACCCAAATGCAACTCGTCAACAGTTTACAGCCTCAGAACAAGAGGGCGTATCAGACAAATATCACATACAAAAGAACACTAACGTAGCCGGGCCAGCCCGTTTTTAGAGGCATAATACTAGCCTCAAGTTAGTTACTGCAACGCAACGGTTATTGGGCCGCTCGGACTAGCCATGATCTAGTTCGAAGCTGAAAAGTGCCTGATTCTGACAGCTCGAAAATGATTGTCCAATCACGATGTTTCGCGTAGCAGTGAAAATGACAATCATGGATCTGCTCTGTAAGGCAACTAGCTTAAGCTCTCTTCGGAAACTTGTGTTTACTGCAAATTCGCCTTACACCTTTGACAGACTGGGTACATAAGATACTGCGTGCTACAAGGCTACTACGAAGTACTTTTACAAGCAAGCATCTAAGCATACATATACTTATATTGCCAAGATCCTTGTATATCAATACTAGCATCTCAAATCTGGACCAATTATTAAGACACTTCCCAATATTATTATTCCAGCCGGTTAAGTCGGCCCTCCAAATCATGACGAAGGATCAGAGCTGAGCCATCACTGCCCCAGCAACAGCTCCAATCAGGCACATAAAGCTAGTTGTCTTGGAAAGCATACCACCCGAAGAAAGCGGAGGCGGTGATGAAGTTGACAGCACCTAACAGGGGAAGAAAAACGTGTTAGTAAATCTGCGCTATACGTAGCAGGCACTGGCTGCAGACTTACCTTGTCGATGATATGCACCACGCCGTTCTCAGTTATAATGTTCGCCTGAATAATCTTGGCTCCGTTGACATAGTATATGCCGTTACGGATGCTAATGACCAGGCTTTCACCCTTTTGGGTCGTCAATGCAGTGCCATCCTTGAGTACAGGCAGGTAGCCAGCAAAGCCCGCAACGACGTGGTTGGAAATCAGCGAGGCAGTGGATGAACTGACGGATGGGCCAACGCTGGCCGCAGCAAAGGCTGCATTGGAGGGGAGAAAGACGGTGGCGAATTGCGTGCTCTCCAGCGATTTAGTTATGTTGCTACCGCTGATTAAACTGGAGAACGTCGTCTGCCCGAGCGCTTGAACTGTAGAAGAGATTGACACGGGCAGAGTGAAGTAGCTATCACATGGCGAACGTTAAATCCCACTTTCATTGTTACATAGTATGTATGAGCCATGCAGAAGCAGCACTTACTTGTCAGTGATGTGGATGAACCCGTGGTCAAAGGGAATGTCTGCGTGGATGATGTTCGCAATGTTCCCCAAACCAGATGAAATCCTCAGCAAGGATGGTCCAGTCAGGTTAGTCGAAGATGCCCAACGTCTAGTCGGGTTGGTCACATTTGCAGGTCTGGTATCGGAGGTGACAACTTGAGGCTGACCACCTAGCCCAGCGGAGTCGGTGCCAGTTGGGATAACGGAACCTGGCTCAGAGCCGCTGGCAGTTTTCAAGTCGGCGAGGTCTTCTGAGCCTTGGATCTCCGCTTTGGCCACATCAGCTGGTGAAGGAGCGCGTCTTGATAGACTTGCAGGTGGCGGGACCAAATCTGATGGTGCAAAGACAGTTTGGATCTGGCCAGAGAGATATTTGGCTAAAACATCTGGATCTGACTGGATGTAGGTGGCAAAATTGGCGGCACCAGAAGTCACAAGCACATCTATGAGAGGCTCGGCAAAGACCGAGGAGCTCAAGCCTAGAAGGAGAGCTGCTAAAGGTTGCCCACGCATCTTGCAATTAGACTGTTGTGGAAAATGGCGGCGTATGAAGCGTCTCAAAACTGCTAGAACTGACAATAGACGATATAGCTAAAGAATGAGGAGAAAAGAGTTGAGAAGCGAGAGCTGTGTAGTCGAGAAGTTCCAAGCTTTTATACGTGTTGGCAGGGCTCTTTGTACATCTGGTAGCCCTGCAAATGGAGTAACCGTCTTGTATGCAATATGTAGATAGTCACTAACAGGCATCTTTTCATGGGCTCAGGTACGATACAATAACGTAGGCCGCATTCGCAACCGTAAACTTGAGCCAAGCAGTTGTTCATAATGCGGCCAATGGAGAAACCCTGGGCGATATCAGCAACACGATTGGCCCTATCCTGGTTGTATTAGACGTCCATATTGGTACTGAATGGAAGTAGCTGCATGTACTCCCTTGGAACAGACCAATCGCTCCTCAACACATCGCGGCATTAGCGGCTGCGGCTGTAGTCCAACAGCATGGCCAGCTTCTACCCCTCGTGCGGTTTATCAGATACTGAATTAGGCATTCAGGCTCATACCACAATCAGCGCGAACCAAGCCATGTATAGCATGTCCAGTGTCACTGTTTTTGTATAAGAGCACTACATGTTGAGCCGCATTCAGCAGCGGACTTAAGAGAGATGGTGTCTCCTCTCGGCAGATATCTTCAAGCCGCTCGCCCCTGGCTTCACCCCCGCCATTATCTTCTTCTGCCTCAAACTTAGAAAGACCCGTTGCTGTTATCTCAACATGGTTGTAACTACAGTGCCCCAGCCTCGGGACACGTATCTGCTCTGGAAACGATTCAGTTTCCCAAGCGAGGATGGTCCCAAAAATGCCTTCGCCGTCCCAACTTGGGTTGCCAATCAGCTCAACTCGGCTTATTCTGTCATGCTGGGGATGCTTATGGCTCAAGTTTGGACAATCATCATTGCAACTATCTTATACTATCTTTTGAAATGGCGACGAAAGAGGAAGGGAGAAAGCAAATCATTCCATCCGCTTGTCCCGATTCTGTGGAACAACAGAGGCGAGCTTCTTGGATCGTTCATGGAGACATTCAAGTATACACAAGAAGGGACAGAGAAAATTCGCATTTGGATGGTCGGCATCCTTTTTTTAGTCCTCATCGCATACATTGGGCAAACCGCCTTATCCATCATCGTCCCTCCCCTGATTATTGTCAACAACACGGCCCCAGTCAATCCGAACGCAGTATACGTTCCAACAGTCAAAAGTGATAACCCCTCAACTGCCGCACTCTACGTTTTGGAAGTCCCATCAGCCCTCCGAGCAGTTGGTAGTACCGGCTCTGCCAAGGAACTACTCGATCAGAGAGTGACTATAACTCCTACAGATACACTGGGCAAAACCAGTGATGGCGAACCTATCATCGGCATCAGCTACAGCTATGACGTTACAGGAGCAGACTTTGGACTGCAGAAATATCCAGAGCTTACACTCAACGTCAGCGGCTCGTGTGTTACTGATTATAGCTTCTTCGTCAAGACAACTAATTCCACTCCCTACCTTGTCGACTGGTATACTATCTATAATAAAACCGAATCCGCTTCGCTTTTTGATGGTCGAGAGCCCGTCGCCTTCTTCTATCCAGGGGACAGTTTCATCAAAGGTGCTCTCGAAACCAGCAATACTACATGGGCCGCACTCGTATCTTCTACCCAAAGGAGCAGCTTCACCGCCGGGACAGACCCGTGGTATCTCACCGAGTCGATACCAAACGCAAATACAGACACTGCATACCGAGTACGCAGTGCGCGTCCTGTATTATCTTGTTGGGAAGATAATGTGTGGTCATACAAAGGTCACAACAGCACTGTCTTGGGACTCAACAGCACTCTACTTCCGGGCCTTGAGCTTTCGCAGGGTGTGCAATTTATCTTTTCTGCCCACCTGTACCAACCCATGATCTTTACTGTCGCCTCACATCTTGGGCTCTCTGCGCTGCTCTCTACAACCACCGCCGTCTCCCAAATCTTCGATGCCGGTGCTAGCAGCATTCAAACCGACTTGTCGCGCCTCGTTCAAGCTGCATTCATTGCAACGTCTAATGTTCTGACTGATACAACGTTATACCCACCTAATTCAGATCAGAAACTGGAGAATTGGGTTGCAGGGTTAAGTGGTGTTGGTGATTTCGTTGTCTGGAGTCCCGATGCCTCGGCACTGTCGATGAACGTCCTTATCAGCATTCCAAGTCTCCTAGCAGGCGTGTGGCTGCTTGCTACTCTACTACTATTTCTGACTCCTGTTAAAGTAATCAACGGTTTAGATTCTGGTCTTATGTTTACAGCCATCAAACAGGAAAACCCAGACTTTGACCCTGTACATGATAAGCCTGGGGCGACTTTGCAAGAGTAAGAATCCCTTGACGTTATAGTACGCTTGCTCTATTTTCTGATCTACACTGACAAGTCAATAGAGTCTCAAACAATATAGATGTGGAGAAGGGCTCTCAATCGACGGGAGACGACAAAAAAGGCCCGACACAGACGACAGCAGCTGTGATAACATCGATCGATTCGGAGAGTGGCCAGAAGGAGGAGGACAAGAACTAACGTGGTCCCAGAAACGGTGATTTAAGAACATTTTTCTTTTTTTTTTTCATCATATATTCTTTTGACAAGCAAAAACATGTTCACGGAATAGGACATAAGGCAGATTGATAGTTCCAATTTCACTTGTGAGGCTCTATTGCCATATTGGAGATTTACAAACTTGATTCAATTTAACAGTAGCTTCAAATGACAAAATTTACCGCAACAAGTATTGCATTTCTGTTCAATAAACCATTTGGAATGAATAGTAAGCGATTCAAAAAGAGCGAGTCCTGACATAGCATGAATCACTGTCGTACGAAAAGCGCACTGAGAACATTTGAGAGCATGCCGCGTATAACTAAGTTGGCTGAACACCTCTTGACCGACTCCAGTCCGCTTCTCTGAATCGCACAATGTTTTTTGTTTGCTCCTTTTTGTTTAATCTACCTAACTTTCCGCAATTTGACTTTTCAGCTCAAACAGCGGTGTCACCACGTTTGACATAAAAGCGTTTGGCATTCGTGTGTTCAAACGGAAACGATGGTTAGCTTGCCTATAGAAACTTTCCTTCCTGCATCTCTTGAGAAAGAAAGCGCTCTTCGTCACCGAAACTAAGCATCTGACGCAACACCTGCACAAACGAAAAGATCTCTCCAGTATCTCTACATTTCCACTCTCGAAACCGAATCCTCTTTTGGAGCTCAGATGTGCGGCGCAGGGGAAATTTATTGCCGCAAAAGTGATTGCATTCAACCCGTTGGATGGTATATCATTGAGCCATGTGAAGCCTTTGCTATCGCCAACTCTGTAGCAACCCACGCTTTTGATGGCGTAGTCGGGAGCTTGAACTGGAACGCCGCCACATGTGGCTGCTCCATACCAAGAGTTCTGAGAAGACAGAGGTGCAGTTACAGGACCTGCAACGAATGCGCTTGGATTGCAATGAAATCGACCTTTACAGCTGTGCAGCAGTGGGCTGAAGGGGCCAAGGAGAATCCAGCAAGATGGGCACAGAGACAAGACGAGTACCTATTGTTTCGACGAACAAAGATGAGGTTAGAAAGAGATCACGAGCATACTCAAAGAAAGAGCGGCAAGCAGCGAGCTACAGGCCTTCAGAGATATTCTCTAGATGCCAACAGTCATCAGCATGGGACAACAAATGCTTTGCCAAACATGGCAGAGACGGCCGATTCGGTGCACTGGCCATCGCAAAATATGTTTTTGGATTTGAACATCGACAGCTCCGATCCCTACCAAATATCAGAAGCAACATATGGAGATGGGTGGAATGGCGGCGTGGAAGACACGTTGGTGACGACGCAAGAGCCGCAGGTGCTTGCAGTACCGCGTTTGAATCAAGAAGCACCGGACATCGCATCCGACTTCGGCCTTTATCCCGACTATCCCCAAGATGCTTTGCCGCAGGATATTTATGAGCCGCCGCAGCCTATGTCGACATTCCAAGAATATTGGGATGGGGGAGAAGATGCCAACCAACTGTTTCAGCTGCACACTGGAAATTTGACCCAGAATCCGAATGTACAACACACAGAGGTCGACTTCAACGACCCCTTTTGGACGAATGTATTTGCCGCGAGCTGCGATTCTGCGTTAAACAGCCATACAAACACATATCAAGCGAATGACAGCTGAGGTCATTCAATATAAAGGGTATTTCTGTAACAAGAATTCATCCAGAAAGAGAAGAAGTCTATATTCATTGGATCGACTCTACTGCCATCGAGATAGGGACGCAAAGTTTTTAAATAGGGTAAATTAGTCAGCCCATACATCAGGTCGCAATGAAAGATAAGAAAGAAAGAGTCGCAGGCATTTGCAATTCCAAAATTGTGAGATTTTGAAGCCCTTCTCACTTCAAGTCATCTCTTATGAGACCAAACGCAACATCATCCATAAGCTTCCCACTCTTTTCAATAACCCCTCTTCCTCTCCCCTCTATCACGAAGCCGCATTTCTGTAACAACTTTTGGCTCGCAATGTTGCTCTCATATGTACGAGCTTGTATGCGGTTTAGTAAGGGCCAAGTGTCAAACACCCATCTTGTGAAGGCGCTCAGCGCCTCGGTTCCATAGCCTTGGCGCCACACTGTCGGAGAAAGATAGTAGCCCATATCCCACGTTCGGTAGAATATGTCAGTCAAAGAGTGTAACCCAACACCACCGATGATAAGTGGCTCAGTAGTGGAAGGATTGCCTGGAAATCCCGGCTTCAAGACGATGGCTGAAGAGTGCGGGTATGCTGCCGTATCGTCGTCATGGAAAGTAAGTTTGATGAAGTTCTCGGCGTCGGCAACGGTGTACGGGCTGGCGAAGCGATCGCTCATGTAAGCCGCAACTTCTTCGTGATTTGCGGCCAATGCTAGAGCCGGAGCATCTGATAATAGGTATCGCCGTATAATGAGCCTTTCAGTTTCGACTAGGATGGTTCCCGGATCGCTGCTTGGAGGGCATGGCGATGGGAGGATTCGGTTTATTTCTTTCCTAGGCATGATGGCAACTTCAAATGGGCTGCTGCTTGGCCGATAACTTGGACAGAAACTGGAATTAAAAACTATTCATTGTTGTGTTAATATCTGAGCCATCATGAGAAGCGGCCGTTTATAACTTGAAGGATTAGAGGGTGGTGAGTCACTTGTACGCCAATACGCCAAAGTCCTACCTCCGATTTCGACTAGCAAGAAAGTGGTGCGTGACTCAACTTTTCAATTACTTTTTTCGAAATAGTTGTTGATATTCTACAAAGCTTTATAGCAACATTCGCAGTACTCTTTATGAATTCGACCATTAACTTTGGGCATATCTGGTTGAGCAGTTCTTGTCTCTCGATCGTGCATGTGTTTAGCATTGAGTGAGTTGGAGACTGCAGGTCAACGAGCAGCCTTTATAGGTGTTTAATGACATCCAATCGCTCAGTAACGATTACATGGATAATTATCTCAATGTTAAGCTATGTTCATCAAAGACGAGTTGTCTTTTACGCAAGTGACAGATTCTGAGAGGTTTCGAACCTTGGCTGCAGGCGTATAGTATCCTTAATTTTTCTGTAACATACATGTGCACTTGACACATTGAGAAATTACTGGAGAGATTTAGTTACTTCCTTGTACAACTATCACATAACGAAATCACCGGTTCTCTACTTTTAGAAAAGTTTTTTGTTTTCCTTCCCCAGAGCCAAGATCATTTGTCAAAGCATTCATCGGCAGAAGTGTCAAAGCCCATCTGCATGTACTTAGATACATGCACTTACAAGACACAGGTTAGGCGGGGTGATCTGAGCTACGAACATGCATGCAGTGCGGGCACATTGCCAGTATGCCTCGCTAATAAAAAGGTTAAAATGATAAAGTGTTTCAAAACTTATTAAGCTCGCTACAGTATTTGTTTTGAATTCAATTCATTTCAATCCATGATGCTTCGATCGATACATGTGCGATTAATGAGATGCGCCATCCCGCAGTCCAATCAGCAGCCCGCAATTGGCAAAATCGCTCCAGCTGTGGCGCAAAAATGATATCCCGGCGCCCCACCATCACGGAACCTGCGAGCTTCCCCGTTTCTTCAGTTCCGAGAGGCATGACGGCCACGACTCCGAAAGCGAGCATCGTCAGTCTAACCAGCCATTGATCTCGGGCCAGAGGCTCTACTGGGCATTCGAAGCTCTTCCGTCCGGCCCTCGCCGCTCCTCCGCAATGGCCTCATCCCTGCACAGACTCGTCGGCACCGGCGCCAGGCGACTCTGCCTGCGACCTGCGACGGCATCTCTCGCCACTCGACCCTTCACAGCATCTGCTTTCCGACGATACTCGAGCCAGGAGCAGGTTGGCACGCGAATTCTCCCCACGGACGAACACTTCAACCTGACCGGCGACCCCTACGGCTTCCCGTCCAAGTCCGACAGCACCGCTCCCGAGAGCACCGCCCAACAGCCGCGCGACAACAGCGTTGAGCATCGCAAAGTCAGACACTACACTGTCAACTTTGGACCCCAGCATCCCGCCGCCCACGGTGTGTTGCGATTGATTCTCGAACTTAGCGGTGAAGAAATCATCCGAGCCGATCCTCACGTCGGCCTGCTGCACCGAGGAACCGAAAAGTTGATCGAGTACAAGACCTATCTCCAGGCTCTGCCATACTTCGACCGTCTGGACTATGTCTCCATGATGACAAACGAGCAATGCTTTGCTCTTGCTGTCGAGAAGCTTCTGAACATTGAGATCCCCGACCGTGCCAAGTACATCCGAACCCTCTTTGGCGAAATCACCCGTGTCCTGAACCACCTGATGTCTGTCCTTTCACACGCCATGGACGTTGGTGCTTTGACACCATTCCTGTGGGGTTTCGAGGAGCGAGAAAAGCTTATGGTATGCGATTCGCTCAACTTCAAAGCAAAAGGCCTGGAAATCGAGTGGTTTGGCTAATTGATATTGGATAGGAATTCTATGAGCGTGTTTCTGGTGCTCGTCTGCACGCCGCCTACGTTCGTCCCGGAGGTGTTCACCAGGATATCCCCATTGGTCTGCTGGATGACATCTACCAGTGGGCTACCCAATTCGGAGATCGCATTGACGAAACCGAGGAAATGCTTACTGATAACCGCATCTGGATTGAGCGTCTGAGAGGTGTTGGTGTTGTCTCTGCTGCTGATGCTCTGAACCTTTCTTTCACCGGCGTCATGCTCCGTGGCTCTGGCATTCCTTTCGATGTTCGAAAGAACCAGCCATATGACGCCTACGACAAGGTCGAGTTCGATGTCCCTGTCGGCACCAACGGCGACTGCTATGACCGATATCTGTGCAGAATGGAGGAGTTCAGACAGTCCCTGCGCATCATTTTCCAGTGCCTGAACCAGATGCCCGCCGGCCCCGTCCGCGTCGAGGACTACAAGATCTCACCTCCTCCCCGAAGTGCCATGAAGGAGAACATGGAGGCTCTGATCCACCACTTCCTGCTCTACACCAAGGGCTACGCCGTACCTCCCGGAGAGACTTACTCTGCCATCGAGGCCCCCAAGGGTGAGATGGGAGTCTACGTGGTCAGCGACGGCAGCGAGCGCCCTTACAGATGCCACATCCGCGCTCCTGGCTTTGCTCACCTGGGTGGTTTCGACCACGTCGCCAAGGGCCACTTGTTGGCTGATGCGGTCGCTCTAATTGGTACCATGGATCTTGTGTTTGGTACGTATCAACATGACATAGAATTGTATATTGAGAAACTTACTAACTTGGATGTGCAGGTGAGGTTGACAGGTAAAGGGAATGGGGTGGAAGGCAAAATATTAGAATTACGTTTTCTTTGTCTGTAGCCATAGCTGACTGGGAGACTTCGTAAATACTCCTCAGAATTTTGTTATGTTCATGTCTGGTGGCTGCTCAAGTCCATTTCGAAAAGTGGTGAATGCGCGCGATTTCTGATACTATATTCATATTATATTGGTACAGGTGGGTTATTTAGCTACTCGTGAGAGTAAGAGATGGAAGTTCGGGTGGATCGGGAAAGACAACTTCTATACAGCGGTAGCTGCAGACAGTTAAACCTTCAATCCCCGTCCAGAAGCCTGTTCCATAAAGAAATTCTTCAATGGCCCCAGAGCGTTGGCGGCCTTCAAGCCAAGCGACCGCAGGGGAATCAAAGGCCCACTTCCCACGGAATACAACTTATGAAGCTTATCACACACTCCCATCAACACGTGGTTTGCAGCATATCTCTCGCTACTGTATGACTCGAGAGACATTTGCGTTCCCAAGTCCTGGCCGTGGGCCACAGCATACTCAATCGCCTTGACCAAACTCTGAATATCCCCCTGTCCCTGGTTCAGACCCTGTCCCGCCAAGGGATGAACAGTGTGTGCTGCATCACCAACTAGAGCAATACGTTCGCCAATGTAAGTGTCTGCATGTCGCAGCTTCAAAGGGAACGATGCAATGCTGCCCTCTTGAACACCAACCGCAAGCTGTGGGATTGCGCTGGAGTCAAAAGGCGTGTGCTGCGTTCTCCATGCAAGCTCTTCCTCTTGGCCCGTAGCCTGAGTGTGCATGTAAGCCAAGTCAACGGGACTGAGTCGAAACGCCGCATTAACCAGAGCGATGAAGTCTTTCACAGGTAGCTTCTTCAACACGGCGGCATTCTCAGGCGTCGTTGACCAGACCAAAGTTGCATAGTTTCCGGGAAGTGGGAGCATGGCAACAGGCCCAGTCGGAAGGAATCGCTGGTATGCAGTTTTGTGATATTCGCCTCCCCATCCATCCCCTTCCAACTCTATTGTTGCGACAACTCCATGTCTATGATAGTCCCATCCTCGACTCTCGATTCGCGCAAAGGATCGCACAGGGCTGTTGGCGCCATCAGCTCCCACGAGAAGTCGCGCAGCTAGGGACTTGCCACTCTGCAAATGCACGACAGGCCATTCTCTGAGATCCATCTCTTCGGATTCTTCTCCAAGCGTAATCCTTTCCACTCTTGAAGCATCAAACACGTCAACCCCTCCAAGCTCATTGATGCGCTTCAAAAGACCCGATGTGATGTTCAAGTTCTCAGTCATGTATGCGATGACATTTCCTGTGGCAGCAGAGAATCCGGGCTGCAAGTCAAACTCTATGCGCGCATCTGTCACGCCATCCCAGACCTGCATCTCATGAAACTCTTGGATGCGACTGCGCTGCATGTGTCGCCATGCTCCTATAGTGTTGAGGTATTGGGCGGTGGTGGGTGTAAGGGAGCTGCATCGATTGGAGAACTGAGTTGGTGGAAGAGATAGAGACGCTGTCTTAAAAAGGTCTTGCGCTTCGACGAGGGCGACACGAAGACGGGAAGTTGTAGGATTGGCACCTAGTATCGAATAAAAGCTATTAGTATTCTTATTTTCCTACAATTATTGGAAAAAAAAAAAAAAGACTGTAAAGATCTCTCTTACGTAGCGCAGTCAGAAGACTCAGTCCGGCTGGGCCACCTCCGATGCAAACCACATCGTAGATATCTTGTGAAGAGGGCTGAGAAGAGGATGTGGCATAGGATCGTCGATAAGAAGTCGAATTGCGCGCCTGTCGGGAGCAACTGCGGCAAACAAAGCGAGGACTCGCTATCAGAGCTCGACTAGACGCCATTGTGAGAATGCAGCTATGAATCCCGGCCCTCAATGGCTGATGCGACACAAAAGCGTCTCTACATAGGCATCATGCATGAAGCTCACATTTCCATCCCACATCGCATGACGGAACCCGCTGTGGCGGAGTGTGGCGCAACCTCAGATGTGGCGGTGCGTCCGCCACTCTTTGGGCAGAGCTTCGCAGCCTAGATCGCAGCCATGTGGCATCTGCCCCAACGCTGAAAACAGCTTGGGGTGGGCCGTAGCTTTTTTTTCTCTTAAGGCTCCAGTTGTTGCCACAGACAACGGCGCTACGTATATGCGGCGGGAAACGCAAATTCACACATACATTTCGACCACCGGCAATAGACCATCGCACTTTTTTGCTTCTTGCATCTTCCTTCAATCAACACTGGCAAACGCACTCTTGGTCGCAGTGCCTCGTCTGAGAAAGATATAAAGCTTTGCCTTTTAATTTCGCGACTAGGCCTTGAGACCGGAAACTAGTTTCACATTTGGAGACCCCCGGCTTTTTTATTCTGGGGCACCGTCACTGTTTTGAAAGCTGCGGTGCTGCTGATTCACTGCCGGCGAACTGGCAAGTTTCGAGACAAGCCCGCGAGAGTCCACGGCGCTCCGCATTCCTTTGCTGTATTTTCCTTAATCGCATATTCGTCCTCCTCTCCACCATATACCATTGAGATATCCATCTTTTGGACACCACCGCAACAACTTGCTGGCCAAGAGACCAAGCAAAAATGGCCGACGCAGACGACTATCTCCAAGAGGGCTTCGACCCGCGCAGCGTCACCGTCCCGCGCCTGCGCTCCATCCTCGTTACGCACAACATCGAGTATCCCGCCACTGCGAAAAAGACTCAGCTGGTCGACCTCGTTGAGGAGCATGTTCTGCCGCAGGTCCCGAAGATGCGCGCCCAACGCGCCCGCGCGAAGCGGTCCAGCATGGGCATCGTCAATGCGGGCAGCGCCGAAGACAACGGATGGGACGACCACGAATTGAGGCCGACGCCAGTGTCCAAGCCGCGTCGATCAGCATCGCCTCGAAAGGCCTCGGCCAAAGTCAAGCGCGAGGAAGAAGAGCAGGCGCAGACGCCCGTAAAGAGCCAGCCGAAGCGCAGTTCGCGAACTGCCAGCCGCTCAGTGAGCCGACAGTCATCGCACTATGAAGAGGATGAGGCGCCCCAGTATGAAGCGCCCAGGTCGTCGCGCCGCCCTCAGCCTGCGCGATCTGCTACACCGAAAATCAAAGACGAGCCGGAAGTAGAGGACGACACGCCCATCTCATCACACTACACTGCGACGCCTGTTGCTGCGACGCCCTACGCCCCTACGCCCTATTACAGTGCGCTGAAATCTGCCGCGCCGCCATCTGCCGTTTCTGCCGCTCCCTACGAGGAAGAAGAAGAGAGCGTCTTTAGTGATGACAATCCATTCCAGAGGGGCTCTCCCGCCATCAAGACACCGAGCCGCAGACGACCGGGTTTCGAGGAGATCCTTAGAAGCGAAAAGCCAGGCACCCGAAGACGTCAGGATGAGTTCATTGAGCCTTTAAGCATCGAACGGCCGTCCACCACTGCGAGGTCTCAGGCGCTGTCTTCTTCTAAGATGAGACACAGGACGCCAGATTGGTCAATGGATGCCGGTGAGGAATTCACGCCTGATGCACAGCTGGAGCTTGAGGAGGCAGCCAGGAGGGGAGAGACCGAGATTGTGCCACGGAGGCAATCAAAGCCCGCCCGCAAGTCAAATCTGAGGACGCCCTTCTTCGTCCTCTTCATCTCTCTGCTCGGCGTCTACTTGGCCTGGTATCGCCAGGAAAAAGTTGCCGTTGGCTACTGCGGACTCGGCCGACCAGCGACCGAGATTATCCCCCCGGATGTTCCAGTGCCCGATTTCATAGTCCCATTCGTGGAGCCTTCGTGCGAGCCCTGCCCTTTGCACGCCTACTGCTATGAAGACTTTTCCGTCCGCTGCCACAGCGACTTCGTCCTCAAGCCCCACCCCCTGTCTTTTGGCGGCCTCATCCCTCTTCCACCCACCTGTGAGCCAGATGGCGAGAAGGCCCGCCGCGTCCAGGCAGTTGCTGATAAGGCCATTGAGGAGCTGAGGGAACGCCGCGCCAAGTATGAGTGTGGCGAATTGGTCGACGAGTCCGGCGCCCAAATCAGCTCTCCTGCCATTGCTGAAGAAGAGCTCAAGTCAACCGTGAGCAGGAAGCGTAACAAGAGGCTGAACAGCGATGAATTCGAGGACCTTTGGGTGGCTGCCATTGGTGAAATTACCACTCGCGAAGAAGTGATTGTGGAGATTGCAACAACTACGTAAGTTCTATACAACCTTTCTTTTTTCCCCATGGGGTTCTCAAACCACCATATCTCCCCGATTTTCAATCTCTTTTAATTCTGACACAACAGCTAATCAGATCCGCGATTGACCCAACAGATCGTCCGATCCCTCAGGTCTTTCAAACCGCAAGCTATCGTCCAGCTCTCTCGCTCGCCTTCCGATCACCTGTGCGCTCAAGCGCTCCGTCCGCCTCGGGCTGGCAAGATATCGATTCCCAATTGGACTTTTAATGTCCGTCGTGCTGGCGGTATTCTACTTACGCGCTCGATACCGCCAACACGTCATGTATTCGGCGCAAGTCCCGGCCTTGGTCGACCTGGTCTTGGATCGACTGGCTAATCAGAAGGAGCTGGGCGCCGAAGATATAGATGATCCCTGGTTGTTTTTGCCCAATCTGAGAGATGATGTGCTTCGCTCCGTTCATAAAGTGGCTGAGAGAGAGAGAATCTGGCAAAGAGTCAAGAAGGTTGTTGAGCAGAACAGTAATGTTCGTACCGGCCAGCGAGAAGGCAGGAGTGGCGAGGTTGGCCGCGCCTGGGAGTGGATTGGCCCTATTAATGGCGAGGGAGCCCGGAGAAGGCGGATGAGTGGCAGATGGAATCGAGGAGATTCAGCTGCTGACTCACCGGCCCCGGCAGTGGAGAGCAAGAAGTGGTCAGAAGGGAGGCCGATTTATTAGTATTGGAGGGTGAGGTGTTTTTGCTTTTGCTTGGCTTAGTTGTATATTTTCATGGTAACTGGTACTTTTTTTTCTCTTGGAGGGATCAATTATTGCTTTTTCGTCAAACTGCTGTATTACTTATCGATCACCAACTTATGTTTATAATGTGCGTATGGTTTTACTTGGTGGGATTGGGTAGGGTACTTAGGTAGATATCAATAGTATCAATTTGGATAGCTTCAAACAAAACAGCGGCCCCTGTTCAACCGATACACTGTCCTAGATCGGCCCTAGCATTAATCTACAGTGATCTCGTGCAAGATAGTTGTTGTGGTGTTACATATTCAATAAAAACCTTTTCATTGCCAATTCCGCCCGCCAATTATCAAAGTACAGGAGTATATATATAGGTATCTCACACTCGCAATTTTCCTTCTTTTAGTAAGTCTAGTAACTAGGACGGCATGCACTCATCATCTCGGGTAAAGTTACTTTTTGAAGACAAATATATATCGACTAGTGTCTTGATTGATTGGCTAATTGCACAGGTGCTATTATATGCACAGGGGGGGGCTATTTCGTGACAAAAGGAAAAAATTGCGAGGACCTTGAATCTAGACTCTAGTAATTTTTTTTTGTCATCTATTTGGCGGAAGAAACAATCTCTGTGAAAGTTATTAGTAAAAGCCACAACGGGTAGTTGAAAGGATCCACGCACTCTCAACGTCGGCGACGCTCTGCTGCAGAATCTGCTGCAGGACCTTGGGGTTCTCGAGCTCCTTCTGGACCTTGGCGATGATGGAAGCAGCCAGCTCCTTCTGCTGTCGCTGCTTAACCTGGCCCTCGTAGCGGACCCAGGAGTCAAGAACAGTCTTGGCCTCGGCAGCCAGGGCAGTCTTCTGCTCGAGCTCGAAAGCCTCAGCCTCAAGCTTGGCAGTCTCCTACATACGAATATTAACATTTGTCGCAACAACACTAGCCCAGATTCTCAATTCATTGTACCTTGGAGACCTCGAAGAGGGCCTTGGTAATGTCAACAACGCCGCTCATCTGCTTGACGTCCTCAATGCGGGTCTTGACGGCCTCGGTGTGGTCAGCGCGGGCGCTGTTGAGGATGTTCTTGATCTTCTCGTTCTGAGCCTCGGCCCACTCCTTGTAGGCAGGGCCGCCGTACTTAAGCAGACCAGTCCAGACGGCCAGCAGGCAGACCGCAACGACAGTCTCCTCGTTCATGACGTAGTACTCATTGCTGAGGGCGTAGACGCTGAGACCGGCGGCACCGCTGAGGAAGGCGGACTTGCTGATCAGGTTGTTGCCGGGGAGGGCATCGATGATGCTCTGGGCCTTCTTCTTGGGCTCCTCGGCGGGGACGTTGCTGGAGTATCGGACGGCAGCAGCAGAGATCGCAGGGGCCGCTCGGCGGGAGATGGAGGATCGGAGGAGGGGAGCGCCTATATTGGTTTGCAAATTGCGCACTTGGTCAGCCTTCGGCTTCGCACCAATTGGGGCCTGGGGCGTCAGCGGAATTTTTGCGACGGCGATTCACATACCGACAGCGCTTCGTACCAAGCGAGACGCCATTGTGAGATGGTTTCGGACGGGGTATCTCGGCCTTGTCATATAAATCGGATCGGAAGCTGGGAATGAGGTTTGAGGTTTTATCGCGCTAGTTCGGTAACACGTTGGAGTCACGTGAGGCTGGAGTTGCTTTTGCTTGGGGAGCAATGAAATTGGCTTTTTAGCCGAGCTTACTCCGAATTGAAGTCTTGAACTGGATAAAAAAAAGGAACAGACAGTTCATTGGCTGGAAATTTCAAGGCCCAGTGAAATTTCCATGTTATCTTTTCAGCGATAAGAATTTCTGGTGCTTCTCAGACCAAATCTCAGCTGGTAAACAACTTGTGACTGGCCTAATATTGCGTTTCTCTTGAAAACACATCAAAGGAGTTTGAATTTCACAATTCTTTAAAGAATCTCATTGCTCAATTCTGCTCATCCAATAACTATTCCAGCCCATCATGCCTGCAGGCTCTCAGGACAGCGCGAAGCGCAAAAGGGCTTCCACAGGCAAGGTCACCAAAGTCGCCAAGAGGCGGCTTTCATCAGATGAAGAGGCCGAAGACCTAAACGGAAAGATCTTGCTCATGGAACAGGGCATTCTGGAATCCAAGAAGAACTACAACGATATTGCCAACCTTCTCAGCATCGCCAGTGGCTACGAAGATGGAGAGGAAGAGTCAACACTGGCCGCGGTAGCTTTATGTCGAATTTTCCTAAGATTACTGGCTCAGGGTTCTCTTGTCGCAAAGAAAAATCAGTCGGAGAAGGAAGCTGTGGTCTTCAGCTGGCTAAAAGACCAGTATTCACAGTACAAGTCTCTTCTGCAGGACATGCTTAAAGACAAAGATCTGGCCGTGACTGCACTCACTCTCTGCATGAGGACTCTGAAAGCAGAGGGAGAGCATCTTCACAATAAAGAAGAATACACCTTCCCTCAGGCCTTTCTGGAGGGCATTGTTGCGACTTTGATTACGTCGGATAGCGACGATGTGGGAAAGGCATTCCTCGAGTCATACGTGGAAGAGTTCGACGACATTCGATACTACACATTCAAATCAGTAAAGTGAGTAAATGCAACGGCAACTTATTTTCACAATTACGATACTTACTTGTATATAGGACAATTCTGGGGCGATTCAACAAGGATGATATTCCAGACGGCTTGTTCGACCGAGCGTTTGCTTTGCTATCAGCCCTGGATGGAGTTCCCCAGTCCGCCGAGGAGCTTGAGGACTTTTACATCCCTCGTCCTAAAAAGAAATCTCATAATCTAAGATCGGCTATCCAACACAAGCGACAGGGACAAGACGCTTGGTTAGCTATACTGAGCATTGTCCAGAGCAAAGATGAGCGGAAACGCATCCTCAGCGTCATATCCACAAACATCGCCCCCTGGTTTACAAGACCCGAGCTTCTATCCGACTTCCTCACCAGCTGTTACAATGCAGGCGGCTCAATGTCCTTATTAGCCCTCTCCGGTGTCTTTTACCTCATCCAAGAGCGGAACCTAGACTACCCATCATTCTATCCCAAACTTTACTCACTCCTCGACAAAGACATCCTTCACTCCAAGCATCGCTCTCGCTTTTTCCGTCTTCTGGATACTTTCCTTGCCTCGACTCATCTTCCCGCTGCTCTTGTTGCCAGCTTTGTCAAGAGACTTGCCCGGCTCTCATTAAACGCTCCCCCGAGCGCCATTGCTACCGTTATCCCTTGGACTTACAACCTCTTAAAACGTCACCCAACCTGCACATTCATGATTCATCGAGTTGTGCAAGACCCGGAATTGAAGAAGCATATCCAGGACAATGGCGCAGACGATTCCTTCGACCCCAAAGAGACAGACCCCATCGAGACCGGCGCCATTGATAGCTCCCTGTGGGAGCTTGTTCAGCTGCAGTCGCACTATCACCCGAATGTTGCAACCATTGCAAAGATCGTTTCCGAGCAGTTCACCAAGCAGTCATACAACATGGAAGATTTCCTCGATCACTCTTACGCTAGTGTAAGTGCATTTGCCAAATTCTTCTATCAGTAGTACATGCCAATTAACATCTGTATTTATAGTTGCTTGATGCGGAGATTGGAAAGGAAATCAAGAAAGCCCCCGTGGTGGAATTCCACATCCCCAAGAGGGTTTTCCTGCCCCAAGACGAGCCCGCCACCAACCCAGACAGCCTGTTGGTGAAGCTGTGGGACTTTGGAGAGCCAGCGAATGGTGTCGCGGCTGCATAGGCAGAGTCAGGATATGTATGCAGTAGCGCATGCATGGTGACCAGTGCAGTTATCACTTGACATGCGCATATGGAATCGGAGAATAACGATTGGCCCGCAGGCCAGCAAAGAGGAGGGTCCCGAGGCCTTGGAAATTGTAGAATTAATTACTGCCGCGATGTCGTATATACCAAGTTGCTTCTCGTTTTTATCCACGTCTCGTCACTCTGTGTTGTAGACATGATGCTTATCGTATACACATCTTTACAAGGAGTAAATAGGCAAATTCAATGGCGTACCAACCTACTTATCTTGGGCACGGATCGTCGGCCAGCAGCAACTGGAGCAGGTGCTCCGAGGAAATTCCAGTGCCCGTTGGTGAGCTGTTTGTGGAGACGGCAGATTTAGTACGCAAAACTTTATCTGAAGAGCTCATGGTGACGGAAGCCCATTTTTGGAGGTTCATGACAAAATAACCGACGCAGCAGCAATAGAGACATGGATAACAATAACGACAATAGATGAGTTTGTATGCAATTTAATCATCAAATTATACTTTCAAACATTTCATTATATGATTAGTTTACGAATTTTATATACTTATGCGCCCCTGCGTTTATCGTCATGCGCTCGCGGCTGTGCCGAGACATGTTTGATCTTCGCCTGTCTCATCTATTTTGTCCGCCTTTGGCCGCCGGAACGCCACAGCAAGCAGAGGTGCGCCATCTAGTGGCTGCCCGCTAGCAAACCCCCGCTGGACGATTTCCCCAGCAGCCTAGCCTCGCTAGCTGACATCACTATCCAAGGCATTCGCGCTTCCAACTTCGCCAGGGCCAGCAACCCTGGACAAACAATATCCATGCCAGACACGAATTACGGACAAGACGGCCCCCTATTAGCTTTACTGTCATCACTTTTAACCATTGCGCGGCGACGCAGCAGTGGATGATGGTGCTTCCCGCGTCTCTACGAAGCTGCTGAAAATGTCCAGCAGCAATCCCTTTGCTCCACAGGGCAGATCGGCTGCTTCAGCCGCTGCCAGAGCTGCATCGTCACCTGGGCCAACGTCGCAGCCCACCAGCCATCCGCAACGCCCGCCTAAGAAGCGAAAGGGCCATCGCGGCGGCAAGAAGAAGCGATCGCGGCGGAAGAGCTTTGCGATTCTGCATGAAGACAGCCACGATGAAGGACTGGGCGAGTCGTCAGGCAATGGATTCTACAAGGTGGCGCAGGCCAGCCTCAGCGGCACGAGCATCGACAGCGAAGCGCTACTGGACCACAGGTAAGCACCACCCTCGTGATCATGTCTTCACATGTACCTACATTCCCCTTTGTCTGTGAGTGGACCGGCATGTAACCTCTTCTTTCTTTCTCCTCTTTAGAGAACAGCATCCGATGCGCGTACGGCGATCGTCGACGGTAGTAGGGACCGGCTCTTTTCAGAACCCCTTCTCGTCCGTCAGCGCCAGTCGCCTTCGGTCGATGCAGACGGCGCAAAGCGGCGACGAAAGCCCTTCCGGTCGCTGGGACGAGAACTCTCCGCTATTATCAGAAGCAGCAAGACGTCCTGGATCGCAGCAGGGCGTCCCCAGCTACGGCGCAAGCGATACACGCCTCAACCGAAGAAGTCGCAGAAACTCGAGCTCATCTTCAAGGGCAAGGCTCAGGACAGCTTTTAGCTCAAAGGACAAATATGATGTTAACCACCCGCCCTCTATCCCTGGCTCCCCGACGTTTGGCCCGACAGATGGAATGGACCTCAACTTTGGCGATGTTATGATAAGAGATGAGCTCGGCATGGAGAGCGGCGATGAGGCGATGTCGGAAGCCGGGCAGGGCCGTGATCATCGAACTAAAAGTGAAATGAGGCTAGCTCCTGAAGTCTCCGGCGATGTCTGTTTCCCTGGGCCTGGAATGTCCGATATAGGCGATGATGAGGCTAGATATGAGACTCCGCGGTACAGAACACGCCGTCGCCGTGGCCGGTGGCCAGACTTGTCTGTGCTAGAAGACTGGATGCGTTACGAAAAGGAAGACCGCAGCGATGAGCGACGAGTAAAGAAGATCACTGAGCCACAGCTCATCAACGGCCGTCTGCGCCCGGTCCGAAAGGGCTGGTTCCAAACCGATGAGGAAGCGCCTTACAGATTTACCTATTTCAATGAAGAATTCCAGAGCACGGTCCACAGCCAGACCATCTCAGAGCTCGTTCAGCAAGGCAGCGATTTCCAGGAATTATTCATTCCCGAGCCGCGCGTATTGTCGTCTGACGAAGAGAGCGAATCGGAAGATATCATGTCCCAGCCATCTAAGGCGCGATATTCCGGAGATGGCTTCGAAGGCGATACAAAACCCTCTACGCGGCAAGCCTCTTTTGACAATAGGAGAGAGGACTTTATGTCGCCGCTTGCTCGGGGCGAAACTAATAGTAGCTCAAGGTCCGCCTCGGTTCGTGGTGGAAACAAATCCCCTGACAATCATCTTACACCCAAGATTAGCAATCCAGAAGTGCCGAAAAACTCTGAAAAGCAAGTTCGATATGGGGAGAGGCCGGTATGGTGGCTTGACGTACTCTGCCCGACAGAAGATGAGATGAAGGTCTTAGCAAAAGCCTTTGGCATCCATCCCCTAACAGCCGAAGACGTCATGCTACAAGAGGCTCGCGAGAAGGTCGAGCTATTTCGACATTACTACTTTGTCAATTACCGCACCTTTGATCAGGACATTCACAGCGAAAATTTCTTGGAGCCCGTCAACATGTACGTCATTGTCTTCCGCGAGGGAGTTTTGAGCTTTCATTTCTCGCCCACGCCACATCCGGCCAATGTCCGTCGACGAATACGACAACTAAGGGACTATCTGATACTCTCGTCGGATTGGATCTCGTATGCTATTATTGACGACATCACCGATGTTTTCCAACCGCTCATTCAGAATATCGAGGATGAAGTTGACGAAATCGACGAGGCAATCTTGCAACTGCACACATCAGAAGTTAAGCGACTGCAGGATGAAAAATTTACAAATCTCGACGATGCTACGACGATTGCAGATTCGAGTGGTGACATGCTTCGACGTGTTGGAGATTGCAGAAAACGAGTCATGAGTCTGTACCGGTTGCTGGGCAATAAGGCGGATGTTATCAAGGGATTCGCAAAACGCTGCAATGAACGATGGGAGGTTGCCCCAAGGTCGGAAATTGGCCTCTATCTTGGCGATATTCAAGATCATATCGTGACTATGACCTCTAACCTTAGTCACTATGAAAAGTATGTAGCAAGCCCTCTTCCTTCTTTTTTATTCCTCCTTTGTTTAAACCAGCTAACACTTCTTTTTCTTTTAGGATACTAGCTCGATCTCACGGCAATTATCTTGCGCAGATCAACATTCGTATGAATGAGCGACAGGAGCAGACCGCCGACGTGCTCGGCAAGCTCACCGTCCTAGGAACCATTGTTCTCCCCATGAACATCATCACCGGTCTCTGGGGAATGAACGTGTGGGTGCCAGGGCAGGACGTTGAAGGTGACCTCACCTGGTTCATGTGCATCACCGCCGGTTTGCTCGTTTTCGGGCTGGCGTGTTATTTGATCGCAAAGAGGGTGTATAACATTGTTTGAGAGCCGTCTCCTCTCAAAGGAAAGTAAACAAATGGGTAATAGGGCAGGGGAGGCGTTATAGGGGTGATCATTTCTCTTTTTCTTTTGTTTAGTGGCATCCTGTTGGATCTGGATCAGAATGGAAAGCAATAGAACAGAGTATGGGAGGGAGTGTCAAGGCGTGTATATCAAACCGCCACTACTACCCGCGCGCGTTAACACGTTTACATTTACGTATGGGGCAAAGCTTTTTGAGTATTTCATATCAGTATTATTTTAGTTAGCGTTGGTATTGTTCGTTTCTCGAAAAGAATCGTCTCATCTTTATTGCAGTTCATGATCAGTCCAAAACCTAGAGCATCTACAGTGTATGCTTCTGATGTTTTTACCCACCAGCATCTAAAGTTGAATTTCTTCTCTTTTCCATGTCTCTCATTGTCACAGTCTATTGAGAAATCGTTCTGAATGCGATGGAGAAGGAGACACAGACGATGGGTATTTATTGTTGTAGTGCTAAATGGCTTGGGTCTAGAATATGGTGAAAAATTGCGAAATGTCTAGGGTAATCTTGCTGATAAAACAATGCAAACATGCCATAGTTGACGTGACCATGGGAAAATAACCTTTTAACTACAGCTACAGATGTGTTTTATTCGATTTCAATTCAGGACTATCGTGATGAGCCGTTCTCGATGTCCTCCCCCACTACTACACTAATATATCCTGGACACCTATTCAGCTACCAAAGAGTAATCTATTTTGTCCTCTCCCTCACTCATCTCTTGTGGGACCGGTCTTGCAGCTGTTACAATTTGAACCTCCCACAAGACCTCTCATGAATAATGTTTCCCCCCTCCGTCTTGCTGACTTAGATATTGAGATATTGTATCAAAGTCATAAGCCTTATCAGGATTGAAATGCGCATGGCGTCTTATATACAGGGCGCAATGTCGTCTGGTCCCAGTAGTCTTCGCCAGTGAGAATTACCGTTACACGCAGAGCTTGTATGTCTATATGGCGTCCCAAACCCTGGGGTATTTCTGCGTAACCAATGCATCTAGTAGCAGTAATTACTTTTTTTTGGTTTGGCGTATGTGCCTCGTGATCGTGGCGCTGAATGTACATTCAACAATAGTTCGTTTGTTGATATTGGATATTATTAGCGCCGCTGACCAGCAAATGTGGCTCTGAGAGCCATAATTTGCTGCCTATCAGCCTCTGGAAGCATGTCAATCTGAGCCTGGGGAAGCTCCATGACGGCCCGCATCAGAGCATCCGGGTCTTGACCCATGGCTGGAGGAGCTGCCGCAGGTGGTGCCGCCGGAGGAGCATAACCCGCGTTATTTGCGGCAGGAGGTGCGTACGGCAATGCGGTAACCGGTGGCGTGTGATTCGCGACAGGGATGCCAGGATATCCAGCAATGGGTGCCGGTGGGTAGTTGGCGGCCGGTGGAGGTGGCGCGTTCGGGTCAACCACAGACTGGATGGCCTCGGGAGACACGAGACCCATCAAAAGCAGTGACTGGAAGACGGCGTAGGCCAGCTGAGGGGCCTGTTGAAGAAGCTCTGTCGCTCGCTGAGGTTCTGATGTGGCCAAAGTCTTCATCTGACTTAGGATATCCAGCAGCTGGGGTGGTGGTAAAGTATTGAGTGTTCTTGAGATGGCATCGGTGCAAGTCAAGCCTGGTGGTATCTCTTTTCCAGCTGGAAGTGGAGGAAGGGGTGTTGATTGAGTGTTGTATCCCGAAGCAGCGCCGCCATTCGAGGCACCTGTATTCTGACCGGGTGTCTATAAAGTCAGCGACCGTTGGCTCCGGCAGAGGTTGGGCAGAAGCATACTTGGCCATCATCATCAGTGCTCTTTTGTTCGTTAGAAAAATCGACTCGAAGCTTTCGGCCCATAATTTCATATTCGTTCAGGTTGCGGACAGCTGAGGAAGCAGAGTCTGCAAGAGGGTATGATTAGCTATGCGATGTCTGTTGGTGAATGTGTTGGATGGGGGGCATATCGAACCGGTATCGGGATAGTCTGCAAATCCGAATCCTTTGGGTCGCCCAGTTTCCGAGTCGTAGACAAGGCGGAAGCGTTCTACTTTTCCAGCACTGCTGAAAATGTCTGTGATTTGCTCCTCGGAGAGGCCTGGAGTACCGCTGTTAGCCATAGGTCCGAGTCGGGTAGGCGCATCAGTTGTGCCCATTGGCCTGTCCATGACTGACCGTACGGGATGTTTCCCACAAACACGACCCTTGAAGGAGGTCTAGTCGACATATTGGCGGTTCGGGGGGGTTTAGAGGCAGATTTGGACGAGACTTTAGGCAGCGTTTTGAAGATTCGGTACTATGATGCTATCGCGATTTCGAATGGAAATATTCTGTCTATTTTCGGTAGTGCGTATATCGTAGTGAATAAGCTTTCAATAGTTTAGTTCGGACAAGCTGAGAGACGCCAAATGGAGCACAAACGGGTATCTGTGGTTGGTTGGGAGGAGACAATGACGAGGCTGCGAGATGCTGAGAGAGAACTTCGCGTTTGCTTGAAAGTCTATGCCTTCACTGCGCCAGAATAGGCAATGGAGCACTGCGGCAGGCGTCAGCCGAGGATTCGCCGGCGACCCCCCTGGCCACTATAGCCCGCATTAGCTCAGGGCCTTATGGCGAGTCTAGACGCCTGTGCCCGGGGTCGGGTGCTATGCAACAGGTACAAGTGGGATTAGTAGTCAGCTTCAGGTATTGTTGCGACAGGTGGCCTCAAGACATTTTAACAACGTCGCTTCTGCCACCCGCTTCTGCGCCACTGCCCTCCTCTGTGGTCTCTCGCTATCGATGCAATTGCAGAGAGAGAACCATCCGCTTGCTTCTGGTTTCTGCGAGCTCTCCCTAAGGACTGCGCTCTAGCGGGATAGAACCGCCGCGCTGTTCGCACAGGCAAACCTGTTGGCTGGTGGTACCTTGTCAACTGCGTTTCTGGCTGCATATTCGCAATGGCTCCCAAGTCGCGATTCACAAGGCTCGATGCCTTTACAAAGACGGTGGATGAAGCGCGGATCCGGACTACTAGCGGCGGAATTGTAACAATTGTGTCGCTGCTGGTTGTGCTGTTCCTGTCTTGGGGAGAATGGTCTTCGTATCGGCGCATCGTGGTACACCCAGAGCTGGTGGTGGACAAAGGCAGAGGTACGTAAAGGAACCCAAGCTGCGCATTGGAGCCATTGAGATGTTGGGCTAATACGGCTACGAAGGCGAGCGAATGGACATTCACCTCAACATGACCTTTCCCAACATGCCCTGCGAGCTGCTGACTCTGGATGTCATGGACGTTTCGGGCGAGCAGCAGCATGGTGTCGCCCACGGTATCACCAAGCTTCGTCTGCAGCCCCCATCACGAGGTGGCGGTGTGATTGAAAGCAACTCGCTGGCCCAGCTGCATGAGAAGGCCGAGCATCTGAACCCCGACTACTGTGGTGGCTGCTACGGAGCTACTGCGCCTGCTAACGCTGAGAAGCCCGGCTGCTGCAATACCTGTGACGAGGTTCGAGAGGCCTATGCGCAGGCATCGTGGGCCTTTGGCCGAGGCGAGGGCGTGGAGCAGTGCGAGAGGGAACATTACTCTGAGCGATTGGACCAGCAGCGAGAAGAGGGTTGCCGCATTGAGGGCTTGTTGCAGGTCAACAAGGTTGTTGGAAACTTCCATCTTGCCCCCGGCCGAAGCTTCAGCAATGGAAACATGCACGTACACGATCTCAAGAACTACTGGGACCTCCCTAACGGCATGAAACCTCACGATTTTACTCATGTCATCCACTCTCTGCGATTTGGACCACAGCTGCCGCCAGAGGTTATTGCGCGAATGGGCCGCAGGGTTGCGTGGACCAACCACCATCTCAATCCTCTGGATGGAATTCACCAGGAAACCAGCGATCCCAACTTTAACTACATGTACTTTGTCAAAATTGTCCCCACGTCGTATCTTCCACTCGGCTGGGAGCAAAAGTCCGCCCACGCATCTGATGGCAGTGTTGAGACACACCAGTACTCCGTTACAAGCCACAAGCGAAGCCTGATGGGAGGTGACGACGCCAAGGAGGGTCACGCTGAAAGACTGCACTCCAAGGGTGGTATTCCCGGCGTGTTCTTCTCATATGTAAGCATCTACAATACTACTTACATGATAGTGCAACTTTTGAAAGCTAACAATGTACGTCTAGGATATCTCCCCTATGAAAGTTATTAACCGAGAAGAGCGGGCCAAGACATTCCTTGGCTTCCTATCTGGACTTTGTGCGATTGTCGGCGGTACCTTGACGGTTGCTGCTGCGGTTGACCGTGGCTTGTTTGAGGGTGCCAGCAGGCTGAAGAAGCTTCGATCTAAGGATATGTAAGAGAGCATGGTCAAAGACGTCCCGTTGTAGATTGCTTCTGTGGGACTCTTGAGGCGTATGGACCATTGGCGTTTTGGATGGAATATTTTTTTTTTCTTTTACTTTTTTGAAAAGGGGATCATTGAAAGTATATAGATCGATATATGATGATTAGGAACGAGTCAATTGGACTTGGGCGGCAGTGATTAGCATTTGCAGTGGTGTTTGCAACTCTACCATTAGTCATATTCCGTTAATTGCGTGTTTGGATTCTCTCCAGATCTTATTGCAGTTCAATGATCTTAATTTTTTTGGACATCTTGGTACCTCCTTGGTCACAATGGAAGGCATCGGTCCCAGTATCCATTCGGCTATGGCGCCTAGAACATTCTGCGTGGGAATACGAAGCGTGCGTCTGTTTCACAGCCTCGACTTGGATCCCGTTACTCCAAGTATAGGTACTGTGAGTATGAGCTGGCAATAGCTAACGCACAACTTTAGCAGTATGCGGCAAAACAGATTGCTTTGCTGAAGCTATCAACACAGCTATCTTGACCGGAGATCCAATATTATATAAATAGATTCATGGTGGATTCTTATGCCAAACTAGGAGATACCACTAGTGGCAGCAAATCCCGGAACTCGGCTGTGGCCCTCGTGACCATCAAGAGAGCTTACCACAGCTACCAGGTAGATACCTATTATTGTAACAGCAGCAGAGAGCAAAAACCGGCGATATCGTGTCTTTCACGAGCTGCAGAGCTCCATCAAGCTCAAGCATCGTCTCCCGAGACCGGATCGCCCTGCATTGGTCTCAGAATCATATGCGGCGCCCTGTGTTTTGGCATTTGCACCGCCGCTGTTTCATCCGTTGCCGTGGCGGAGCCCGCATGTGACAAGCCTGCGACGCCAGAAACGGGCTTTTTGTTTTGTTTTCGACAGCGGTCTTCAGATGGAATCCAAACTTTACGGCGCTGGAATTGAGAAGAGATGAAGAAAAGCCATGCATGGGCTACGGGACACACACCCCTAGCTAGAAGCGGTGTATCATGATCATGGTTGACCTCATCGTGCATGCACTGCCGATATCAGTGGGTGATGCCATGTGCGACCATGCTTCGATGAAGATGGATCAGAGAGGCACACGTCAAAGAGCCCAAGGTTAATATTAGCAGCACCAGCACCAGCAGCAGCGCATCGCGTGCATATGCAGCAGCCAGCAAAGAGAGCAGGGGCCAAGTGCTGCCAATCGCATGACATTCTTGTCCATTCTTGTTGGTGGGAGGTCCAATTTGGGCCATGCAATCTACGCAATCGATTTTCCCTTTGTGCCGCCCCTTGCTATAAGCGATCCTCACGATGGATCACGGACAAAGGTGAAATGACTCGGCACCGTCGTTGGCACGGCACTAAAAGGCGAGAACAAAGAGCCATTACGGCCTGACCGCAGCAAATGGGCCAGAGGAGTCCATATTACGGAGCTTCAAGGCACGAAGACGATGATAAAGTGTCGTACTTGGGCATAGTAGCTGTAGCTGGATGTTATTTATAGCTCAGATAGCTTGCAAGAAGCAAATGTTTGCCACGACGACGACGGCGCAGCTGAGCTGCTTGCGTAAGATTTATGCGTTATTGCTGCTGCTGCTATTGCCACTGAGGGGCAGCGATGTAAGGTACAGTAATAGCGGGCAAGCAAAGCGTCAGTTGACCGATATCTGTAGCAACCATTGATTTTGTAGGCGCTGTTAATAGCATAGCAGTACGAGAAATCCTTTCCCATTAACTGTAACTGAAAGCTTGATGGGGATGGATGCGCGCCGAGGCACATTTAAATTCAAAAAATTTGCTAGTCTGCATGCAGGAAATAAGGATGGCCCAATTTAGCCTCTCCGTGCATGTTTTAAAATGATGGAGGCGCCGCCGCTCACTGGCCAGGCCCCCAGAAAAAAAGGGACCCGGTGGCTGCTCCCAATTTATTGAGCCCAATGCACCCCAGACGATGGCAGTCGCCGGCGCACCCAATGATATGCCAAGGGTCCCTGAGAGGGGTCCCTGAGCCTCGCCCAATCTGGCCTGTGTAGCAGTCTGGCCTTCTGGGGGAGAAGATACCGTGCAATCCTGGCATTTGCGCGTATAGATAGCTGCTTCGTACCTGGGCATTTACGAGACGCGTGTGGCTGTTTGTGGCTTCGATTGAGGTCAGTGTGATGAGATGTTTGCCGTTGTGGCCTGCTCAAAGCAAAATGTCAATTTAATAGGCACCTTGGTACATACGTAGATAGTACCTTAGGCATAGGTATCCATGCCAATTGGGACTTTGCGGGTGGTGGTGTAAACTGTTGGGGGATCGTAGCGAAAGTCTGATGACTTGCAGGCCTCTATGTTTGGGGTCAGACACACGCTGGGGAGATTGCCCGAGATTAGGTGCTTTGGTAATGCTAGCCACTGGCCAGGAACATCAAGCCACGAGAGCCGGGGGCAACGCTGCATGTGTATGATGCATCCATGAATCAATGTCTTGAAAGCAGTATGGTGGTGTCGACAAGAACTTACAGCATGCAAGTAGCGGTACTAGTGGCACAGCAACAGCAGATAGATCTCTATAATACGAGCTTATGGGTGTAGATGGCGGCTCATAGACTGCGAGCAGTGGCTCAACCAGCTCAGATTGCCGTCCGCGTACACTGCGCCTAGCTGCTAGCGACAAAGTATATGGATGCCAATACGAAGCGATAGTGCCAAGCAGCAAAGTCCCGCCATACCAATCTCGACCACCTGTGCTGTTCCAATGCCTGTAAATTTCCGCCGATGCTATTGCCATATCCCTAGGAAGCGCTATGAGCCGAGGACTCAACTCATCCATCCATCTATCACTCTTCTACAGTGCTACCCAAGGCAGCTCCCACGAATACCACCATGCCTGGGTACTAGCTACCCATTATTTTAGCATTACCCCCATCAAACACTAGGGGCCACGGCATAGAGAGCAGCAGAAAAGAGGATCCTAAACCTTCAGCATTTACGCTTCTGTACCTTGAAGTCTAAAGGACAAGCCACCATCTCGGGTTAGTCCTCGTGCTGCCACTAGCCGTGGGTAGCGCAGTACTTGGGCCGCCACCGGCCTCTGGCTGCGCGAGCCCGTACAGAGTACCTGGAGCCGGCCGCAGCTACGGGGGCCGCCACTGGCCTCCTAACCTCCTTTTGCTTCGTATCCATCCACCTCCAGACCCTCAGACCCAGACCCTTCAGACCCTTCAAGCTCTGGTGTTTGTTCCTCCTCCTTTCCTCAGTCCAGCCGCTCGCCTCTCAGACCGCAAGGGAGGCGTCCACCAGTGCGAGCCTCGTTGCCGTGCTTCTTTGAGGCTTGCTTTTGTGCTTCTGTGCCTTGAGCGCTTCGATTCCTGTGTCGTGATCGCTTCGCTTCTCTCTTTGCTTCTCTTCTGCCGCCCTGGTTCTCTCTCTGCCTTCTCCCCGCGACTCGTGTGACAAGAAACGCACGTTGTCGAGCACGGCTTTTCCCTTGCTCCGTATCCTAAACAAGAACAGAGCTCCGTATTTTCTACTTCATACACCACCTTGCCCGGGGCCAGCACCTTTCAACCTCTTTGTTCGAGCAGCCTTCTGCGAGCCTTTGATATCGCGCAGCTGCGTCTCTTCGATTCGTACTTTTTAAACTCACCCCAGTCTATCCTTCTCGCCTTCTCTTCTTTTCGTATTGGACTCTCCTTTGTCGTTTCTACTCTCTTCTTCTTCTTCTTCTTCTTCTTCTTTGACTTGCCTCGGATCTTTCGTGCCGCCCGTCACCGACGCCGACGCTGACACGACCGTCTGAATCGTCATTGATCCTCGCTGGCCTGGTCATCAGAACATCGCCGCACCGCCACATCACCTTGCACCTGCACCCGTGCTTTTGCGCAGCTCCAGCGACGCGAATAGCCCAGCCCGACCGGTCCACGGTGCCCATTCTTTTGCTTCTTGGCCGTTATTTTTGGTATTCTGGTTCTGCGCGTCCCCGCCCAGGCTTTGATGATTGCCGTTACGAGGCTGCTGGCTTTATTTATCTATCCTGTTTAGCACCCTTGGCGCTTGCGCATTCGCTGCTATCTATCCCTTCACCACACAACCCGCTGGACTTGGGCTTTGACCAACATGAAAGACGCCGTGACCAATCGCCCGTCCTTGCTGGACCTGCGATCCCACTCCGCCAACTCTGCCGCTTCTTCTGCCTCCCGACCTTTGCGATCGCCGCGACTCCATGTCGCCGGGGAAGCGCCCCCCGAACTCTCTCCCTTGGACGCCTTCGCCTTGCAGAGTCGCCTGCTGGCTCGACAGCTCCAGGAAACCACCAACAAAGATGGAAATCGCGTTAGTCGACTCCCCCCTCTGACGGCCGAGAGCCCTCTCATCATCCAGGGCCGGTCAGAATACTTCCGATCCATGTCCCAGGACTCGGCATCTGAGCGAGATGAATCTCCTGCTCCTCCGCTTTCTGCTGGATTGGGACTCGTGGAAGACGCCTTCTCGGGCGAAATCGAACGACCAAGATCTATGCACCCGCGGATGAGTCGAATCCCGGCCACTCCCGATGACGGCGTGCCTCCTGTGCCCGAAGATCTACCAGATGTACCAGATATTCCCGAATATGCTCGGGGTCGACGGCTGGGACAGCGCGATGACCCAAATAACTACTTCGGAGCCCGACAAGACCGATCACCTTCACCTCTAGAAAACGATATTCTCCCTCCACTTGATCGCCAGTCAACAAAGTCTCCCATTTCCGGTCGCCCTCAGCCCTCGTCTTTCTCTTCTGCCTTTTCGGATTCCTCTCCTCGGAGGTTCAAACAGAGCTCCCTCGACGAAATTGGCCTGGCACCACCCAGAAGTCTCTTCCCCGGACGCTTTCCGAGCGCTTTGCCCTCTCCTGTACCAACAGAGGAGGACTCATTTGGCAACATGTCCAGTTCGGTTCAGTCGCTGCCTTCCCGAAAACTCTCTTCTGGCAGCGCGGCCCTCCCACATCACATGGCATCTTCTATGATGCCTTCTTTCCAACGATCCCCATCAGCTGCCTCTGAGTCTTCCGCGCTTCCTCGGCCCGCCTTCAACTTTTCTCGACCCATGAGCAGATCTGGAACCCCCAGCTTCGACCCTCCCATTAGGCAGGCTTCGTCAGATAGTCAGCCATCGTTTATACTGGCTGATGAGTCGGCCCAGACCCCGATAAGTATGCACAGTGAAGCCTTTGTGGAGCAGCCAGCAGACGGTAACGGCACTTATGTCTACTCAAAGTTTGTTCTGCCTCGAGGAAAGTCGATCCAGCGATCCGAGTCTTCAGATAACCAGCCCCAAGCGGATGCGCCACCTTCACCTCCTACTCGACCGTCCAGCTCTGCTCGTACCATTCCGGATGATGCTGCTAGTATCTCTAGTGCAATGACAAGACAGCAGAGCGATGCAGGTAAGCTTAGCTTAGAGAGCTCTAGTCGTGGCCCTAGACCTTCAAACGAGTCAAGGCGACACGCCGAAGATGCCTCCAGAGGCAGATCACGGACTTTGCATGCCGGAGAAGCACCCAGGGGTAGGACCCCTGCCTCGATTGGTACGAGCGATTCTGCCAACACGATACGCCCGACCATGTCTGTCCGATCAACAGCGAGCACCACCGCCGGGCCTGCGCCTGCACCTACTGCTGCAGAGATGACGGCTGAAGAGCACCTAGCAAAGGGAATAGAGTGCCACGAGAATGGCTCTTTGAACGAATCAACCTACCACCTCCGACATGCAGCTCGACTCAACCACCCAACAGCAATGCTTTTGTATGCCCTTGCTTGTCGCCATGGATGGGGCATGAAGGCCAACCAGAAGGAAGGAGTGCAATGGCTACGGAAAGCAGCTGATATGGCAAGCGCCGAAGTTGCAGAAGATGAGGGAGGGGCTAAAGAAGGAAAGCGAATCAACGTCGCTGAAAACAAAACTCACAAGGCTCAATTTGCGTTGAGCATCTACGAGCTAGGCGTCAGCCATATGAACGGATGGGGTATTGAGCAAGACAAAGCCCTTGCGCTGCGTTGCTTTGAAATCGCCGGCAGTAAGTTGAGCTGACATACCTCCAATTGTATATTTATGGTTCTGGTCTTTACTAACGGTTTGAATAGCATGGGGTGATGTCGACGCTTTGGCGGAAGCTGGTTTCTGCTACGCTCAAGGAATCGGCTGCAAGAAGAACTTGAAGAAGAGTGCCAAGTTTTACCGAATGGCTGAAGCAAAGGGTATGAGCATGGTAGGAAACAGCTGGTATGTTCCGTCTCTCAATTTCTCTCTTTCTTCGGTTCTCATTAGCAACTGCTAATTCCAGTCGCCTTATAGGATCCACAAGGCAAAATACCAGGATGACGAGGATACCCCTGAAATCCCAAAGAAGGCTCGTGCTCGAAGCAAATCGCGCTCACGGGCAATGTTTGGCAAGAAGCCCGCTTCATAGGCGGACTACTATAATGATGATGAAATCTCTTCGGCCCATTCATCTATACCGGAGTTTTAGGATTTGGTTGTCTCGCTTCAATATTGGGGTCTTTTATCTTTTCTCCCTCTCCCACTTTTGCTCCTTGCCGCCCGACTTTCTTCTCTTCTTCTCTTCTTCTTCTTCTCCCTTTTTCCTGTTTTCTTCTCTTTGTTCTTTGACTCTCAGCATTTGAGTAGGCGGGTTCTCATTTTCGCTTTCACTTCTTGTTCTGTTTTCTGTGCTTTTTTTTTTTTATTTCCATCTCGATATGCTCCTGAAAGCATACTGGGCGCTCGATGAGCCCCTTTTTTCTTGGGACACACTGCTCTAAGCTTGTTTCTTGGAGAAGCTTTGGCTCTTGATTCTTGTAAGAACCTTTTTCTTTTCTGCTTTGCTCTCTGTGGCGTACATATATTTGCATTTCCTTTGTTCCCTTTTTTCTGTAACCCGAGTCCGCATAGAGTGCGGTTGATTTTACTATTTTTGGCCGGGCGTTTGGCTGTTCATATATCCAAAAAGACGTTATGGGAAACGTCTCATATCCAGGACAAATAGGGTGATAACAAAGATAATCCAATAATTTCAAGACCAAAAAAATCTCCAATCTCCTTTATTATCCCGTTGAATTGATTCGAAAAGCTGTATCATTATCATGGCTTTGGAAATCTTCTCTCCAGTCTCCCTTTCTATCTTATGAATGGGTCGAAACAGTGTATCATTATCATAGCTTTGAAATTTTATTGGGTTTCTAGTCTGTTAACTATTTCGCGGATAAAGCACAGTATCACGTCCTAACCGCCCGCTACCCCTTCCCCATCTTTAGGTATCAACGTCCATCTTCTCGCCCTCAACCGGTAAGTCGTGTACTGTGACAAATCGCTTAAGATCGGCCTTGTTGATAACCTTTTCGTTTAAGACAGCAGTGGTGCCCTTCTCGAAGCGATAGCTCTGCAGCTTCGCGCTCTTCTCGTTGGGCTTGATATAGTTTCGTAGCAGGGTAGTCTTCTCCTTGGTAATGACGGCAACGTCGACGTTGGAACCAGAGCCCAAATCGTTCCAGATACCGGCCAGAATGGCGTCGCTGCACAGCTTGACGGCCTCATCTCGTGACAAGTCCCCCTTCCACTGCGTCTCGAAGACGCTCATGGCAGCAAGACTGCCGGATCCCATGGTGACGTAGGGAAGCTTGTCTGTGCTGCCGTGGGCGTGGACGGTGAAGAGGTGGGTGCCGGTAGGGTCGCAGCCGGCGACGACGAGGTACGCGCCAATGTGGCCCTGGTAGCGGAAGAGGTGCTGCTTGAGGAGGGTCATGCAGGTGACGACGCGGGGCTTGCGGCCGGTGGAGAGGGAGTGCAGCTCGAGCTGGGAGGAGATGAGGGCGGTGGTGAACTCGGTGTCGGCGGCGGTACCGGCTCCGGCACACCAGATCTGGGGGGAGATGTAGTGAAGCTTCTCGCAGTTCTTGTCGGCGACGATAGGGCCGGAGGTGGCTCGGGTATCAGCAGCAATCTGTTTGTTTGAGTCTTGTCAGCCAGATGTGCCTTTGGCTATGTGATGCTCTGTCTTCTGCTTCGTATTCAGGGAGGGGGAGGGGTGATTGATTATGCAGAGGAGCAACCGTAGCAGAAGAGACAGCATCTTTGCCCACTCACCACAACGCCACCGTCGAAGATGCAGCCGACAATGGTTGTTCCTGTGCTGGTCGCCTTCGGTAGAGGCACTCCGCGGGCATGCAGGGCCGCATTGCGGTTGTAGTTGGAGAAGTCGAAGCCCGGCATCTTGAGGCTGTTGTGGGTGCCTTTACGACCAGTCGTGCTGGTCTCGTCTGTTTCTCGTGTATACCAGGTTGCAGGTTTTAACAGCCGTGGAGCATCAGCATTAACTGTATCGTACTGTCGCCCTTCAATGCTTGGTGGTACGTCGATTTGGTGAAGCTCGCAGGCTGGAGATGGTCGATGGTTGGTTATAGTGCCAGTAGCTGATGACGAGGCTAAAAGCTGCCTTCTGCCTTTAGGCACCTTGCTTGCCAACGACTTTGGCTGGGCAAAGTCACCGAGCACTAAATTCTAGCGCACAAGGTACAAGCTTCCACCTACAGTGCCTTATAGCGCTGCTGTTCCCCTCTATAAAAGACCACCCCGGCACAGCTGGCAACGCATCTGATTGGACAGCTGCCTCGCCTGTGGGCAGATGGAGCGCAGCTGCACGCGCCATTGGCTCAAGCTGTGCGAACCCACGTGATTCCACCCAAGAGCTCCCAAAAAGTTGGACTTCGCATGCAAGGGTCGCGAGAATGGTGCAGGCGGCGCAGTTCCCGTTGCACCTCCAATCGCACCTCTTGCACAGTCCGCTACAGCAGAACAACCGACGCGTCTTCTCGCCTCACCGATTCTTCGCCGCGCCCTCGCCCTTCTCGCGGTCTCTGCCTCCGAATTGGGCCCCGGCAGCTCCAGGCGCAGCTTCAGCTTCTGCCGGCAGGAGCTCCAGCGACGACGGGACTTTGCAGCGCGGCGCCGCAGACCCATGTTCGTCTGCGAGTCGGATTGTAAAAGAGATTCGGAGCTCGTCTGAGCCGACGACGACAATGGCGTTTGGATTCAACGCTTCGAACAACACCATGAATGGGGGCGCCGGAAATGTCATTGCAGGCCCTGACCTGGAAACCATTCAGACGGAGGTGAGTAACAATATCTTTCTTTGTTGCTTGGCTGCTTGATTTACTGCAATTTTTTTTTTCCTTTTGTTGTCTTTCTGTTGAATGGGCAACCAAAAGTGACGATCGAACCATTGACACGCAAGTTCTTATACATGTAGGCCCTCGGCTTCCTGGCCATTGCTGGCGATGCCAAAGTGCGCCTCACTTCTCCCTGGGAGTCGCTTCCTACTCCCACATCCTCGCTCCTAAGCGTTGCCTCGAAGAGAGGCCTGGTTGCCGCCGCCGGCCCTGACCAGGTCATCATCGCCACCACTGAGTCGATTCGGAAAGCCTTCGAGGGACCCAAAAATGGCGATTCGGATATTCGAAGCTTCGAGCCGCAGCTCAAGATCCCCATGCCCATGCGGGTGTCGCAGCTCGTGTTTACCGCCGACGAGAATTACTTGGTGCTATCAGCGGAATCTGGTGGCGGCCTTGCCGTTTACGAGGTGCAGAGCCTTCTGCAGGGATCTTCCAATTCCGCGTTTGAGTTATCGACGAATGGGGAGGCATTGAGGTCGCTGGTACCAAATCCCATGGTGCCAGAGCTCTTTGCTATTGTCACCAGCGGTGGCAATCTCCATATCGCAAACCTCCAGGAGCGGAAAATCAGCAACGCGCTGAAGAGCCAGGTTAGCTGTACTGCTTGGAGCTCCAAAGGCAAACAGCTTTGCGCCGGATTGGCTGATGGAACTATTCACCAAATGACGCCTGAGGGAGAGGGCAAGGCCGATATCCCCAAGCCTCCCAATATGGGCGACTGCCATGGTAAAATCATTAGTCCCGAAGGAATGAAAAGAAGTATTAATGCTAACAACTGAGTAGTATCATCACTCACCTGGCTTGAGAATAACCTCTTCCTTGCCATTCATACAACTAACGACACTTCTCCCTCTTCAGTCTACCACATCATTACACGCCAACTCCCCTCAACCTTCACCTTCCAGAAGCTGATGGATCCTGTTGACCCGTTTGGAGCTGAGAAGATGCCCCACCATACCATACTGAGACTGAGAGACTTCCCTCCCGATCTTCAGGATCTCCTCATTGTTTCATCTAAAGCAACAGCTGATATCGGTCTGTTGACTCGATCCAAAAGCCCTCTTGCAAGCGATAAGCCTGCCGAATCTATCACAGGCGTCTTTACGACTACCGAACTACTCGATGACTCTAAGCGACCAACCCTTCCATTGACTGAAAGCATGGATGATTCAACCACCATTGGAATTGCCCTGGACCTATCTAGCAAGGACAAAGTCTATAAGCCTATACCGTCGGATGAGGAGCTTGAAGAATCGCCAACGCCTTTACCAGGATTCTGGGTTCTGACTCACGAAGGTGTACTCTGCTCTTGGTGGATCATCTATAATGACTCTATCAAGAAAGGCACCGCCTATCCGGGGTTGACGGCAATTCAAGGCGATGCGGTCCCCATGTCAGCATCAACGCCAGCCGCAGCCGCAACCGCAGCTGCAGCCTCACCCTTTGCCAGCTCACCCTCACCCTTTTCCCAGCCCACTTCAGCTGCTCCTTCTTTTGGATCTTCGGCACAGCTGGGCCAAAAAGCCTCTCCGTGGGGATCAGGGGGGGCAGCCGCTGCTACTACGCCAAGTGGCGGAGGAGCTTTTGGATCAAGCACGTTTGGCTCAGCAGCACCGGCCGCTGCATTTGGAAAGTCGAGCGCTTTTGGTCAATCGGGCCAGCTAGGCATGCGAGCCAGTCCTTGGGCCTCTGCTGGCGCCGGCGTGGGAGCAGGAGCAGCAGCAGCCTCCACCCCAGCTTTTGGCCAGTCAGGCTTTTCCAGCTTTGCGAACAAAGCCCCTCAAAGTCCATTTGGAAGTACTGCTGCAAGCGCTGCTCAACCCTCTGCGCCCGCTTCATCGGGAGGATTCGCCGGGTTCGCCTCTCAAGGAGGATTTGCCTCTCTTGGTGGTAGCAATACTAATACTACAGGATCTAGTGTTTTTGGCAGCGGTGGTAAGCTGGCTGGAACTGGAAGCGCATTCGGAACTGGAGGCGCGTTTGGATCTGGTTCAGAAGACACGGCCTTCTCAGCAAAGCCCTCGGAAAGTGCCTTTGGAACTACCCAAGACAAGTCAGCCGGCAGTGTTTTTGGATCCACTCCATTTAAACTAGAAAGTTCATTCAAGCCTGATCCATCTGCTCAAGAAGATAACAAAACACCTGTACCCTCTGGATCGTCAATGTTCGGGTCGGCCTTTGGATCAGCCCTCAACGATGCCGAAAACAAGGTCCCTGACGAAGACATGGATACTGGCGAACCTTCCGAGTCTGCGCAAGCTGAATCTACAACCCCTTTAACAACACCCGCACCGGCAAGATTCGGTGCGCCGTCCTCAGCCACTGGGACGACTTCAGTTTTCGGTCAACCAAGCAAACCTGCCGCTACACCTGGACTTTTTGGTGCCAATACGGGTGCTCCACAACCTACAGCGACCGGACTATTTGGATCAGGAGGCACCACCCCCAAACCAGCAACTGGCGGCTTATTTGGAGCCAAAACTGAGCCAGCCAAATCTGCATTTGGATCAACATCTTTTGGAAAGCCTGCGGCTGAGGCTCCTGCAAACAAAGGTGGGGACACAGACGAGACACCTCTTCCTCCAGATGCAACGAGCAAGTCATCTTATCTAATCGGTGATTCTTCAGATTCATCCGCCACATCGGCCGCTTCTAGCCCTTTCGGAAACGGCACAGCCTCGAAGCAAAGTAGCCTATTTCCTTCAGATAAAACTGCAACGGTAAAGGAAAACCCTTTTGCCACTACTACGTCAAAGAATACGGCAACAAGACCCAATCCTTTCTTGACTGGCACCAAGCCTTCGGAGGAGAAACCAACAGTAATCGAAGACGCCCCTCTACCCCCTGATCCAACTAAGGCAAGCATTTTCTCCAAAGTAGCACCTTCGGCATCACCGGCGAGCTTCGCGCTCCCTACATCTAAGAATGGAGCTCCTATTCCAGAGTCCGATGAAGAGGATGAAGAGGATGAAGAGGGTGAAGAGGATGAGGAAGAAGAGGAAGACTTAGAGGAAGAAGAAGCGGAAGAAGAAGAAGAAGAGGAGGAGGAGGAGGAGGAAGAGGAAGAAGAGAGCGAGTTGGATGACAATGCATCTGAGGGTAGCGGCATTGATGTAGCTGAAGACCTTAGCCCTACACATACTCCGGAACAGCAACGATCACGACCACTCTTTGGGGAGCTCAGCCAGAGCGCATCCGCGGTTCCCCAACTAGGCACCCCGAACGTTCGAGTACCCGGCGCCTTGCAAGGCGGATTGGGCAACCGCGCACTTTTGTCGGATGCCACTAGATCCACCAGCGCACCGGGCGTGGCTCCTCAGGCACAGGGTCCTAAGCGTGCGCAGCTCGTTGCATCAACAACTGCAGGTAAAGCCAAGACTGCCACTGAAGACTCATTCGTCAAGCAGTCAAGAAAATTACGAGAGCGACAACAGGCCGAAGAGGGTCGAGTATTGATTGACGAAGAGGATGAAAGTGTACAAAGACTCCTCGCATCTGAGGTTGAAGGTAAACTAGTACTGGATGAATTCATTGCTCACTCAAATGTTGCGCCTCCTGCCCAGGAGAGCATTCCTGCGCAGGTCGAGGCTGTTTACCGAGACATCAACTCAATGATTGATACCCTTGGACTCAATGCTCGGTCTGTAAGAGCCTTTACAAAAGGCCATATCGATAACCGCATTCCAGATGGAAGAACGCCGGACGACCTCGAAGATCCAGACGATTGGGTTCTATGTGAAATTGGTGACCTTGGGGAGATTCTCGATATTGAGCTTATGGGCGACTTGGAGGATGGTCGGGTACAGGACTTGAGCGATAAACTCGAGGCCTGCCAAGACCTAGCCAGGGATATGCACCGGCTCCGAGCCAAGCAAGAGGATCTGAAGAGGATTATCATGACGAGAGTAGATCCAAATCAGGCTGACGCCGCGCGGTCGCTCCCTCTTAGTGCAGAACAGCAAGCACAGCAGAATGACCTGAGGCGGGAGTATACGAAATTCTCAAAACTACTCGCTGAAGCAGAGGAGGCCTTGACTCTTCTCAAGACTCGCATGGCGTCGATCTCAAGCGCCTCAGGCAGGGGATCTACGAATGTTCCTACTGTGGAAGCTGTGATGAAGACTATCACCAAAATGACGAGCATGGTAGAGAAGCGCAGTGGAGATGTCGATGTTTTGGAAACACAGCTGCGAAGGATGCGACTGGAGTCTCCTAGTAGGGATGGGTCTCCTTTCCGAACGTCGCAAGCAAGGAGGAGTTTGCTCGCTCCAGACGCGACACCATCTCGCAACTTCCGCCAGAGCTTTTCTGGTAGTCTATCCGGGAGCGTCATGTCTTTGTCCAGTTCGATGCATACACCGCGAAAGAAGGTCAGCGGTTTCAGCAGGGAGGAAAAGGGAGATCTTATGGATAAGAGAACCAAGCGGCAGGCGGTGCTTTCCAGATTGAAAGACAGCGTGCAGAAGAAGGGCGTCAGTGTATGGAATATGGAAGACATCGAGTGAATGGAAAACGAGGGGAAAAAAAGGGATTAAAGCAAATAGCCACTACCAATGCAGTAGTGATGCTTGATATGGAGTGTGAACATTTGGGTTAATTCAAACGGTTTATCAGGTTAGATAGCATGACATGGAAGCTTGACTTTGGTATAGCTAAAGCAATGTATTATGGGTTATGAATTTTGCACATATAAACATGGTAGCATCGGGCGATGTTGGCATTTGCCATTCGACTACGTGTATATCAGGTACGAAGACGCTCTTTACAGGGAATTTCTAGTTTTGGTGAGACTATACCTGTATCATGCTCGCCAAGTTCCTTTCTGGTTGATAGAAGCTTGTTTCAGTCATGGCGAAGATGATGTAACAAAAGGTACCAATACAAAAAGGGCTTAGTGGACGCTGCCATCTCCTTCACCTTGGCTCACCGTGGCGGGGCTCGCGCTTCCGCTATCTATCGCCAATTCGTTATCGCATCCAAAAAATTTCCCTGGGATCACTCAGCAGAAGCACCTTCTTGCGATTGCAAACTCGCCCAATTCCCTCGACACACGCAAAATGGCGCCTTCACGACATGCTGCTCCCAGTGCGGAGGAGCATTTACGCCGAAATGTAAGACTTCTTTTGCTACTAGCTTTTCCATAAGCTGTTGCTAACAGAGGAAATCTTTTTCAAAGACCGTCGGCATCAACAAAGAGACAGTCTCCAACGTCTCCTCCACAGATTTCCCCGGCCACTTCCCCGGCGAAGACCACGCCTTCTCCATCGAGCACTTCCAATCCGCCTTTTCCATCCAGTTCCACCGTAACGAGGCCAACGACGCTTCCTTCTCCCTCATCGGCATCGACGCCTCCCTCGCAAACGCCTTTCGCCGCATCCTCATCGCCGAGATCCCAACCCTCGCCATCGAAGACGTCTTCATAGAGAACAACACCTCCGTCATTCAAGATGAGGTTCTCGCGCACAGATTGGGCCTCGTGCCCTTCAACGGCGGCCGCGAGGGCATCCACAACTTCTTGAAGTGGTACAAGAAGCCAGCAGCTGGCGAGGACCAGTACGCAAACAGCTTCGACTGGAACACGGTGCGCCTCGAGCTCAACATCACATGCACCGTCAACCAGGACGCCGCGCCGACGGAGAACGACCCGCTCAAGGCGTACCACCACGCGCACGTCTACGCAAAGGACATTGTCTTTGTGCCGACGGGCAGGCAGGCCGAGTATTTCAGCGGCGAAAACGCCATCCGGCCCGTCAACCCAGACATCCTCATCGCCAAGCTGCGGCCCAAGCAGACCATCAACCTGGCCATGCACATGCACAAGGGCATCGGCGCAGACCACTCCAAGTTTTCGCCCGTCGCCACCGCCTCCTACCGCCTCCTGCCGCTCATCCACATCACCCGGCCCATCCTCGGCGCCGACGCCGAAAAGTTCCAAAAGTGCTTCCCCGAGGGCGTCATTGGCCTGGAACAAGTCACGAGGGAGGACGTCAGCAAGGCCGGCAGCGGCTACGAGGGCCATCTGGGCGAGGTAAAGGCCGTGGTCAAGGACTCGATGAAGGACACCGTCAGCAGAGAGGCGCTGCGCCATGCCGAGTTTGAGGGCAAGGTGAAGCTCGGCCGGAGGAGAGACCACTTCATCTTTTCGATTGAGAGCACGGGCCAGTGGGATAGCGACGAGCTGTTCCTCGAGTCGGTGAAGCATTTGAAGCTCAAGTGCAAAAAGCTAGAGCAGCAGGTGATTAACATGGTTCAGTGATTTTGGTCTTGTTTTTGGTTCAAGGCGTTTTGTATATAAACCGGGGGCATGGTAATAGCTGCATTCTACATATGTTTTGACGCATTCTTGCGTGTTTGTCTCTCATGAGCAATAAAGTAAAAAAGAATAAAAGATCTAGGATCCATCCGTATATTTGCTATTTGCTTTGCTTTCTTTTGAATCGTTGCGCCCATGTACAAAGATGCAATGATACGGCCCATCATGTCTCCAACGCCAGGAAAATGCCCAAGAGAAAAACCCCCACTCCGTAAATAAACACCCAAAGTGTCGTAAAATTGAACGGAAAAAAATAAAAAAGACCTGTAAAGATAATGACGAGCTCCTCTTAAGGGCTCTCCGTCTTGAATCTGAAATAAAAGTTGAATTCCAGAGGAAACGCAGGATCTGTAACCACAACTTCCTGTCCATTCTCGAGCCCAAGATCTTGGAGAGACTTGCTTAGGTTCGGTCTGGTCTGCTCTTCCAAGCTTTGCGGTACTTGCATGTATAGCGTCTTTCCCTCTGCACGTATGGATGGTTTCTTAAGCTGAGCCTCGGGACGAATGGCCAAAGAATCCAATAAGTCTTGGAGCGTCATATTGGGATCAGCTTCCAATGGGCGAGCCTCTCGGCCACAGACGGGGCAGTCGTCTTTCTTCTCATGCTTGAACGTGTAGGTGTATATGCTGTCGTTACCAGAATACATCATGTAGTTGTTCTCAAAGCCCAAGCATGGCGCCGAGTTGGTGGCAATCTTGAATGCCTCATTACAGCAGGCAGCGGCAATGATGGCGTTTGTTGAAGCAATGGCCGGAATGATATTCTTGATTGTTCCCTGTGTAAGTGCGTATGTGATTCCTGGGATGTCAAACTCCTCTGCGCGCTTCAAAGCCTTCTGGTAGATCCAGGTGACGTGCTCGGGGTCGTCCTTGTCGAGCTTCGGAAAGGGCTTCTCTTCTTCCCAAGCAATGACATGGGCCCATTCGACGCAATGCTCCGGCTGTCGTGGAATGGAAGCAATAGTGCAAAGAGGGACAGCAGCTCTGGGAGCGTGCATGTCGAGCTGGCACTCTATACATGAAGTAATTGAGGGGAGGATAACTCGCGCCTGTCCCTTGAAGCCCTCGGTGCCGCCGTCGATCAACGGTTTGATTCCATCGGGATCTTCTGCCTCTTCAGCGATAGAGACGAGCATAGCGTTGATCCATCGTCGAGCTTCGATGCTGTCCAAGCCGCAAATAACTAGCTGAAACTGCTTGTAAAACTCATCATCAAAGTCCTGGATCCTGTTATTATGAGCAGTAATTTTAACGCCCTTGACTCTTTGCTCGACGAATTTCGCTGCCACTTCGGCCTTGAACTTGCCCACGTCAGACTTTCGGAAGAGGAATTGTCGGTTCAGATTGGAAATGTCGATGGTGTCTTGTTCACCGTGATCCGCGTTAGCTCGAGTGACAGTAGCGACATGTGCATCAATTCGCCTCACCCATATCAATTACATGGATGTCCTTGAACTTGGACATGGCCAAATTCTTCAAAATCTCGCATCCTAGACCGCCTGCACCACTGCAGCCGCCGTCAGCCTGAAGCAGGAATATCCGTGCGAGGTAGGACAAACATCACCCTATGCCTGGTCAGTCAAACGTCTGCTTCTGCTTCTACTCTGCGTGGCTCGCTTGTACTACATACAAGATCTTGAATTTCTCAAACTGGGCCAGAAATTCTTCTTCCACGGCCATCGGATCCGTCAAGGGGCCCGGATTGCGTCTGATCTGGTCGAGATACTTCCTGCATCTGCCTGTCAGCTCGGCGCATGGCGCATCACCGGGTTTCGGGCACTGACCATCGTATCGTCTCGCTGTCAGCAGCAATGTCCGCTGCCCTCTGGGTTTCGACACTCATACTGAAGCAAATGGCGATCGACTCGGGATTGTGGAGAAAGACAGGAAACAAGGAGAGGCGTGTCAGGCTCGCAGGTGGTTTGGAGGAAGCATTAGTGCAGGATGACGGCAAGCTGTAGCTGCTAGGTAAGGTGGGAGGAGCTGCCTTGGCCGAGGCTCGGTGAGTCGGTGAGGTCAGGTGAAGGTGGGGTTCTCAGGCTTCCAATCGGCCAGAGCTCTTGGATCTTTCTAAGCGGCCATCGTCTCCTTTGCATATCCAGCATATGATGTCGCGACATTTTGTTCTTCGCCAACAATTTGATTTTCGTGCTCCGTAGATGTCGCTATCAAAAGCATTCTACGGCTATTCAATACAGGCAAGGTAGCAGCCATGGACGAGCTACTGACCCCGGTTAGCACCACGTACCTAAAGCCCCGAAAGGACTCTCAACCGCTATCTGAAGTTGGCTCGACGAAGAGGGTGATCGAAGTATTACCGATATCACAGGTTGAATCACCTGACGGAGCGTTGGAGCTTCTTCGAAATCAGCCAGACTACGATTCGCTTATCCAGGCTCTGAAATATCTAACACAGGATGAGAAGCGGCCAGGCAGTTTCCAAGTCCACGAGCCTGGCCCCAAAAGCGCGGCGATAATTCACGTCTTGGTGACGGAAATCGCTTCAAATTACTGGCCGTTGTTAAAAGAAGGTGGACAGAGTGATGGCGCTGAGGACGCTTATAACGACGCACAGGTGTTTGTTAGATGCTTACAAAGTGTTGCCGGACTGAACGCTGTTCTTACTCATCTCAGAGCTCTCATTCAAGAGCACAAGTTGGGGAGTAAAGATTCCAAGCGCCCAGATCTAGTGCTCCATATCAGCATCTTCCTCGATCTACTGGCATCAGCTTTAGACGGCGATAATGCTATCCGGACCCTGTGGACAGCTTCAGCGGGACGACTAAGCTCCGAGACTTCAAAGAAAGTACAATCTCAGGCACTGCTTTCTTTGCTCACCAGTGGCCGTATAATATCCACAGCTGCCGAAGCAACTGAGATTGTTGGATCAGAAACCATTCACACCGGCGTAATATGGATAACGGATGGAACCAAATATTCTCAATGGGTGGCCTTTAATCTGATAGCCTGGGCTAGACAAACAAAAAGCGAAAGCGAATTGCACTTTTGTTCAGACCTCTTCCAGCGAAGCATGTCACTGGGCTATTCAGGTATGTTCTTTTTTAATGCCATTGTCACGACTCATCACTTACCCGCTATAGAATCCCTCGTGAAGACGGTTATCGACGGTCTACTCCTCCTAAGAGGAAGTAATCCAGGTGACTTTGCCAAAGTTTGCCTCTCTCACCCCCATAGCGCCAAAAAGGCTATGAATACACTGCTGCAATACCTTGCCCAGCACCTCAATGGACTCGACCTGGACGAGCCGTCTTCAAAAGCAACTGTCTCTGCCGCTGCTGGCATCATTGACACCCTCATCAAGGGCAACGAGGCTCTCTATAATTACCTCGTTGCTTGGTGCGCTTCATCTTCTGGCGCCGGTCTGGGTGACTCTGTAGGCATCAGGAGAGCAATTCTTGCAGTTCTGGCTCAAAATAAAGATGGCATCACAACCGTATTCGAAAAGAGCTTGTCTCAGTTTGGAGATCAGCTATACATCAAGCACGCAGCCATACTGCAACAAAATGGTATAACCACTTCAAATAGCCAAGGTTTCAAATACATACTAATATTTTATCAGTTCACACAGAAGTGCTGCTTCTTAGTGCCGGATACATCTCCAGGCTGTCCCCTATCAAACTGAGAATCATTGTGAGATCAGGCTCATACTTGTCCGCAATCTCAAATCGGATAGCTTCAACTCAGGCCAGAGCTCGTTTCTTGGGTTTAGTTGTTGGAGAATCTCTTTCGACTCTCATGGACGATAAGTCTCGAAAGCTCGATTTCCACATGGACGAAACGGAAAGCGAAGAAGCTAAATGGCTAAAATCTCTTACTGGTGTTTTTGACGAGGTCGGATCTATCGAGCCCATCCTCAAGACAGAAACTTCAGGACTTCCAGTACGAAAAGAGAATCGACCACGTCAAAATCGAATCCAAAAACAAAAGCCCAAACCAAAGCCAAAATCCGAACCCAGCATCTCAACCATCAAGCCTATAGCCATCATTGAAGAGATTAACTCTTCAGACGACAGTGAAGAAGACCTTGTTCCATATGCCAAAGACTCCGATCCAGAAGACTCTGATGATGACGCTACATTGGTTCAACGCAACAAGCCAAAAGCTCCAGTCTACATCCGAGACCTAATATTATATCTCCGCGACACAGAATCATACGACAAGCAGAAACTGGCCCTGCAGAACGCACCCGTCCTGATTCGAAGAAAGGCAAACTTCGGCACGGAAGTGAGTTCACACGCAGATGAACTCGCCGGTCTCTTCGTCGGTCTCCAAGACAAATTCGACATTGAAGAATTCAACGATTTGAAATTGCAAGGCATGATGGCCTTGATCGTCGCTCAGCCAAAATCCATGGCCCCATGGTTTTCACGGACCTTCTTCGAAGGCGATTACTCCCTGTCACAGCGAACGCAGGTCCTCGTCGCCATTGGACTATCAGCCAGAGAACTCGCCGGGTTTGATACTTCTGAATATCAATCCAGTGCATCTTTCCCTTCAAAAAGACTGCCAGAGAAGATTGAACAGCTCTACCTAGACTCAACAACCAACCAAAGCCAAACCAATCCCTCATCCCAGCTAAAAGCCCTACCCTCAACAGCACTCGACACAATAACGCAATCCCTCACATCTTCCTTTCTAGAGCCATTAGCCGCAAAGGCAGCCGACGCAACCACCGGCCCAGACATTCTCAAACTCCAAACCTTTACAAGCCGTTACAAATCCAAGTCAAAAGCAAAGCCCCGAGTCCGCTCAATCCCAAACACCACCGCCGCCCTCATCGCAGACTCCTTCTTCTACCCTCTCACCGCGCACTTCCAAGTCGCCCTCCGATCCTCCAAACCCCTCATCCTAAACCCCGCCCTATTAGCACTCTATCTCCAAACTCTAGGCGTCATCATCCACGCGGCAGGCCCTTCAACGCTCTCGCTCCCGCAGCTCACCTCCGAACTGTGGAATCTGCTCCTCGCCGTGAGAACACATACCCAAGACGACATGGGCGCCCTAAAAGGCTGGCTCGTGGCCATGGCGTCGCTGCTGGAGGTCAATGACGGCGATATGCGCAGATTGTGCGAAACCCAAGGGCGGGAGGTCGTGGAGACGCGAGAATGGGCTTCGGCTGTGTTTGGCAGGATAAGAGGCGAGGATGGGGGAGAGGAGAACGAGGTCAAGATGCTTTCGGCGGGTGTTCTGATTAAGCTTGGAGAGGCAATTGAACAATACCAGGCTCTGTTGATGGGCAATATGATTGGTTTCTGATGATGGGGTGCACAATATACGAGGAGAGCATGTATCGCAGCAGCAACTTGCAACAAGACACACATCAAGAATCTATCGTTGAGCATCCATTGTGGCATCTTTATAAATTTGCCAATTGCAGCAAAAGAATACGCTTTTCTTGTTCAACCGTAAAGCAAATAAGTACTGTCTAATATACATCTTTCAAAAAGAGTAAATAAATCATGTCTCTAGCATATAAATACTTTCTTTTTTTCTTTTCTTTCTGCTTCTTCTTCTTCCAGAGATGGTGACTGGTTGCATCACCAAACATCGTAAACCTCAAATCGCACCTCCATCTGGGTCTAGCGAATAGTGTATACTCTTTCTTCTGACCGGCAGTGTAGAGATATACGAGTTGACATAAGTCAAATGATCTCCAAGGCTCATAGCCATGCGCCGTAACTCGTTTCGTATTTCTTCGGGCGAAGCTTGGCCAAGCATGACTTTTGACGAAGGTGTTGCTGGGAGAGGTGGGAGAGATGAATCGAGATTGCGCAATGGTGGCCGGGGACGCTGCACAGGAGGAGATTGGCTATGCGGAGACCGACTGCGCGGAGAGTAGTCTCGCAACGATGGCGGATACTGCGGTGTGCTTGGAGCAGGAGTTGGCTCTGGTGGCAGTTCGGGGTCCATGTCAGCAAAGTCGCTCAGAGAATATGGTCGGCCTTCGCTGAAGGCTGAGACATTGCTCTCTCTGCTGATATGAGACTCGTCGTGTTTTGATCCTTCATCCAAAGAAAGATCTGGGATGCTTGCAAGCACGTGCGAATATTCAGAGTCATCTGAAATATAGATAGAGGGCTCGCGGTTTGTAGCATTCATCACATAGAGCGAAGCATGTTTCTCTAACTCGAAAGGATTGGTGCCACCAATCTCTGAACCGCTAATAGAGCCGACATCTGAATAGGATGTGGAGGGCCGGGTTAAGTCTGTTGATGAATCGGCGAAGCTCATATCGAGATCTATCAGGCTCCCAACGGAAGCTCGATGGTCAACTGAAGGGGTCGGCGCAAGGTCGCTGAAACTAGAAGAATGTTGATAGGGTTCGGTAGTGTGATGAAGAAGTGAGGGCCGACCATCATCAGGTGGGGGGAGCGTAGTAGTGAGCGGCGGAAATTTGAAATCCCCCGGGTTTATTGTCGCAGGAGGAGCCATTGAAGGAAACTTCCAATCCTGAGTGCGCCTATTATCTTTGAGGTCAATTGGGTCGCTCATGGGCGCCCTAGAGAAGTTTGTATCATCAAAGTCGTAGTCAAATGATGCTTGTGAGTCGTTTGGCTTGATGGTGTCCATGTCGACATACTGTGAGAGCTCTCCGCCATGCAACGATACATCCAGATCGATTAATGATTCCCGCACGTCAGAAGGCTGTGAAGCCTCATCTCGAAGGGGGAGGTCTGATACAGGGGCCTGGAAAAGTTGGCTATAATATGCTCTGGAATTCTCTTCATAAGTCGATATGGTATTAGGATCAAAAATCTTTTCCAGAGGTGCTTTGACCGACGGCAATTGTGGCGGAGGTCTTCTCCGCGATTTGGGCTTCTGTGGGCGCGAAGTCTCATCATAGCCCTCTGGGCTGAAGTCTATCTTTGATCCGTACACGTCGTAAACTTCCTGAGCATCTCCTTGGTCCAAGACCTGCTGGTCAAATGCTGCAGTTGTGCTAAAGTTCCATTCGTCATTGGAGACTGCAATTTGGAGGTCAGCAAGGCCTTGAGCGCCACCAGCGGAGAAGAGCGACCTGCGATCTCCTCCCTGTGCCTCCCAGAGTTTGAAGGCTCGAACAAGATGGACGAGTGACGACGTTGGATGCGATTCTTCCGTATTACGGACATATCTATGGAGCTGCACCTGCTCAATCGTTGGTCGTTTAGCAACGTCGTGTTGAAGACAGTACGAGACCAAATCTCTAAGTCCAGCCGAATACTGGTCGCCCTCCAGCCGAGGCGTGTGATGCTTTAGATGCGAGCCCAATCTCGAGAAGTCGATCCCAGCAGTGACGTTGGGCGGTAAGCCAGACGCAATTTCGTATACCATGGCGCCAAACGCCCATATGTCGACCTCGGTCCCATAAGACGCCTCCTTGTCAAACAACTCCGGCGCCATCCAATGCGGAGTCCCAATAAATGTCGACCGTTTGTCAAACTTTGTTTCAATAACGCCAGCAACGCCAAAATCGCACAGCTGAACATCGCCCGTCTCGGTAATCAGCACATTGGCGCACTTGAGATCGCGATGGATGATGCCTTGGCCGTGAACCCAGTGAATGGCCTCGGCAACCTCGCGCACAATGGGAATGATCCATTTCTCCAGCAGCCCGCCGGGGGCCGTTGGCCGCATCAGAGTCGCAACGCTGCCGCCTGCGCAGTACTCTGTCACCATCCACATGGACTGGCCGACGGGCAGGGCCTCGATGACATGGTTGATGTTTCGGGCCCCGCTGTCGCTCAGCAGCTGCAGGGCGTTGATCTCCTTGAGCAGGTCGGTGTAAGTGTCGGCCAGCTTGGGGTTGACAGTGTCGCTCTCCTCGATGTCGATGATCTTGACGGCAACCAGCTGGCCCGTCTTGATGGCCGTCGCTTTATACACCCGTCCAAAGCTGCCCTTGCCGACGAGCTCTTGAAGCTGATACTGCGGGGCTTGCTTGCCGGCCTTGGAGCAGCTCTCGACGACGGCATTCTGCATCTTCTTTGCATCTTCCAGCGCCTTCTGCTTGGTGCCGGACACGTCGGGCCATCTTACTTGAAGCGACATGTTGCAGGCGAGGCCCACTTGGGCCTTGGATGAGGGTGTCGATCTCCAGGAAGCGCAAGATTTGGCATGAATGTATTTTTGGCAGCCGAGCACGGATCTCGCATTGATCTCGATCTCGCACTAATCGTCCAGTCCAGACGCTCGCTGAGCTCACTCGTCAGGATATTCCACGCGTGCTGCAGCCATCCTTGTCCGGATCCCCCAGCCGCAGATGACGATAACAGAGCGAAAACGGGACGAGATGACAAGATTAAAGTCTCGAGAGATGCCCGACAAGCCCAAGGGAGCGGGCGTGAGGCGCAGTTCTGACGCGGAGTTTAGCCGCGGGAAACCACAGCCATTCGTTTGCTGGCGCAACGCGACTACCGATTTTAGCAGTTTTAGCAGTTTTAGCACGGATGAATGGCGCTCTCTCCGCGTTTGCTTCAGGTGGCTGGCCTGAGGTGGCTGAATAGGTAGGTGGTAGTTGTGATAAGGGCAGGTGATGGGGTGTAAGCAAGACAACAAATCAGTATCCAAGGAAGAGTTCCGTCTCAGCTTTCTCTAGATACCTATGATTAAAAAGACAGTCATATTAGTTCTACTGTTGCTCTCATTCATGTCGATATACCAGTATCATCCCTTATTGTGACGGGGCCTCCTTCATCATGTCCACTATCTTGCCGTGAAACGTTGTCCAGTTCGTATTGCACATGTTCTTGATCGTGCCCACCAGCAGGCGGGACGCTTTGATCACCACGTCCTCGATCAGATCTACCCCGCCATTGCCGTTTTCTCTCACGGTCCAGACCGTCTCCATCACCACATTGAGAGGGCTGTAAAGCCTCACAAAAACACCCTTTTCCAGCGTCACGAATTCGTTTATGCTCTCAACGTTGGAGTCCCAGAGGCCCGCAGGGAGCGTGTGTACCTTGTCCGTCACCGAGTAGTACGCAGCCTCTCCCACGGCGACGATTCCTCGGTCCGTTGGAACGGTGGGAGTCACAACCTTTGATGGCTGGGGAACGGATTCGAATTTGACCATGTGAGGATCGCACTGCATGTGAATTTGGTGATTCTGTATGACTTCCAGGGCTCTGGCGAGTGACACTCCTGGAGGTAGAGTGGTTATATTTTGCAGTGTTGCGGTAGTAGTGAGCCACGCTGTGGGATGTGTCAATAACAAGTACTGGTTCTCTAACTTGGATCTATCTTGGGCGGCTCACAAGACATTATGGTTACTGTACGATTGAATTTCTTTGGAAAAAAACAAACAGATCAGAGTCGTTTTATAGCATCTAGCTTCACAAATGATGGCGACAAAAAAAACAAAAGCAATTCGCTGGTGTTGTTGTCAAGTTGACTTAGACTTCCAGGTAGCGAGGCGCAGTGGTACTTGTAGAAAGATGGCAGCACCTTTTCTTACGCTGGAGCAAACCATGTGTGAGGCCTTGGACGGGCGCTACCAGCTGAAACAAGGAATCACAGGGCGTATTATGGCGTATTACTATCACTGAATTCGACCTTTAAAATTGATAGAGTAGAGTTGAATGATATAAGCTACATGTAATCCACGTCGTCATCATCGCCGTGGCTTATTCTGGATTCGGGTTGTCTGCAGTTCCAGCGTCGGGACATCTTTTGCACCGGGGCCTATTATCAGTTCAGCTCAGTTCAGCAGATTGGTACTATACGCTTATGCCAGCGATGTATCTATCGCGTAACTCATAATGATCTGTTTTGGCATTACAATTCGAAGCCACTCTTCAATGCATTTATGAACCTAATATTAAAATTACTGCTAGAGTTAAACACTATTTCCTCTATCAAGCTCTTTGCCATCTGCTCTCCGGGTAAGAGACAAGTCGAGATCGTATTGGAGATCAAACCCCGCCATCAATCTAGCACGCACGTGACTACGCGCAGTCCCTCCAGCCCTTTAACGCGAATCGTGAATGTACGTGTCCCGTCTTGTATGACGGCACGTTCAAAAATTATGGTGCTTCAGTCTTGTCGCAGCATCAGCCATTATGGTCGCCTCTACCAAAGTCAACAGGTCTCATACGCCGAGAAAATCAACGGCAAGCTCTGGCCTTGCTAAGAAGCCTGCTGCCAAGCCAAATACCAGCATCCTCAACTTTTTCCAGAAAACGGCAAAGCCTGAAGATTCGTTATTCGTCGGTGCGGTACCTGCGGAATCCGCTGCTAAGGAGGATCTCTATGGACGTGACGATGACGCCCGGTACAATGAAGTTGAAGCTCCAAGTAAAAAGAGAAGGATTAGCAAAGATGTTCCTACCGAGCCAGCAGCAAAGAAGGAAACGGCAGATGCATTAGACAAACCATCCACCAATAATACAACGCCACCAATCAAGTCTGAAAACGAAAACGAGTCGAAGAAGCCCAAGCCCCGGATTAAGACTCCGTTCGTCATGGACTCCGACAGCGAAGATGAGGATGGCGACGACAACAGCATCAACAACAACAGCAGCAGTGGCAACAGCAGCAACAGCAACAGCAACAGTAACAGCAACAGTAACACCACCATTCCATCAGACGCACCATCCCACCACTTGAAAGACGCCGCACCGTTGTCTCCCTCTGCCCGGCTAGAACCACTTCGTGATATTACACAGGCCGAAGACACCAATGAAAAGTATAAACCACCACTGCTGGAGCAAGAAACCTCGGTTGATGCCCAATTTAATCAACTGGGCGATTTCGCTGACATGGACGATTTCGACTTAGACGAGTTTGAAGGTGAAGAGTTACGGGAGATGCGATTCATGCGGGAGCAGGCAAGGCTTGAAGCTGAAGAGGCCGGAATCCCTAGTGACGATCTCGATGAACTTCTGGATAATCACTCAATGGTAGAGAGCTGCCCGATATGTTCTGGAAGCCTACTCGGTATATCTGCAGACGAAGCTTCGCGGCATGTCAACTCATGTCTTGATGGCGATCCTATTCCACTACCTACCAAGGACATAACTGTGACCGATGTTCAACCTGAGGTAGAGGCTGCGGAGATCGGCAAACGCTTTGCTCGAGCTGCTGTCCCCAGGCCGGGTCAAGCAAATCCTCTTGAGATGAAAGCGGAAAACAAAACAACGAGCGCCTTTTCTAAGCTAATGTCTGGCAATGCGGAAGATTCGGCTTGGGCTACGGCGGCAGCGGCAGAAACTGCGTCTCGAGGCCGGCCGGCGTACGAGCGGACTTGCCCCTTTTATAAAATCATGCCTGGATTCTCAATATGTGTTGATGCATTCCGTTACGGCGCTGTTGAAGGATGTCAGGCCTATTTCTTGAGCCACTTCCACAGTGACCATTACATCGGCCTGACAGCAAGCTGGAGACATGGTCCAATCTACTGCAGTAAGGTCACCGGGAGCTTGGTTAAGCAGCAGCTCCGGACTGCTGCCAAGTGGGTTGTTGAGCTAGAATTTGAAAAGCCTTACGATATACCTGGAACTGAAGGTGCAACGGTTACCATGATGCCCGCCAATCACTGTCCTGGGAGCTCCTTATTCCTCTTTCAAAAGTCGTTTGGAAATGGGCCAAACAAACGAACTAAGCGGATACTACACTGCGGCGACTTCCGAGCCTGTCCTGAACATGTTCGACATCCGTTACTCAAATCCGATGTGATAGATTCGATATCCGGCAAATCAAGGCAGCAGCGAATTGATATCTGCTATCTTGATACGACTTACTTGAATCCACGATACTCTTTCCCTCCCCAAGGCGATGTCATCCAAGCGTGTGCTGACCTCATCGCATCAATGTCTCCTGACCCCAATTGTGCAGACGATGTTTGGCAGAGGTCAGAGAATTCCGCTGGAACGGGTACCGTGAGCAAGTATTTTCACAGTGATAAGCCATCGGACGATGCTGCACAGTCAAAATTAAAATCCCAGCGTAAACAGCGTCTCCTAGTAATATGCGGTACCTACTCTATTGGAAAAGAGAGGATATGTGTGGCTATAGCAAAAGCTCTGGGCTCCAAAATCTTTGCGTCAGCGGCGAAGATTAAGATATGCAAGCAGCTCGATGATCCGGAACTAACTGCGCTGCTGACTTCTGATCCCATCGAGGCCCAAGTCCACATGCAAATGCTCATGGAGATTCGCGCAGAAACTTTGCAGGATTATCTAGACAGCTACAGGCCACATTTCAGCCGCATCGTTGGCTTTCGACCAAGCGGCTGGAACTTTCGGCCGGGCAATGGCAAGGTTATTGGAGCCAATACTCCCCCGAGCAGTATCTCTACTCAACAGCTTCTTCATGGCAAGGGCTGGAGGACAAGATTCGGGGCAAAGGATCTTGTAGCCCAGAGAGGTAGCACCAAGGAGGCCATGTGTTTTGGCGTTCCGTACTCTGAGCACAGCAGTTTCCGAGAGCTTGCCATGTTCGTCATGGGTCTGAGAATAGACAAGATAATCCCCACTGTCAATGTCGGTAGCGACCAATCAAGAAAAAGAATGAAGGGCTGGATAGATAGATGGATGACAGAGAGGAGGAAAGGAGGGCTAGTGAGACCATTAGTAGAGGGTGAAGACGACGAACAGAAAGGCAATTCTCTACTCTGGGAGGGCAAAGCTGGCGAAGGAGGCGGAGCCTGGTGGTAGCCTAGAGAACCCAACTTGGATATTATAAACTTTTATTAAAACGTCCAAAAAAAAGATGCCAGGGGACAGATAATTTGATGGTCCGTTGCCCATGCCATGAGAAACGCCAAATGACTGCTTTATACTTGCAACAAACCCCCAGCGATCCTGCACCATAAGTGTGTAAAACTTATTACCATTCTCCGATGCTCCCGATCCAGAATTATATGATTTATCGTATGTCAACGCCAACCATCTCTTTCTTTAGCTGATAAAATAACGCCTCTCTATCCAAGGTCTATTTATTTCGCCTTGGCTTGCTGAGCAGCAGCTTCTGCGGACTTGGTTAGAAAAAAAAAACACTACCGATTTAAAGAATACTTGCCTCTCCGTGTAGCATCCTCCAGCAACTGGGTGTCGACTGAAGCGGCTGGAAGGTGGACATATCGAACGACAGATCCACGAATGAAGACGTTCTTGACAGAGCTCTACGACAAGAGGTTAGCCAAGAAGAGGGGAGAGCAAGTAGATGACTGTTTCCCATACCAGATGAGGGTATTTTAGCTCTTCGACGACTTGAATGTCGTCCAGCTTGATGTTGAGGTACTGGTCCACGCTTTTTAGCTTGCCCTTGAGCTGGATGTCATTTTTGAGCTCGACGGTGACCTCGTGGTCGATGAGCGTCTTGAAGAAGCTGTTGGAATTCACCGCATACAGATTAGCAGTTCATCTCCCCGTATGAGAATTGATCCTCATGAAATTGATTTCCATGACATGGCAGCATAGCTCACCTGAAGAAGAGCATTATGAACAGTAGAATTCTCAACAGTCCCTCAAACTGGATTTGGGTAGCGGGGCAAATATTTTGAAGAAAAGTTGCGGAGAGGGCGTAAAGTCGCTTCGAGATGAGTCGTATTCGTCTCAAGAATGGCAGCAGAAAATAGTATCCTCTTGGGTTCTTTGATTCGAGTTCCAGATCGGGATGCTTATATCTTTGGTGTTTCCTGAGTGAAAGCGTCACAGCTCATCGTGACCAGCTCCCCACTGAGGTGAAGGCGGCGTTTGGGCGCTGGGTCACGTGATGCTGAATTGAAGCGCGCATCGTTAGTGAGACTCAAAGAAATTGAGCTTCATGAATATTACAATTGGGAGGTCAAAAAGTTGTAAATAAAAGAATTTTGATGCCTTGAAGAAATTTATACAAATGATAATCTACAAAACTCAAGATCATTCCTACACTCTCGGTCTTGTTATTTATCTGGTCATATTGCATGCCCAGTTATTGCAAGCACTGGGCGACTTAGACTTGAGTATCTTGGGAATATCAAGTCTCTGCTCCAAAAGGACAAAAAATTAAAGACGTCTACTCGTTTGTCACGATCATCTGGAACGATTGTGAAGATTAATGAATTTGTTATTGTATCAATATTTAAACCATTGAACCAAGAAAAATGACTCCCCGTATCCCCGCAACATAGCCCAAGCTTCACGGTGAATCTATATATGCAAAAACTATCCTCTGTTCTTTTTTTATCGACCAGAACCTCGATTCCTCTTATGCGACATGTACAAAGGCCCGCTTCTTCGCGCTCTTCTCCCGGCTCTCTTCCTCCCACGTCTCGTCCACGTACTCCTTGACGCTCTTATCCCGGATCTGCATGCCCACCACCTTCAACGCAGCAATGTTCACTCCCATTTCGTCCTTTTGTTTCTTCAATGTGGCTCGCAGGTTCGCCCGGATGCCGTCCATCATAACCTTCATCGTACGGCTGGCAACAATCTGCTTGTGATGCGTCTTCAGCATAAAGAACAGGATTCGGCATGTGAGAGGAATGTTCATTGACCGCATAGCGAAAATGTTGATGAAGGTGAAGAGGATGGGGACCGAGGCGAATGGAAGTACCAGCAGAGCATCGTGTAAAGCAGAGGCTTTGATGCGCTGGAGGACAGACATGACGTAGGCCTCAGCGGTAATATTTCCAAGAGCAATGAAGACGGGATTCCTCTGCGGAGGCATGGCGTGAGGATTCGTAAGCTTGGCCTCCTCGTACTCTTTCATCAAGTTCAAATCGGCCATGCCCATCTCCAGAGCTTCTGCTATCCTCTCACCAGCCATCAATGTCTCTGTAGTCTGCTTTCCTGCGGCGGCAATTTCGCCGTTTTCGTCGCCTCCCTCCTGGTCTTTCTCCAGAGAAGCCGTCAAAGTGCTCTCGTACAGTTCTTCCATTTCCTTTTCTCGTTCTTCTTCGAGGAAAATTTGCTCATCCGTCTCATCCCATACGCGAATGCTCTTGTCATGACTAGCAGTAACAAGGAAATTGCCGCTATGGCTCATAGCTATTGCCCACACTTCGCCGTGGTGGCCATCCAGTCTCTGAATTTGTTCGAATTTGTCTCCATCCCAGTATCGAATGGTTCGGTCTTTGCCGGTGCTGAAGAAATGGTGTCCATTGCCGTCAGAGTTGTGGGGGACGAATGCGACCTGCAGGATACTGTCCTGATGTCCAAACAAAGCCTTGTGGCAGTCGCCAAAGTCGAGGCCCCATATTCTAATATTTTTATCTGCCGAGCTTGTAACAATAAGCTTGCTATCGTAGGAGATATCCATGCTTAGCACAGGTAACTTGTGTCCGTAAAGGTTGAGATATAATTTGAGGGAGTCGACGAAGAACACTTTCACTGTGCTATCCAGGAGTGATACTGCCAGCAACTTGGAATCAGGCGAGAATCGGAGACTGAGAATGTCATCTGAGACCTTGAGCGCCCTGGACTGAACAAGCTTAAGCTTAGGTGTTGTCCTCCGTGTTCCAAGAACCTGCTCCTGGACAATCTTGAAGTCCCAGAATTTGGCGCTTTTATCAGCGCTTCCTGAAACAACCGACTTACCATCAGGGTGAACTTGCAGCGCCCAGATAGCTCCCTCATGTGCCTCAACGCTGTCCAAGAGGGATGCAGACGCAACGTCAAATAATTGCAGTTCGCCATTCTTTGTGCCCACAACAACGACCTTGTCTCCGGGGAGGAAGGCACAGCAGAGCGCATACCCACACTCAAATGTTCTGATGCAAGTCTGAGTCTTGATATTCCAGACCTTTAGCAAGCCATTGGATGCTGATGCCAACATCTTGTCGTCTGAGCTCAGTGAGAGAGCGCGAATGTCAGCTCTGTGTCCTGGGATCTCGACTGAAAACGCCTTTGTATAATCTGGGATGTCGTCTTTTTGCTTCTTATCGCTCTTCTCCTTGGGATTTACGCTGTAGTACTCCAGCTGGTTGTTAGTGGTTCCAACTACCAGGTAGATTTGCTTTTGTCCTGCAGGCAGAGCCCAATCAATCGAGCGGACTTTGCCGCCAGTTCTCAGGATGACATATTGAACAAAGACGTCGCTGATATCGGCTTTTGATACATCATCAAGGTTATCATCTCCGTTTTCCATGTCTTCATCCTGAGGCTTGGCATCCTTCTGCTTTTCACGTCTTCGCCGTCTCTTTCGGGCCAGGCCTTTTCGAACTTCAGATTCTGATCTGATGCGCCACACATCGACACTCTTGTCGGAGCCGTGGACGGCAAAATAGTCTTTTTGAGGATGGAAAATAACCTCGGTCGCTCGATCCTTGTTTTGTCGAAAAAGGGTTCCTCGGTTTTGCAAAAATTGTGCAGAGGCGACAACTTCTACTCGCTGAGCAGATGAGCTTAATCCATCCGCATCCAGTGACCACACCTTCAGTTCTCCGTCGTTGCCTGCAGTTATGCAGCCGCTCAAATCTGGAGACACACCTAGTGCCCAGCATTCGCCGTTCGTCTGTGAGATGTGCGTCTCTATGCAGTGCTTCGAAGAGAGATCCCAGAGCTTCAAGAGAGAGTCCTTTCCGGTAGACAAAAGAAATCCATCCGATAGCTCTTCGCTGTTCAGAACCATGGCATTATTTCCGTCTTCGTCTTGCAGCTTGGCCTCAGGCTCCAAAAATTTTATCCCCGTGATCTGATCTTTGTGTCCTCGAAGCTTGTACAGGCCGACTTCTGCAACAAGATCCCAGACAATGATGTCGGTGTCCTTTGAACCACTTGCAAGCCGCACTCCAGACTTGTCAAAGGTAAGATGTGTGATTGCTGATTTGTGGCCATTGAAATTGACTATGACAGTGGCGATTTTGCTGTCCCAGATACGAATGCTGCCATCTTCGTATCCCACGGCAAACATGTCCTTATCCACGCCGCTCTGCGCGATGGCAGTGGCGGAATAAGAGCATCTTTCATCTTTCCATCGGCTGATTAGCTCGCCCTTTTTGATATCCCAGCATAGAACCTCCTCGTTGGCGGCTGTGATGGCCTGACCTGCGCCGGTCCCCGTTCGATCCTTGGAAGTCCAGATGAGATTCGATGAGCCGGAGAGAATAGAGCCGAACGATTTGGCGTGCTCGTATTTACTGCAGTCAATGGTCAAAACATGTTTTTCTGGGCTCGCACTTGCCAATAAAATAGACTCACAGGTATGATTTGACCATGGCTGCCGTCTCTCAACCTCCAAGCCGGCTTCTGCTCGTACAAGGAAACTTGCATTTACATGCCGCTGCTAGCCAATTGCGCAGATGGGATATTTTTTTTTCGAGAGTTTATCGATAATGGGCTTGAGCAGGCACTAGCGCTAGCTTTATCTTAGCCTAGCTTGGTTATCACGTGGTGCGCTGCCCCCCAGCTTGACGTCTACAGCAACGTAGCTTAGCCCCACCACGGGGGTCGGAGTCGTCAACCAAGCTCCAGGACGATCCGGAGAGAACACAGCAGCTTCCACGACTCCAGCCTTGACAATGCTTCTCCTCGACTATCAGAACGCTCTCATCCAGTCGGTGCTCACCGAGAGGTTCTCAGGGTATATACAAACCCAATCCCATTTTCCCAAGACAGACCAAGCTAACAGCAGCATAGTGCCCCGCCCGTCCATATCGACCAGACCGTATCCGACTTCGATGGCGTTACGTTCCATATCTCGACTCCTGAAGTAAAGACGAAGATTCTACTGTCTCTCCAGATTCGATGCTTCAAAGACTTGGCCAAGTATGGCGCTGAGCAGGTCCTCCAACGGGAATATGGACAATATGTTGTTCCAGCTGAAGTTGGATACGACTTCTCGGTGCTGATCGACCTCGAGAACCTACCAGAGTCCAAGGGTACGATTCAATCTCAACTTTCAGCGACAATGTCCCCGAATCAGAAAGCTTACTTTGGAGTATAGAGGAACGCGACGCGTTGGCGATGCAGTTCGCTCTACTGAAGCGCCATGCCATGGCTGCCCCGTTCGAGCAAGCATACGAAGAGCACTACAAGCTGAAAGAGGAGGCATCCAAATTTAGCTCAGAGGAGGCGCCCAAGGGTGTCATGGAGGGAGGAGAGGTCAAAGCCATCCACTACCGAGAGGAGGAGGCCATTTATGTAAAGGCCAGCCACGATCGTGTTACCGTCATCTTCAGCACCATCTTCCGAGAAGAAACCGATAGAGTGTATGGAAAGGTCTTTATTCAGGAGTTTGTCGATGCCCGACGACGAGCTATCCAGAATGCTCCCCAGGTGCTGTTCCGAAACGACCCCCCACTGGAGCTGCAGGGCGTTCCTGGAGTACGAGATACCGGCTCCGGAGAAATCGGATATGTTACTTTCGGTAAGAAGGTCGTGCATTCAATTGATTCGCTGTACTAACTTGCGCACAGTTCTCTTCCCAAGACACCTGACTCCCCAGCGAATGGCTGCCGTAATCTCCCACATCCAGACATTCCGAGACAACTTCCACTACCACATCAAAGCCTCCAAGGCATACATCCACTCTCGAATGAGGAAGCGAACCGCGGATTTCCTGCAAGGTGAGTTTGATACTCTATGTCAATGTAGTGGAGGTATGTGCTAACGTCTCCAAAGTGCTGCGTCGTGCGCGTCCCGATAACGAGGAACGAGAGAGAAAGACGGCTAGCGGCAGAACATTCAAGGTGCAAAGCAGCTGAAGCGACTCGCAGTCTGTAGATTTTTTTTTCTCCCTATCTAGCCAAATTAGAATTGGGCATCATCTGTTGAGCGGATGCGGCCTCTGACATGGATGAGGCGGCGAGTGGTGAGGTTCATAAGTGTACGCAATGAATTTTATGATAGGAGCCATATAGTCCATAACTCTAGTTTTTACAATAAACAAAATCAATATTTATTTTTATCTTCTACTATCATGCATGAATTTGCCAAAGGTGCAATCGACACAGTCTCCAAGTTGTGCTTCTGATTTGTTGATACCGGGCATTTAAATGTCACTGTGCAGAGCGTACCTGTAGTGTGCGGCGCTACAGTAACAGTGAACAGGCCGCTATAAACCGATTTTACCCAAGCCAGCAGCTCGGCCTCTAAACTTGGACCCTAAACCAAACACTCTCGAGGCCGAAGTCGACCTACGGGTCGCAAATACAATGGTATGGCCATTTGGAGCCTCAGCACCCAAAAAAGACACGGATCATGAGGATCGGCCCAAGAAGAGACCTGTTTCCTGGTCAGATTCTTTAAGAAGTAGCGAGGCTGGGCCCCTGGAAGCCGCCAAAGCATGGGCACCCATGGTTGGATTTTCCTTGGTAGGCCTCGCCGCACTGCAGCTATATGCGAACTACCTGAGGCGTATCCCAGGAGCAGCCTATGTACGGCCAAACTTTTTTCGCAATCGGAGCTTGTACGGCAAAGTTACGAGTGTTGGCGATGGCGACAACTTCCATCTGTTCCACACACCTGGCGGGAAAGCTGTGGGCTGGGGATGGCTTAGAAAGGTCCCTGAGTCAAGAAAGGAGCTCAAGGGACGGACTGTAAGGACCATTCTCTCTTCCCTCTTGCCACCAGATATACTTGAGAATTTACTAACATAGAGGCGTCTCTACTTGTAGATACCAATCCGCATTGCCGCGGTTGATGCGCCAGAGGGAGCGCATTTTGGAAAGCCAGCACAACCCTACTCTGACGAGGCCCTGCAGTGGCTCCGAAGCTACATCTTGCACCGAAATGTGCGCGCATACATCTACAAGACGGACCAATACGAGCGGATCGTGGCTACTGTCTACGTCCGCAGGTTTCTCTTCCGTAGGAATGTCGGACTCGAGATGATCAAGAGTGGACTGGCCACCGTATACGAAGCCAAGAGCGGCGCCGAGTTTGGGGGTCTGAAAGAACGATATGAGAGGGCAGAGGCCAAGGCAAAGAGAAAACGCAAGGGAATGTGGGCGGGGGATCCAAAGGCCTATGAGAGTCCAAGGGAGTACAAGACAAAGTGGGCGTCGCAGCAAGGCAAAGAATAAGGTAGGCCATCGCGGTGGTAAGTAGTTTGCACTCCGCAAAAATAACTAGAGGTCTCACTGGTTGTCATGGCACACAGTTGTTTGTTTTGGGGCTGTCCATCTATAGATGGCGTCTGCGGCGACGGGTGTTTCGTGACTTTAGCCAACCCCATGCTAAAGCTTCCCATGACCGCGATGCTTTCACACGATACACAATTCACCTGTATGCAAATCGCAATCGCCGGGACTAGAATGGAGGTCGAAAAATTTCTTCGTAGACAATTAGCCAGGACGATGTGAGACACTAATCCACGGAGCGTGGAGGGAGACTCGGTCGAGGGATTCGCCGGTTGGTGGGAGCATCAACGGATCCGAGCTGTCATCGTATGGTATGATGAACGGCTTGGTGTTGACGCAGCGGCATGCACAGACTTGGCTTTGCAACAGCAAACAAAGAAAAAAAGTCAAGATATGGAGAGCCAGTGGTGACATGAACACGCGACGGAGGTAGCCATAGCTTCTGAGCTTTGGCCAACCAACAGCAGGGACGCAGAAGCGATGGCGGGCGTGATGACTTTGACAGCTGGGCACTTTTAATAGTAGCATTTTCGATCAAAGGCATCTGGTGATCTCAGCGAGTGCTCCAGACTCTGGTGCTACGACTATCTTTGGCTGTCTTCCGCAGACTTCTTTGTCTAATACTGGTCCCCAGGAGGAAACTTGTTCACTTTTAATGGTGCCGTTTCAGCTTAAACTAATAATAGTTTATCTGCCAAATTCTTGTGTGTTCTCATGGTTAGTTTCAACAGCTTCGCAGCTAGCCTGTACATAAAACAAAGCTTCACATCATTCCCCATTGGTAGGTAAGCTGTTGTTTCGTCTTTTGGGGGGTTCCTGAGCCAAGCAAGAGTGGACCGACGCTTTGTGCCCCTGGCATGATATGAACGAAGCATCCCGCGAATAGGAACGCAGGGCGGCACGGCGAGCCGTAGACAGAGCCGTGCTCCGATGCATCTCGCAATCACAAATGCCGCCAGGGGTATCGCTCCGCCAGAGGTTTTGATCTTCTCTCTTTGATCATCTCTCTCTTTCTCTTGTCTGAGAAGAAACATCACAAAAGGGCTGTCTTTTGCGAAGCTGAGGGGAACCGTCCATCTTTTTGATTGTTTGTTGCTTATTTCGAAGCTCGCCCATACAGCTTCTGCCATTCCTTTCTTGCTCCCCCTGTAATACTTCATATACCCACATTTTCATCGCACGATACCGTACAGTAGCACCTTGTACCTTGCATTCGCTTCGTCAGTCACGAAGCGCTCGACTTCAGTGATACTCTGCACGACGCACCGGCCCAAAGACAGCGCCCGATTGGCCGCGGCAATCTCATTCACCAGCGACGATTCGGAGTGTTGCACCACGCCGTACCTTGCCGTGGCATCACTCGAAGCCTTCAACGGCCCTCGCACACGCGGCCACTTCAGCGGACTCAGCCTCGCTCACGCCGTGCTCAGTCAGACCAGCACCGTCTCGTCGAGCACAATCTCGCTTGGCTTCCGGTCCACCACACCGCCCAACACTGGCGTTTTTGTCGCATTATCTTTTCAATTTTCGCTGCACTTGCTGTGCCACCGCAGAGATTCACTGCGCAGCCTCGAGTCCAGAAAACAGGAACCGTTCCTGGCGCCGATTTATAGCACCTGAAGGCTAAAACTGCCCTGGAGCCACCACGCTGTCGGCGCCCAATGCCACTAACCTTATAAGGCTAAGCCCCCCTTCGCAGCTGCTCCATCACAGCGGCGGCCAGCAATTTCCCGCATTCTTGGTGCTTTTCATGCTTCTGCCCAACCAGCCACTTTCGCCTTTGCTCCATCGAAAACTCAGTCCATCATCACTCATCGCCGGCGACGAGATACCGCTACAGCATTTAACTATACAGGATACCCGGCCCTGCTGATTCGGCTTGAAATTAATTGTTACGCTCGTTTGCTTCCTGCGATACCCGAATTCTTTTTTTAAATAGTATAATCCGTCATCAGCCTCGCCGATCTTTCGCGATCGATTACTTCATTCCGCGATCATCGAGCATCGAAACGTCGAAAAAGTTGTGATGCGATAGCCTCAATCCGCTTCCGCCCCTCTGCACCCCAGATGCTCGTTTGCATTCCATCGAAACCGACGTCTCGATCATCGCCCGCGCCGCCTGTCGCCCGGAATCTGCGACTTTCCGCCTCTCCTTTGTCCTTTTATCGATTTGACGTCTCCCCCTAGCGCGGCGCGATCCCTCACCATGCGATTATCTTCACAACGACGCCGACCGGCGCGACGCCCTCGGCTGATCAATTCGGCTGTTGCGACTCTGGCATTTTTTGCCCCCTCAAGTACATCCGCCTTTAATATTACTGCAGCTCCTGCCGCGGACCTCGATTTCTCACAGCTGGGCAGCATAGGCATTGCCGGAGACTTCAACGGAATCTCACTCTATCAGTTCCAGGAGCAAATCGCACAACCTTTGAGCACAAATGGCAGCGAATACCTGCTCACACAGCTGCCGAATGGCGTCCTTGCTCCCATTGCCGCAACCGACGCGTCTATTCTGGCCATGTGCTCACTGACACTCAAAGATGGCGCCGAGGGCGTGGTGCTTGGAGGAAATTTTACGAGCATGGACGGCATCAAGTCAACGGCCATCGCCATCTATAATGCGAACACAACAACTTTTACGCCACTCACGGGACTGGAAGGCGAAGTCAACGCTCTATTGTGTGATGATTCCAAGGGAACTGTGTATATTGGTGGAAATCTGAAAGGGGGTAACTCGACAAATGCCATTGCATGGAAAGTGGACGGTGGCTGGGCAAACCTACCCTTTGCCGGCTTCAATGCCCCTGTGAGCTCCATCACAAAAGCCAGCAACGGGCATGTTATTTTTGGCGGAAGCTTCACTGGTCTAGGCAACGTGACTGCACCAAATAAGCTTGATGGCCAGGCTATCAATCTGTCCACGGCAAATATCTCGGCTGAGAATACCGCAGTCACGAAAGGTTTCGACGACCCCAAGAGTGTTGTCTGTTCTGATGGGTCTACCGGTTCCGGTAAGACCTGGTTGCTGCAGGACGAGACTCCTGGCACATGGCAGGCGACTTTCGACTTTGGATTTGAGCCCACGAAGCTGCGGCTTTGGAATACGCATCAAGATGGACGGGGCACAAAAACATTCCGCTTCGTCGCTTTACCGCTCGACGGCATCATGAACTTTACCTACATCGATCCTGCGACTGGCAAAAACTCTAGTTGTACAAGCGAGTGCCCGCTAAGCAACGACCCCAAAGTGAAATTCCAAGACTTCCATTTTGTCAATAGGATTGGCATGGACTCTTTCCAGATTGACATTTCAGCCTGGTACGGAAAAGGAGCCGGTCTTAACAGCGTGCAGTTGTTTGAAGATGACATCTTCTCCTTCGCCGTCAACTCATTCAACCAGCCGTCCTGCAACACCACTTTCCCTTCCAGCGCCACCTCCACAGGGCCTTTCAAGCAGTCGGCTTCTCTACAAAGCGATTCAAAGTATCTGACAGCACAGCTTTCAAGCCCCATCACATCGAAATCTGCATCCGTTGTTTTCGTGCCCAACATTATCGAATCTGGCAACTATTCCGTCAACATGTATACTCCTGGCTGCATAGCAGATAACTCGTGCCAGACTAGAGGTCGCGTTAACATTACCGGCCTCATGTCGACTGGCACTATTCAATCAGACTTCACTACTTCAATCTTCCAAACCAACGACTTTGATAAATATGACCAAATCTATTTCGGTTACATTGAAAAGACCTCGGATACGTTCAAGCCAAAAGTCACACTTACCCCCCTTGATGGACAAGATTTGAGCGAAATGACCTTCGTTGCTCAAAAGGTTGGATTCACCCTTCTTAACTCGACGGGGAATCTCAACGGCCTCTTTGATTTCGACCCGAGCAAGACAAAGATTAGTGCGGACAGCTTGGACGATTCGCCGGTCAACCAACTTGGCGCAAGCTTCGATCAGAACACTGGCGTTAACTCCCTAGCAACAGCGGGAAATGTAACCTTTATCGGCGGTAACTTCACTTCGGATGCGCACCAGAATTTCGTCGCCATCGATACCAGCGGCAAGATTATGGACATCAATGGCGGTCTCAATGGCCAAGTGCTGGACATGTATCTTCAAGACACGCAGTTATTTGTGGGAGGAGACTTTACAGACCTGCGAATCAAGGGGAAAAGCGGCCTTAACCACGTCGCTGTGTATGACACCAAAAGTCAGGCTTGGAACCCATTGGGCGCGGGTGTGAACGGCAGAGTCGAGCAGGTTGTGGCATTCCAAGTTAATATTAGCAGCGTTACCGAAAATGCCATTGCCCTAACAGGTTCCTTCACTGAGTGTGAAGCTTTTGGCAATTTCGAGGCGTTGTCTGTTGACGGCTTTGCGGTTTGGATGCTATCGGAAGGGAACTGGCTACAGAATCTGCAAGGCGAAACCCCCAATTTTGGTGGCATGCTCACTGCTTCTCAATTGAATCTCACCACTGGCAATTCCCTCTTTGCAGGCTCCATGGAGTCTTCACAACTGGGAGCAAATGGCGCTGTCACCTTGGCTGATAAAGGCATTGGCCATTTTCCAGTCAACATTCAGCCCAGAGTGCAGTCATCGAGCAACAAGCGACGACGTGATCTCTCTCCTGAACCCACGTCAGGTGTTCTCGCAGGCACGTTTTATACCGGAAACAGCACCAATATCACAGTCCTCGCGGGCCACTTCTCAGCTCGATCTCCCAACGGCACTACAATTAACAACCTGGTACTCATCGATGGCTCAAACAATGGCACCATTAGTGGGCTCGGATCCGGAATATCCTCCGAGTCGGTGTTCACCTCTGTTGCTCTTCTCGGGAGCGTCCTTTACGCTGGCGGCAACGTCACTGGCACTGTTGATGGCAGCGGTATTGGTGGACTCATCGCTTATGATATTGAAGCCAAGTCCTTCTCCAAGCAGCAACCTGCGTCACTACAAGGTGGAAACCACACAGTCTCCGTCGTCACTGTTCGACCGGATACTACAGACGTCTATGCAGGTGGCTCATTTCAGAAAGCAGGCGCGCTAGACTGCCCTGGTGTTTGTACGTATGATACCAACACTGCTCAGTGGTCCAGGCCCGGCACCACTTTGGCTGGGCGAGTTAGCAGCTTCCTGTGGTACAGCAAGAGTCAATTGATTGCTGGCGGTGATCTCCGTACCAACGGTAGCGACACAAGATTCCTTGCCCTATACGACGCCGAGAAGCAGACTTGGACGGACTTTGCAGGTGCTACTCAGATCCCCGGCCCTGTCAACGCCATCACGGCCGGCTCAAACGACAATAGTCAGATCTGGGTCTCGGGCAACTCACCGAATGGATCCGCCTTTATCATGAAGTATGACGGCAAACAATGGCAGAGCCCTGATGTGCCACCTCCTCAGGGCAGCATTATACAGAGTCTGCAGGTTTTTACGGTCACCAAAGCTCATGCCTCGTCGAATCTTCTTGACGATCAGCAAGTATTGATGCTCACCGGTTCTATGCCCTTTGCCAATGTTGGAATGGCTTCGGCCGTCATTTACAACGGCACCGACTACCTCCCTTTTGCTCTGACCAGCACTGATACTGGAGCTGGAAGTATTGCCAGGATATTTTCGCAAAAAGATAACTTCTTTACACATAGCAGTATGTTCATTCTCTCTTCTATTGTCACATTCATATATCACGATGTAAATTCTGATGTTCCTTGCTAACACGCTGCTCAACAGAAAAACACTTGGCACTTGTCTTCGTCGTTCTAATCGGCCTTGCCATTGCACTGGCACTCATTCTTATCCTGGTCGCTTCAGGAATCATTCTTGATCGGATACGCAAGAAGCGCGAAGGATATACGCCAGCACCAACCTCCATGTATGATCGTGGAAGCGGCATTCAACGGGTCCCGCCGCGTGAACTGCTGGAGCAACTCGAGAGGAGCCGACCTGGCGAGGCCCCGCACGTATGAGGCAAAGATTGCTCAGAAGCGAATTTAATTTTTTAGCATACATTTCTGATTCAGCGTCTGGCGTTTGGATAGGACTCAAGAATACGTCCAAAAGACTTATAAAAGAAAGAGAATATTTAATTGGACGATAGGAGAGAGGGTCAGTCAGCGAGCTACCATCATCATGGCTCGTTAACACAAGGAAAAACGATTGATCGCCCACATCTACCTCCCGCAACAGCCCCTCAATAATCTGTTACATCTTTTCAAAAACTTTCGTTTTCACATTTACGACATTATGACCACTGGTTAATGTTTATTAACCCATCTACTTTTTTTCACTCATCCCTCATAGACGCTTCCTGCGTCCGACCTTATTTCCCGGATTCGTTCCACATTATTATATCTGTTGACTCTCTTTTTTACTTACACATTTTATTCTATGTATCATAAATTTCAGACAGTCTCCGACACAGAGCCTGTCATAGTTCGATATTGTGTCATCTTGCCTTTTTTTCACTCTCATTTTGGAATGGAGCTACGAGGAAAGTCAATGGATTTTTTTTTTCTTCACCGAGTCAGGAAATGAGATGGGTAGTTGTCGTGAGGTCGGAGATGGTGGAAGATGGCCGTCTGTGAAGAGTTTTCACGGGGAGGGATAGAATAGGAGCTACTTGATGTCAGCAAAGATGATTTGGTTGACGATGAATAGAATTATTAAATAGTAATGCGTCTCGCGAGAGGTGTTGAGAAGACAATGTTATTCGAATGTTTGAAATGAGTCTTTGACTTCATGATAATCTTTGGCCTGTAGAATCGTGACATGCACTTCCAGTGGTCTTCCTATGTGTCACGAGTAGCGGTTTCATGCTTTTATCGCAGCCTTTTTGAAGAGTATTTTGATCGTATTTATAAGATTATACGGGAACCTGGTACATGTGCATAGAGTAAGGCATAGCTAGATGCTCAATCTTGAAATACGATGACAATCTGAAAGATACTTGAAGCAGTACGCATGCGAGTACTCAAATTTCCAAGAAAAATAGCGTATAGCCATCTCTCTCGTCGTACGGGCTCTTCTTAGCAAGCCATGATCATGCAGTCTAGTTCTTTAAGAGAGAAGTTATCCAGCATCCCAGTTTCATTATCCTACGCCCCAACTATAGCTTAATAAGGCAGCTAGTCCATATATTAAAGTTCACAATTGCTAAACTCACTTGAATTAGTAGCGGTAATAGCGATAATAGCAGTAGCAGTAGCAGATGTAGCAGATGTAGCAGATGTAGCAGATGTAGCAGATGTAGCAGATGTAGCAGATGTAGCAGATGTAGCAGATGTAGCAGATGTAGCAGATGTAGCAGATGTAGCAGATGTAGCAGATGTGGCAGATGTAGGAGATGTAGCAGATGTAGCAGATGCAGTACTTGATAATAACCTACATGCACGTATAGATGATGGCTAGAGTGCTGCATAGTAGAATTGGGTTGCTAGATAACTTTTCCCTTTTTCTAATCGTCCCAACGAACGTACATTAACACATCTGCACAGCACCAGCTCTGCCTGTAACTTCATAGACTCTCTCGATATTCGTACATCGTATGCCTACCGACTCCGTATCGTGCCTAGTCAGACATATCCTTTTTCGTCTTCATCTGGCATGATGATCGACGCCAAAGCAACGACTTTAGCATTATCAACGACGAAGTCCCCCCTCCTTCATCTCTAAACAAAAATGTTAAAAGGGAGAGCATTCGTTTCAAGAAGAGACAACTCAGCTCCGCAAATAAGCAAAGCAAAAGGGAAAAAAAAATATGAATATTTTCTTCGGAATGAAAGCAAAAAAGAATGCCCCATTAGCCTACGTCATGAGACATTCTTTGTCTTGCCTCACTTTGTCTCATCGGATAGCCCATATTTCCGTATGTGCAGTTGTCGTCGTCATTTACATTTCATCAGCGGTCGCTGCAAGAACTTACCCTAAAACTCATTCCAACGCACGGAATAGAGGGAGGATAGAGAAATCTTGTATGCATCGAGAGAGTTTATGTGAGACAGATGTGTAATAAGATGATAAAGACTGAAAAAATATCGCGAAGAAACAGCCATGTAACAACATCTCTCTCCAATGTACTTCGTATTTCGTTGATTGTTGTTGTATAGGTGACGAATCTACTACAGCCACATAGCAGCACTGTTGAAAGACTCTTGTGTCAACTTCGGGCCGATAAAGGGTCAAGTCCACCGCAAGAGCTCGAAAAAGAAAAAGAAAGGGAACCTCTATCAGGCGACCACCTACCTCTCTATAGCAGGCAATTAAGAAACCAGGTCTTTGTAGCTCTAGGTCGCTCACAGTACTCTCTACAATTACAGGAACATATACCACTGACTCTAGCCATAACACCTGAACCTAGCCACTAACCCTAACCACTAACCAGCGCTGTCTTCTACTATAAGAGGCACCTGTAGGTACGCTCCTAGCCTCAGATTGATTACTAAGCGAGAGAGTCCAGAAAACCCACCTGATAGAGGATCCCACAAGACATCCACATCACGGTCAAAACACGCAAAAAGAGATGCCCACTATCAGAGTCGAACTGATCACCTTGTCATGTCAGAAATACTAGTGACACGCTATACCGCTTAGCCAAGCGGGCAGAGATACTGAAGTGACGATCGGGGCAGCACAACCAGATCATAAACGTTTTCAACCAAGCAACCGGCATTCGTTTCAACATCGCTCTGGCTACGGCTTCAATGCAACAGTGAATCTCAACAACAACAGCAGCAGCAGCAGCAGCAGTCTTGCATCTGTAAAGGCTTCCATAACAGATGGATCAGCGAATGGTTGGTTGACGTCACGTCTGACCGCTCGTCTGAGTCTCCCATACCAACTGAATGCTCCGTGAAGCTCTTGTCTGTATCGTAGACGAACAATCTGCCGTGCTTCATCAAAGTCATTCTTGGCTCGGTCGCCCAAAAAGTCTCACTCGCCTGGTAAGCGTGAGCAGCTCTCTCAGCTCAGCCCTTGGAATACTTTGCCCGGCAATGAACTAGCGAAATACTAATTTCACCACCGGGATGGATTTCAAAGAAGAAGAAAAACAAACAAGCCAAGCCAAGACATGCGTGCGTGCGTGCGTGGGCGCATGCGCATAAGCACACAATGTCACACAACAAGACAACGCTAGGATGCAAGACCAAAAGCCTACTGCCGCAAGATCGAAACGCGATCTTTGCTCTCTCGCTATATACGGGTCCTTGTTCGCCTTCTCGCTCTCGCGTTCTCTTTGGGTCAATGGCGCCCAACCCACTCCTGTGCAGTGTGCAAGCTGCGATGCATGCGTTAAAAAGTGATTCGTACCTCCGTCGTGCAGTAGTGTGCGGCAGGCCCCCCGATGGAATAAGCAGTGCGCGCAGCTAGATATGCAGGTCTGAGTTCGCACCAAAGAACTCAAGCAGCCATTTCCCTTGCCAATGATTTCGTTGGCTGGATGCTCTGTGGGATGGTGTTAGTGCAAGCACTTCGTATATGATCCCGGCAAAATCACAAGCTCAAAAAATGAAAAGGCCAACGGAAAAGGCGGTCGGATGCCCTGAGCCGTGCAAGACGGAATCTAAAAGGCTCGGCGGCACATATGGCAAAATCGTACTTGTAGCATCGCGCACACTCCATGCAGTTGCTGTTGCTTAGCACGGCCGCGGATAGTGCATGTACTTGTAGGCTGTGCAAAAGCCCTCGTGTTTCACTGCAATATCCGAAAAGATGATATTTATCCTTTCCCATACGGGAACCGAAAGGGAAAAGAAATCATATGTGCTCCATAACCAAGCGACCGAAGAGCCAACGGCATCTTGACACCTCTCTCGATAGCTGGAATAGCCAATTTCTTGGGCGCAGGGATCAATGGTATTGGTGTTAGTCCAGCGAGTTCTGATATGCTAATTCCACGGAGCTCGTCCATGGGATCTGTATTGTTTAGCACCATCGGGCCCCCAGCCCCTGGGTTTCCAAGCCCATGGCATTGGTTAGCAGGCTTGTGTCTTTTGGGGAGGGTCGAGTTATCAGTAGCACAGCATCGTCGTGGAAGCGGGCGGTCCAACGCCACGGTGACGGAGCAAGTGTTGTCAAAGCGTCTGGGAGGGATCAAGCTTGTAGCAACAGCAGCAAAGTCGCACAACAGTAATCAGCCACCTGCTGGAAGGAAAACCAACGACCAACCAAAAGGGACTGTCATGTCTCTCCAAGGATCCGGGACTAGGACAAGACAATGGCATGCTCCGGCAACGCTGCCCTGTATCATCCGAATCGGTGTGCTCGGAAATAGAGTGGTAAACCCTGTGTATCACGCTTCGAAAAGATCCGGCGCCATTCAGCGATATCTTTGCACCTCATTGGCCTGCCTTTGTCTTGTCCGTGGATTGTACAAGTAGTATATAGGTAAACATGCGGTTGTGCTTGAAGAGGTGATGGCCACATGTCATTCATGGGCAGTGCCCAAGTTAGACCGACTCCAACAATCGTCGTTTTTATGGCATCTCTTATGGATTCTGCATCCAAAAAATGGTCCCTATGGTCTTTGATAGAACCTAGGACAGCAAAATCATGCGCATAATGCTGGGTATTCAAGTACCTGCGGTTCGGCTCGACTCAAGTCAGATTTGTTCTCCTTGAAGCGCCATGCTTGGCTTCAGCACCAAAACTCACCTGCTTGGTCATATGGAAGAATTACCTCAGTATTTAGTATACTCTCTGTAGCAGATACGTGGACAGTTGCTGTTACTTGTAGTGCTTTACCGATGCATACCACCAGGCTTTCACAGCTTCCACACGTATAAGAAGCTTCGCCCAATGCACTGTGCCAAGAGTACAGACACAGCACTGGCATGCGTGTGCCATAGCATGTACCTCCCAACCCTCAACGAATACTGTGCACCGTGGTGGAATCGGAATGAGTGGGGCGGCTGTACAGTATGGACAGCAGGTGAGATGTGAGAGCGTAGCAAAAATCGACGTCATAAGGTCGGTCGTTGGCCGAGCATGCAGTCTGTACGAATGTAATCCCTGAAGCTCCCATAGGCGAGGGTAGGTCAGTGAGTGCGTAGGCGCAATTCCCAGCGGTACTCGCAAGCAAGTGCGTAGAAGACGAGGAAGATGCGAAATAGACAGAGGCCCTCTTGTATTAAAGAACCAAGAAGGAACAAAGGCCGTAGCCAGGGCTTATTGTCGCAGCTCCTGTTCTCAGCTGCGAATCCCTGTAATGTGTCAAAACCGTATCGCAGCCCACCGATAAGGGACCGTTCTAGAACACCCGTCAAAGCAGATCTGACGTTGATCGTGGCCTTTTGGTTTCTTGGCCGGCGACCAAGGGAAAGAGAACCTGAAGATCATGGCCACTGACGAGCCTCCCGCACGTGTTTGCAGGCCGGTCTCTCCACCTTGGACTCAACTTTATTTGCACAACAGCAGCGGCTGAAATTTGACGTCGCGCAACAACATATTGTTCTGTACTCGCTGGCCGTCCCAACCAAGCCAGTGAGCCCAAACTGCGTAGCAAAGTCGGGGAGTTACTTTCTTGTAGCAAAAGAGAGATTGGCTACACGTCGCATATTGTGTAGCTGTTTGGGAGGATGCTTTGCAAAGGCCATCCAGAGCGGTGTGAGCTGAGACGTCTGAATACGCATACGAGAGCAACAGGACTTGCGTATATTCTACATATCACTCTGCACGGAGCCAACAGCCAGTCGCCGTACTCTGCCACTGCTTCCGCGACATTTTGTGGATGAACAAATGCGAAAAATCCTGAGTCTGGCACATGAACGCAGTGATTGCTGGGACACTGACCACTGTACCCCCGAAGCATCTCGTCCGTGCAGTGCCTGCAACAATGCCAGTCAATACACAGGGGAGAAAGGGCTTCTCTTGAGGACGTGGGCTATGCGGATACAAGTCCCGTCTTCCCACCCTTGTAATGACGAAAATGTGTGAGGATTCTGTGTGCTTGTTCCATATGGACAACTCCCACGCACTTGCAATGGAGAGACGTGGTATGGCATTTGCGTGCTTCAGCACCAAGACCCGAAATGAGGGGGACACGGAAAAAAGGGATAAGCAAGAGCAGAGATTGTGGATGGACGATGTGCTCCCCCTACATTTGCGGAGTAGGTGTCACTCTAAACGAGTAGCATTCGCACACACACTCATGGACACACGCCATCCCTCCATTCAGTATGCAGCACGTCTGCGTTCTGTGGAGGAGCGTAGAAACTATCAACAGCCTTGTTTGGTCGGCGACCTCGTGGTCCTCGTGCTCACCGGTCTGTAATTAGGCTCCCGACTCTCTTTCGCCCATTGGGGAGGGATGTTAGCTCCGTCTCCAAAAGTAATTTCCCCCGGCCCTAGAAGCTGGAAGTCGCTGTTGAATGGCTGCTGGAGATGCTCCAATTAGCAGCTGTACCCACTCGGCATGCAGGCATTGACAATCTGGTCGACAAGAAGAAAATACGAAGTTGCAGTACTAAAATCGCACATCATCCCCTCCAAACATACCTATAGCGCCTACCCAGTGCTCTCTGCAAACGATGCAGAGATTCGATAATGGCCGCAGGTAGCCAAAAACATGCCTAAGACGATTTGGTTAGCTGATAAAGAGAATTAACGATGCCACCATCGTATGCAGCGGGCGGAGTGGCATTAGCCGGCACCCGCTCATCTGCCGGTAATGGCGCGACGATCGTCGCCGCCAAATATATCGGGTATCTGATATTAATCTCAAGCGCTCGCTCGCTCCATGTACTAAGGCAATATATGATAAATTGGCAGTCACCGTTTTGGCATGCTTGTCTGCTGTAATTTGACCATCTTTCCTCGCCATGCAGACGTAAATAGATTCTTCTCATTGCTGATACAATACATGTTTCTGCAAAGGGCCGACTCGTTTGGCGCAGTCACTCCCTGCTTAACAGAAGACAGAGCACTGGTTTGGTTGCAGCCAGCACCGCTTGAGGGCAATTGAATGTACTGTATCGGCTCCTCCAGCAGGTACGAGGACTCGCGCCTGGCTGCCGCCCGTTCAGGAGCTTTTCAGTCTCATCATTTGCCTGCATCACACGATGAGCGCTAGTCCTTTCCTACTCGTGAACTGAGTCAAATCGGGACCATTAAACCGAAAAGGCAACCCGACGTCGAGCGGCTCTCGTCTCCTCGAGGCCGACTGGCATTCGCACACACCGACTGCACTGTGCTGTGATGTGGAGCAAAACCACCCTTTGGAGAAAAAGCGAGAAAAGGGATCCCTAGCCCAAGTGGCGCGTTTCATGTGTCCCAATCCGGCCTGACGCCTCCGCACCCAAATCCTCGGTTCATGGGAGTCGCAAGGCGGGCCTCGTAAAATATGGACGTCGCCACTTTGTGTGTGACCCAGAGCCCACGATCAAGACGTGATACTGTGCTCGTAGCGTGTATTTGCCTGCAGACAAAGTCTCAGTCAGCGCCTTGGTCTCACTCTGATGACAGACACGCCTGGAGGTCACATTAGCGATACGCCGAGAGAATGTCTAGGACAGTGGGTGAGAGAGAGAGAAGAGGGAGGAAGAAGAGAAAACAAAAGAAAGAAGAGGAAAGTTTGATCGTAGAGCCTGTTTGTGATTCGCGCACTCGTACTACAGGCAATGGCAACTGCTACGGGAGCACCTGCCACGCCTGCCCTCAATCTCCATGAGCGTTGGGGGCAGGCGCCAAGAGCCACTAAAACGGGACTTGAGAAATGGCCCTTTTTCTTTTTCGCCCACGGGAGTCCCAAAGCAGCTGTGGCCTGTGGAGACTTGCTGTATTCTACCGGGCAGCGGAAAGACTTTTGAGATTCAAGTCATTTCGATGCTGCTGGTGAACCTGATACACTGTACTGGACGAGCACGACGGCGTTCCTAGTCTAGCAGCCTAGGCGCAAGTTAATTACAGGTCCAATGAGATGGTGCTATAATAACGGAAAAGCCGTAAAAACTAACAGCTGTCTAAATAAATGAATGGAGGAAGAATATAGCAGTCTCCACAGATAACGGACCTTTCTTGCCCTTCTTCCTTGCACAGAATAGAATTACTGGAGCGGTTCTTCCGAGTGCAAAGTAAACGGATGCCTCTTTCGCCTTACTCGTGCTCAATATCTGTGCGAGTGCGGAGTGCGAATATGCCTTTTTTGGGGGCGTCTTGGTAGTGGTATTAGCGGCCTGTGTTGAAATGAGATATATGAGAGAGTTTAAGCAGGGAGTCCTAGGCGAGTTTTTCCATTGGGGCTCGAGAATACAGGCTAGCCCTGCGTTTGTAGTATGGAAGCAAAGTACTCATAACGTGTCTGATGACATGCTACTGTATGTTGATACCAGTGCCTGATCAATCATCACGGCTATGTCACTCAAAGCGTATAGGGCGTCGAAAGAGCGACATAGCCTTTTCCCCCTTTCTTTCCTCAAATCTTTTCTTAAAAGTTTTTTGCCTCTTTCTTTTCCTTTTTGCCTAAGCGGATGCCTACTGGGGTTCCTCTTTACAACCAACCCTTTAGAGCAGTGCGCGTGTGACACTATCTCTAGATTACACTACTTACACTAAGCAAGTCTATGGTTTAGCACGAACAACTATACAGTAGCACACCTGGGTATGCCTCCTCCATCGACGCTTGTGAACAATGTAATCTTGAGCCGCAATATGATACTGATGCTTCCCAGCCCAAAAGTCAGCCATGGCCAGGCTGGCGGACCATTACGGGGGCTTTTTTTTTTTTTTTGGCTGGGATATGTGTTAGCGAGTGCTTGGAGGAACAAGCAACAGACTACAGGCGTAGTGTGGCCGGGGAGCATCGAAATGGTGGAGCTGCCGCAATGTGGAGACTCCTTTTCTTTTCTTTTTTCCTTTCTGATGGGAAGCTACTACTAGCAGCTATGGAGTCCCTTCAGTATAGCGCTTGTAGTGGTGGGAACGTTTTTCTTGGATCCCTGGAGCGGTCATGTTAACACCGATTGCGGGAGAAACGGCCGGTAAGGAGATGGCCTGCCAGCAGACATGGGACCAGCACAGTATGCGCAAAGCGGCTGGTAGCTCTGAGAGCTTTCCTTTCTCCTTTTCCCATGTCCAGATTTTTTGTCCATTACTGGCCTCCGTCAAAAGCTGATTTAGAAGAAGCAGGCAAAAGAAAAGGGAAAAGGCCAACACAATATCAGCCCCATCTTGCCGTCAAATTTTAGCTCCCTAGGATATTTTCCGTACGAGGTTTCAGCTGCCAGCATTCCTGCATCTGCCTTCTCTGTTGGTCATAGTTGAATTTCACACTATCGTGTGTCAAAGCAGCTTGCAGCTTCATAGGCGATTTTTTATTCCCGGCGGCAGCCAGCCCTGGGTCAGCGCCACTCCCAGCGCACTGTCCGTCAACCTAAACAGGATGCAGGAAGAGAGAGAGGACCTAGGGTGACGTATATGGAGACAGTGCGGAGCAGACACACTGTGCTTCCGTATGGGCTTTTATTCGGGGCATTTGAGAAAACAGGGAGGCACATGTAAGCGGCGGGCATCGCTGTGTGGACGCACACGGAAAGTACTGTACGCACCTGTACGCACTATGTTCATACTATCCTGATGCTATTGGACGCAGCAGACAAGTATGAGCAGGCGAGGGGCTTCCGTTACGAATGGGAATTCAGATGCGTATCCGCGTTGCAGGGATGCGATTTCAGCAAATTGGCCACCACAGATTCCACAGCCCAAGTTTCATCCGGTACAAGTACCGCTTGTATCTTTGTGTTAGCCGCATGCTGGCAGCGGCAGGTGGTCTAGTGATATGAGTGCAATATCGAGATGAGATGCCGAGTAGCACATGAACCGTCATAGAGGCACCGAGGCATACGAGTATGGAGCACATGGGCCGTTTTGCAAAGGGAGGGAGGGAGCGGGCTGGTTCCGTTACACGTACATGCTTGCTTCGATAAGCATACTATAACGAGGCCCAGAAAAATAAAGTAGAGGGCGTTGTACAGCGCCTGGCTCTCGTTTGCCCTACCGTCGTCTAAACTCAGACGGGATAGGGAATATGTCAAAGGCACGAAATTATCAAGACCAAAACTGTGGTAGCGTAGCGATGAAATCGGCGGTGGAGGTGTGCTTGTTACGGCGCCGTTTGCTGTTACGGGGCGTTGGGGTCGCACATGTACCGTGGCCGTCATATATTTTGGGAGGCTGAAATATAAATAGGCGTGCCAAGGCGCAGCATAATGACGAAAGGAGAGGGCAAAAACTTGCTTGAGGTGCTGCAACGGCGATGAGATGACGATGATGGGCCCGTCCGTTCTGGGACGGATAGGCGCTTTCTTTGTATGTACTTGGCTGGCCCTGTGTCTCATCAACTCATGGAGAGGGGGGGCTGCCCAAATCGTCGAGATTGGCGCGGGGAAGCATTTTGGCGGCGGCAGTAGTGACCTGTAGCACTAGGCAGAGCAGTCAGCTAGCTAGCTGGCAGGCAAAAACAGCAGAGGTGGTGTGGTGGTGGTGGAGGTTATCGTGATGAGATCCACCCAAACGGTCATAGGCGTACGTCAGGGCTTGCTGTTGGTGTTGCCAGGCCTGCTGCCCGTCCCCGCAGGAGCCTTGCTTCCAAGGTGTGAGGGCCTGTGTGTTCTCACCTCAGAGTGCGTGCCCATTGATGCCTTGATTTTTGTAGCTCTTGTATGCTATTTTCGAGTCAAGATACAATGTGTTTAGGTTGTTCTGCATTTTTATAATGGCTGCCTACAGATGCGCGCGCCAAAGCTGAGCTCTGGCCATGCTCGATCGTCGCTGCTGCATTTACTACAGGGTACTACCACTACAGCCTCCACAGGCATATGCATGCCGCTATAGCTTCAAGCTTACCCTTGAACTGCCGATGAGAGGCTCTATGCTTGGGATCTGCTCAGAAGATGGGCAGAACAACGTGAAACACAGACGATAAAATACAAAAATAAACCTTACAAAGAAATTAATTCATACACAGCCTGCTTAGTGACCCGACTGCCTCTCCAACCCTTTTCTTTGCCTCCCTCGCTAGCAGTAAAGCGCCCTGCCCTACCTGTGCTGCGTCCTTCGTCTGCCGTACAGCACATCACGTATGTACTGTATCATCCAACCTTTCTTTAGTTTTCCCCTTCTCTTTCTGTCTTTCTTCTCTCTGCCCCCACCCACCCCGGACGGCGTCGACGCCGCCGTGTTTCTCCCCCTGTTTGCCGTGCTAGAGGAGACCTTTACGTCAGGGCTGCACTGCATCGACACCCGGCCGTCCGCCGCCAAAAACGTGTCCCCACCGGGCCGGGCTGGTCCCCTGGTCGCTGCTCCGTGTTCCGCACGGGGTCCGTACGGAGTACTCCGCTGGGTACTCCGTATGAGGAATTCTGGCAGCCAGCGCAGCGCATGAAGAGTATAGTGAGGGCCATTCTTACGGCCTGCACCCTGGCATGTGCCCTATCTGATACGGCGCAAGCTACCTCAGCTAGCCAGATTGCTGCTCGCGGCGTCGCATCCCCAAAAATCCTCAGACATGCTGCAAAAGTGCGCTTACTTGTATACACAGGTGTGTAGTGAGTAGCATGTGGCGATGGGAACCTGAAATGTCTGATACTCTGTACAGCAGAAGCGACATCCTCCCCTGTATCCGGCAAACCTTCTTTGTTCCCTGTTTACTTTTTACTTTGATTCCACGTGTATATACAGTTTGTTTACTTTTCCCTCTCTGAAGTTTCTCGATTAGGACCATCCAAGTTCCCAGTATCATATCTATTTCAGTACTAGCGCGGAAGGGTATGCCTTTCGAAAATATCCCAATGTTGCCTAGCGCTCATTTCCAGTGCCAGCAGCAACTTGGTTGCTCCCTGTAGGTACCTTGCCCGATAGAATTGCTACAGGTGCATTCCAGGAATTCCATCAATAAGCTGCACTACTTGCTGTATATTGAAAAGTTTGAAACACGTACATGATAATCTCACCGCTCGCCGACTAAAAGCACTGATAACCTCACCAGCCCTTCATCGGCAGTTGCTGTGAATACGCTACACATATTTACACTCATACTCAGACCTATAAGCCGCACATTTCGGCACAGTACTACTAGTAGTCCTGCTGGGTGCTCAGCGGCCGCTGTCCCCTGCATAAAATCTCCTCTCTCTCCGCAGTGGCGGCACATGCCCCAGCACCCTCATCCACTCCCAACTTGCAACTTGTCGCTGTTGCAGGCCCCTGGTTAAACTGCCGTAGCCTTAACCAACAAGCATTTTTTCGCTCTCGCGGGCCCCACCCGCAACTTTGAGCACAATCCCTGCTTTGGCTCTCAAGGAAGTAGAGACAGAGGTATACAGTAGAATACAGTGCGAATTACAATACTCCAAAAGATACACACGAGGCTCGCACATGCCAGCAGGGGACGGCCGCCCTCGCTCGTACTCTGTGCTGCGCGCAGCCATTTGCACCCAGCACTGCGCATACTGTAGATACGGAGTACATCTGAGCGGTACTTCACGTAGGACAGTGCAGTACCCAAGGCAGGCAGGCAGCCAGAGCAAGAAAGAGCAAGGCAACTTGGACCTTTCTTTCCTCCAAATCCTCCACCCCCCCACCTGCCTTCTCACCCCTCCCCTGGTCGTGCCTTCCTAGTCCCACAGATTGCATCTCCACCCCCCTTTCAGATCCACGCTGGCTGGCGTCTCTCTGTCGACATCATGGCTCCTGCTAGCTACACCCTAAGCCGACATCCAGATGTTGCTGCCACTTGCGATACATGGCGGCCACTTGTATCATCTTTTTTGCCTGCCTCTTTGCATTCGTCTTTTGCATCTTACTCGCAACGCCTTTAATCTCCTCTTTTCCCCCCCTTGGCGCTGAATCGCCTCCATTCCGTCCATCATCATTGCAATTGCTACTCGTTTGAGCAAGATACCTGTTTGTACGCGTACGAGTCGAGTACTTATCACTTCGAGGTACTGTACCTGTGTGGGAAACTCGCTACCTCTACATCCACCAGGCCCTGCTGCTCGTGTCTCAAACTTGCCACAGAGCTGCTTTCAAACACAGCATCAGCTTTTCACCTACTATACATAGAAGTGGCAGTTCTCTTTTGCCTCCTCTTGGATTTCTCCCCCCTCACCTCTCATCAGCGTCATCAACACCACCATCATCGCTTAGACAGTGGACAAAAGCACAAATCACCTGGGGCCCTACCCATACCTGGACATCTGACCCCATCTCCTCGATCAGAGACATTTAGCTGCCAGGGCAGCACAAACGCATTCGCACAATCCGCATCTGCCCACTCCCAATCTCTTCCCCTGCCCGCTGGCAGTCTGCAAACTTGTTTTTGGCCTTCATCTTGGGCTTCTCCCCTCCAGCAGTCGTCATCATCCCTATCCGTCCCAGCACCGTCTGCTGGCCGTTCTCCTCTCAGTCTTCTCCATACTCTCCACCGCGATTTGGCCATAGCACAGCTCCATAACGGAGTTTTGGTGGTTCCCTGTGGGTTCCTCCCAAATGCTCGTCACTTAATTCAACTAGCCTGCAGCCCCCCCGGCCGGTTCTTCTTCCTAGGGCCAAAAGCACTACCCTACTTCATCGCAGCAACCCTGTCGCCTCGGGCTTTACGAAAGGGACATTGGCCTGCCGATCACTTTGGCCCAGAGTCGTCACACCAGGCCAACCTGGGACCTCCTCTGGCATCCCGCTAAAACTGACGCACGTCAATTCACTGACCCGAGGACACACTTAAGACTTCGCTGATCCCACCTTGGTCCTCCCGACAAATCACTCCCAACTCCAGACGGGATCTTCTGTTATTTGGACTGTGCTACCGACTTGGCAATCTTCTAGTCGGGATCCCGCATCTGATCAACAAACCTTCTTTCTGCTCTCCCACGCAAACGCACCACACGCACGCACATCACCCAGAGCTGTCTCTTGTCCTTGAGCTTTCTCCTGATCATCACTTACACAAAGAGAAAGAAAGAGGAAACTCACCACAACTACGACAAAGACAATCAATACATACCATACCGTCAAAATTACACACTACACCTTACACAAACATCAACTTATCGATCAATCCAACACCACTCTTCCTAGCAAATCTTCACTACATACACCATGACCATGACGCTGGACGCACCCCAACAGCAGCGATTTGGGCCCGTTATGAACTTTGACTACCCTCCTCACGGCCAGTCACCGGCCTTTTCAAATCCGTGGTCCTCGTCACCTTCTGCCTCCCAGACCGCCGCAGTAGCAGGAAGCAGTCTCTACGTTGGCGGACCGGCGCCTCCTCCTCTCAGTCACAGTCTCGTGGCCAAACCTCACACCGCTCGCGCTCCCATCCCCAGCGGACCTCCTTTACCATCCTACGGCTCCTTGCCGGTCGCCTCATCTGGAGCTGGTAGGTTCCTCATTCTCATTCTCTTATATGAATCTTAGATGTACATGTATATTTGCAGCTGCTTACTTGTCCATCATCAGATCTCCTCAGCATGAACCGCCTTCAGACCTCTTCTGCTGCCTATGCAGACGCCACCTACGCCACGACAGCCTCTCCCGTCCACGGCCACTTTGCACCTCCTTCAGCTTCTGCATACGACACCATGGGCTATGCACCAGCCCATGTCCGGCCCGCATTTGGTGCCCTTGGCCACGAATCAGACGCCTCGCGCAGGTTTTCTCAACAGTGAGCCAGTCCTTCGTTTGCTACTTATGAAATTACATGACTGACATTTACATCTCCAACAGCGTCCATACTGATGACCGGAGAGGCTTTGCTGAAGCCCTTGATGCCAGCCACGGCATGCTTGCCATGAGCCAAGAGACACCCAGAAACATCTATGGCCGCGACCGATCTTCTGTAGACTCATACGGCTTCCCGTCGACTCATTCGACCAGCTCCTCCGTCTCGTCCTCTGGCGGCTTCGGCTCCTACTATGGCGACTCCGTCTCTGACTACTCTACTGCCGGCTCAGATATCGAGTCTGTTAGCTCGAGAACACTGCCTCGACCTCAGGGCATGATGTCCTCCTCAGTCCCTCCTGCGCCCCAATCCATGATGGGCCAATTCAGCTCCAAGGTCTCATCCAGCACTCAGAAGAAGCACAAATGCAAGGTTTGTGACAAGCGTTTCACACGACCAAGCTCTCTGCAGACTCACATGTACAGCCACACTGGCGAAAAGCGTAAGTAATTCCAAAAGCATATCCTCTGTTATACATGGTCTAATAAATATGTTTAGCATTCGCCTGCGAAGTTGAGGGCTGTGGTCGCCATTTCTCGGTTGTCTCAAATCTTCGACGCCACCGAAAAGTCCACAGAGGCGACGCCCGATCTGAGGCTGGTTCAGAAGACCACCACTCAGATTAAATCAGATTTATTTTACCCTCCAAAACCGGATTCATTGATTGATTCCGGCTGTATTACTAGAGCCTTTTATGACTGCGGCCTTTGCGAGGCTAAACCTTCAACAATCTTTTTTCAACTACCACCTCCCGCACATTAACCATCTGTAGCAGCATAGAAGATGCATGAGATGTAGGTGCGGGAGCTTGGGCATTGAAAAATCGACCATCATTTCTAAGATTTAATTGGTACAATACTCAGACTACGACTTCATCTCACGACAAACACATATTAGAGGATGCGGGTTCAAAAGAATCCCGAGGTTTTTGGAAGGGAAATCTTTTCTTTTTCTTTTTTATTCAAGAGATGGTACGGCTATGCGCATGAGTTTTCGCTACTTGTCAGGGATACCAGTGCGTTGCATTGCGGGGTCACATCAAGAGGCCTCTTGGCTGATGTGATGCTCTCAACTATTTCCTTTTTTTTTTATTGTTTGTTTGTTTTCCTTGTCTTCTCGTTTTCTTTCTTGGGTTCTGTCATTTACGGCTTCATTTCATCAATTTTCTTTCTACCTTGGTTGCTTGCTGGAATGGCGACTCTTTTTTCTTGGGCTATGATCTCGGCTGGAACGATGCGATACACACGAGTCTTTCCAGTCTGGCGTTTTGGCTGTGTGGTCAGGGGACTTTTTCTTTCTCAGCATGGAATTTGTGTCAACGCCAATCCTCGCCAGCCTTCCATTATGGGGTTCAGATGGAAGCAACTTGTGGCTTGATATCATCGGCACAAGTAGGAGGGATGGAAAAGATGGCAACCGAGCGGCTTCTGTTTGCTGTTGTTTAGTATTGTATAAATAGGCCCTATCTCACGGTGACGATATACCCATTCGATAGCATTGTGAGTCTATTGTTGAATACATGAAATTCATTATCATCCGAGTTCTTCTCTTCTGTCCTCTGTGGTTGTGAGCTATATTCTTTGAAACTATATTGAGTAGGTACAGTAGGTTTATCGACAGGACGCAGTGGTGCATGGTCCCTGCCGATCACTGGGCCAGCTACTTTCACGACTCATGGTACAGTAAGAGCTGCTAAGAGTACCCAGTTAAGGAGAGGTGGAAACCGGCAAGAGAGTAACTGGGGTTCTTACGGCGACGATCACGGCGAGGATGTCCCAAACAGGCGGGTGAGGTTTGGCGGAGGCGCCGAATCATATGCAATCACGGGCTTCTGTTGCGATTTCGTGTTGACAGCGGACGGGATCGACACACAACACGCGGGAGAAGCATTCGTCTCTGGGGAACCCGCAGCTGCCTAGCTTCGCGCTTACATGTAAGCTCTCTGTCTCTTTCACTTTCTTTCTCTGTTTATAGCATGATTGCAGGCTGGAGCTGAATCTACTTGTACGCTACGCCATCCAAGGGGAAAGGGAAAAGTGGAAAAAGGAGAGCGTCCATACGCGATATGTAGGTTGGATGGAGCATGGGATAGCGCTGGATTTGATTTGATATGTTTTCTCCTTTTCTCCCTTTCTCCTGCTTTTCTCCATTACCAATGGTTTTGATGACTATTTATCGTGGAGATGTTATAAGGGACGCTAGTTGAGATGGACTTGCGCTGACCATGATACGAAGTTTACTCGAGCATACAAAGTATGATGACTTTCTCGCATGCATTGGAGAGAGAGCACGACATATTCAAAGGACGATCACTTCCTCAACTTGGAATAGAACGCGCGTTTCAGAATCGAATATCATTGCTGGTTATGGGATAGGAGGGATCCAAGCAAATGTTGTCAAGACCGGACAAGCTTTGTGGGGTTTGCGAAGGTTGTGACTTGGCTACATGCTGCCAAGCAATAAATTTTGGAGAATGAATGGTACATGCAAGGGTGATGATATTTGGAACGGCTTGTGTGGATGGGATATTTGGAACAAAAAAAGAAATGGGTTGCATGGGTTATCTGGCGGCTGAAGCGAAGCGAGGGTGGCGGATTTGTCTTCCGGAAACCCGTTGATCGCTTCATTTGTGATATAGAGGAACTTTGGGAGAGGTGGGTGTCGTGGTGTTTTTCTTTTTCTGCCGTTGTATGAAAAAGAAGGTGTGGTGATATCGAGATTCTGCAGTTGGACGGTGCCACGAGGACAGCTGCTTTCTCTTTCTTTTTTGATCAACGTGACGACGAAGAGGAGGAAGAGGGGAAAGAAAGAAAAGACGGGACCACATTTGTGAAGGATCGACAATGGGCTTTACTCTCTTTGAGGCAACGGCAGATGCTGCTTGTTTCCAAATGCATACGCTGATTATCGAGATGGTTATGATGTCTAATGTACATCTCCCGTTCTCCGGTCTGGGGGAGGGAAATCTCCCTTTTTTGGGGTGGTGATGCGCAGAGGAGAAGACCAAAATTGGATTTAGGCAGTGCTTTTGCCTTTGAAGGCTAATATAGCAAGGCTCTATTACTGAACTAAGCGGATATCGAGATCACAGAGAGGCTTTTGGTTTTGCTCAGCCGCGGTAGGCACAGGACACACACGCGCGCATGTATTGGGGCCATATGACGATGCTATTTACGGTGAAGGTGGGAGGAGCCCAACTATAAGCCGGATATGTATGATGACAGCGGGCATGAGGTGCTGCGGTGAGAGAGGAGTTGGTTTGCGTTTACATGTAAACTTATTTTTACAACAGGATGGCGATCTTATCCAGTCATTATTTTTGATTTCAGGCTTTTTGTGTAAGTGGTGGTTTTTTGTTACGACGTAATGATGCGCTTTTACATGTGTTGCGGTTTTTGGGCATGTGCCGCCGGAGCCTTCTCACGATGATGTGAGGTTGCGTTCAGCCTCGGCCTTGCTCGTTCTGGGTATAGGTGCCCTTTTTTTTCGCCTTGGTCTAACCAAAGTTCCAAACGTTATCAGAAAGAAGATGGAAACATGATGCCGTCACCGTTTTGGAAATCCGGTTACTGCCCGTTTTTTAAAAAGCCACCACGACAGTGGCGTTTGACATCTTTCTAAGGTAGGGCAATTCGCACTTTTATTTTGAGGTGGCGCTTCCCGCCTTTGGGATATTCTTTGTGTAGTGGGAATGGCAGAAACGGAACATCTTGTTTAAGCGGCAAGTTTTGTATATACATGACAGTACTCTGTTTACTCTCGCTCAGTGTTTCCAAGTATTCATTTTTATGCAAATTTTTATAAATATTTTTCCAGGCCAGGTCTTCTAGTCAGTAGTTGTTACAGAGTAGTATTCTGTCAAATTAAGCACATATCGGCGCGCAGATTTGCCATCCGCCCGACTGTACCATTTAATGAAAGAACAAAGAGCTACAGCCATCAAGTTCAGTGCTATCAAAGAGAGAGAACCAGACGACAGCAGGCTACACACTGCTATAAGCTACGCAGAGCACACTTCTGCACTGCACTGCACTGCACTGGGAGTAAAAAAGTATACAGTGCTTTACCAAAAAGGGAGCCCAGGTGATTGTGTGGGCTACACAACAACCTTGGAGAACCAGCAAAAATAGTGAACAGGGATCCAGGGGGTGTGTGATTAAAACAAGCTTTGCCCGCGTTCACATCCCGTCGACAACTGCTACGGTAGGTATTGCATGTACTCGGCCAAAATAGGGGGCTGCTTCGAGGGTTTCTGGCACCCTGGCTGCGAAGTGACGTCTGGTGATACCAAATGATGGGAAAGTTCTTGGCCACGTATCTTCAATTTTATCCTTTTCTGGGAGCACATGTGGAAGAACAGATGGATAGTCTTGTAAGCGAAACACAACGGCCTTTTCACCGGGGTTTCTTCTATCCAAGTGGGTGGAGCGAGAACTAGAAAGCCGCTAAGCATCGTGGCTGGCCGCCAAAAATCGAGGCTACCACAAAGTCCTACTCGTACAGATATCATACGAGAGTCCTCGCAGGGTCACGACATCTCATCCGGGGACTCTAATGATGAAGGCTCGTACTCGAGATTACTACCTTCTATAAAGCAATAGAGTTATCGGCAATGGAGCTCTCAGCTGCCACGGCTTGCTACCCTTTCACCTCTGCCCTACTGGAAGAGGAACGTCGTGTTAAGGAATACGATGAATATTCTCCGCTATATACCCCGAGAGGAAGGCGGACTCTTGTTGCGTATCCAGCTGTGACGAAATGAATGTCACTGGAGGAGGAAGGGAATGGGTAGAGGCAAGGGTACCATAGCACGAGTAAACAGTAGCATTGTGCTACAATCTACAGAGTACCACCAAGACCACAACCCCTGTCGAAAGGCTGAGAAGATCAACGGGTACGAGAACTTTGAAAGAAAACGTCCCAGAGAATCAAGCATTTACCAGAGTGTGGGCCTCAAAAGCTTCTTTCGTTGCCTCCCGCAGTGACCAGGACAGAGAGAAACGAAGATTTGGTGAACGGATATAAACCACCTTCCTGTCTAGGCGATTCGCGATGCCCGCACATGTAGTGCTGATAAAGATCATGTCGATTAATACTTAGGTAGGGAGGTACCAGAAGTAAGCATGAAAAGACAAGATGTATGAGTAAGTGCTAGCATCAAGTCTCTCCATCTTCTTTTTTTACCCTCTTCTTCCCTTTAGTGGATGAAGGCCACTTACACCGACAGTTTTCGCATTGTTTTAGTGCTGCTTTTTTATCTTTTCCCTGTCCAGCAATACATTGCCTTAAAGCCGTGCTACCGCGAAAGGGGAAGTGGGAATTAAAAAAAAAATATGAATCGGGGGAAGCGAATCAGGGGATATAACGGGGAGGGGGGGAGGGGGGTCCAAAGCGGTTTTTTTCTTTCCCATCATGTTCAGGGGACGAGCATAATAAGATGCATCGGATCGCATCGGATCGTCGTTATCCATCTGGGTTAATGCGGTTATTTTGCTGTCTGGTTTGCTGCTGGCGGCCTATTTGCGGTTAGTATTACTAGAGAGGGGAGGGGGTGGAAAAAGAGAAACGCGAAAATAGGTTAACGAATTTCAACAAAACAGAGCTCGTTAATATTCATGCCGAGGCACAGTGGGACTTTTATTTTTTTTTGATATCGTGGTCTAGCAAGCCTTTTACACTACTGTACAGTAGCACCAACTGTACTACTATGGATGCTAATGTAATTCTCCGTCCTCTGTGGATTATTCTGCTCAAGTGCTTTAAAACAGAGTAGCGTAGACGTAGAACTGCCCCACAAATAACGGGACGGTACAACGAAATACGGCGCGGGCGAACAAGCGGCTCGTCAAAATCCAAAGACAAAACCGGATTTCAGCCAGTAAACTTGCATCTCAGCATCTCTCACTTTTTGCCATCACTCGCTAGCAGCAAAACAGGGACAGCATCCAAACACAGAAGGTGCGCCTTGTGGTGGTCTTTCCCTGCTGAAAGGATGTCGATGGAGCAATTGACGTCAGCGGCTGCGGCACAAGGGTCTTGTGCATGCGGCGCTAAGGAGGCCCCACATAGTATGGATCCCGAAACGTCATTCTATGGCGCCGTCATTGGGCGAACCTGTTCATTGCAGGATTGCGCTGGGCTGGGGACGCATCTCGCTGCGGGTCCCGGAAATACTTTTTTGTGTTTTGGGGGAGTTGCTGCTACTGTAGTTCTTGCTCTATGAGAATAACCAAGAATCACAGCCGCTGTAATTTGATGCGTTGGTGTGCAACGGCCTGGCACGGTGCTGCAAATCTGCGAGATGCATGAATCTACAATTGCTATACCGCCCCATCCCAGCTCTCGGAGCGCCCATTCTTTTTTTTTTTCTCAATCAAGATGCTAGCTTCCCCTTAATGCATTTCAGATCTACCTGTCTTATGCGCTGGCCGATGCGGCTGCGAAGTAGGGATATTACAAAAATTAAACCCGTATATTAAATATGTGACAGCGCGTATGCACTGTGTGCGCACCGTCCAATAGCAGATTCCCGAAAACGTGCTAACAAAGTACCTCAAGTACCTACGGGGCATGGGCACAGTGCGTCCCTAAAAGCAACGGCGAGCGAGGTACAAGCTGGAGTAGAATTGAGGTACTTCCACTTTTTGCGTGTTGAGCGCCGTACAGTGGACGGAGAAGCTCCACCAGAGCTCCAGTGCAGGCAGAAAGGCACTGACATGCGCTGTATTTTCCCTTTTTCCCAGTGCTCCAGCGCCGCTAGCAGCCGGCTCAGTCCCCCTAGCGGAGGCGTCAAGCTGGCGAAACTTGAAAGCCACGATATGATACGTGCAGCCAATTGGTAACGATGCCACAGTTGCGACGAACTTTTTAGCTCAACGGCGCCGCTCCCATGTGTCGGGGCGTTTGCCACTGACGCGTCAAGTCTTGGCAGTTGTTGAACTTGAAGAGCCAATGGACATTTACCCGTTTATACAGTACTTGTTTGCTTGGAGGCGGGTAGGAGCCACAAACTCTCAGTGGCTTCTCAGCCATTTCGCTTCGTTCCTTGTTCTGTAAGTCCCTGGTGTCCAATCAACCCACTCAATGATTCTGTGGCGCCCGTTTCGAAGGTTTCGAAAACGGACTCGAAGGAAAAAGAGGATATTTCGATTTCTTTATTTTAAACTTTGAGGGTGACTTAACGTTTGATATTATGACGGTTGGGTTGTGAGTATACACCAAAAAGTTCTTTCTTTTTTCCTTTTGGCTGAATTTCCCGCTCCCCTTGCCACCACCATCATTTACCGTTTCATATCAAGACAGAAATGGAAACGGCGAGCGACTTTGATATAGACATGCGCACACTGTATTGGACAGTATATGATATTCTCAAAGATACAGTGCACTATTCTATGGAATATTCTAAAGCGTAGGAAATTCTTATTTTATTTTATCATTTTTGTGTTTATTTAATTTAAATTTTTTATCTTAGAAACCAAGTCCCTAGTGATCATTGTCGACTGTTTTGCCGCAGAAACACACACGTGGACTGCGTGGCTGTAATACTTCTCCATCGCGGCTAAAAATAAATCTGTAACACACCAAGCATGGGGGCTATTTGCCCATGCTTTTGTTACTTTCGCACCACTCGTGCCATCTGTAATCATATGCGGTTCGAAATGCATAGCTGTGCTTGGTCAATTGACTTGTTAGATTGGTCTAATCAAATCCCCTGCCAATGCTTGAACTGTGTTGGTTGTGTATGTAATGTTTCTGTCTCTCTTACAAGCATCTTGGTGAGAGGCATCACATAAAATACTCATATGTAATATGTCTATCTTGTTAGCCTCGCTCTCTTCTCCCCTTTTGTTAATATTCTTGCGACAGGAATAACCTGATTTTTCACAATCATCATCCGAGCCACTCTTACCGACAGAGTCAGAGGTCTGTATCACATCCATTTTTGCGTCTCGTATCAGAAAAAGTGGGCGTCACAACCTTCCGCTATCAGCACCACTGGTCTTGTCACATTTTCAAGTTGCATCCATTCTCTATACACACACTTCTCTCGTGTAGGTATCTATCTCTCTCAAGTCTCATTTCTTACTAAGAATCGAAATTTTAAAATTCCCCTTCCACCTTGCAAGCGGAATATAGACTACCCCATATTATCATGATCCCTGCAGTTTCTTGCGCTTGGACTCTCTTTTTCTTCCAAAACTGCTTCGCCCCCTTTCGGTAGGTCCGGGGCATACCTGTATCCAGGAACCAAATTGGAAGATACAGGTACAGACAGGGTTCTCTCCCCTGGCTAGAGCTAAAAGAATAAGATGTCGCTGTTTGATGACAGCCGGAGATATTATCACTGGCGGCCGATGAGCGGCTTCTAATCTACGCAGACACTGTTAGATCTCACCAGGGCTGATACTTTTTGTTTTTGTTTTTGTTCTTTCTTTTCTTTTCTCAAACTCTTCTTCTCTTTGAGACTTACTGCACTAGGACGAAAGCATAATCCCTTCCCTGGCAAAAAATCAAAAAAAATCTTGGGTGGGAAAACAAGAAGACTGAAGCGACCCGCTAGCATAAGCTTTTATAATCGAAGTAATCATATATTACCGTCGAGGTGAACTGATGTCTCTTTCGAGATTACCATCCGTTTTTGGTTAATTGATCTCGTCTATATACTCCTCTCCAGTCTCTTATAGTGTTGTTTACTTGTGTTGGAACTAGCAAGTTAGCTGGCTAACTAACGCAACGTTGTCTCATGTGATGCACATGAAATGAAAGATACTTGAGCCCCAGCGATAATCAAACCACATTGAGAGATCAAGTGACATACGAAGAGATTATTTGAAGAGACTATCATGGCTCTTGTAACGTAGTAGTTACCACAGGTGAACATAGTCCTGGATATCTATTCAAAATGGCGTTACTTCATCTCTTACATCTCATCTCAGCCACTGTATCACTCTATATCAATTTACCAATTTAGGGGTGGGATCAGATAAATCCATTAGTAATATACTTGTATTTCATGTCCATAAACAGCTTGGAGACCAGGGATTGTCCTGGTCTTTGCGCTGGCCAAATAATGCAATCCAGATATACTCCTCACGCGTAGACTGGAAGAGTTAGCACTCCAACGCAGCGAGTTGAACCTAATTAGTTCATCAATTGACAGATTTGAGTACAAAGTTTCACTCTGAAGCACTGTTGCTTTGCCAACAACTTGCATAAAATTGCTATAGGACGAGTCGATAAACATGTTCGTCATTTTTAGGGTAATCTAGCAGTAAAAGAACGCCCAACGCATACCACCGTAATCCACTCCTATACATTATTACAATTCAAACAAACGCAATTCATAGCAAATTCCGAATCCTCTCTCTCGTATTTTCCATCCAAGCTATTGCCCATATCGCAGCGAAGTCTTGTCAAAAAGCTACAGGATAATGGCCAGTTCTGGTCGGTCCAGAGTTTCGTCGTCCAAATTAGGATAATATGGAACCATGGAATCGGCAGCCGCTACGTACGCATCGTTGTACAGCCTCCAGTAAGGTGTCCGCACTTTTCTCGCAGGATGGAAGAGTCCAGCCCAGACGTAGTTCATCACCAGACCGGGACCCGCGGCAACACGAATGGCCTCGATAGCTTCGATGATGCGGTCAATGACGTGGGGGCTAGTCTCGAATAGATTAGGATAAAGTAAGTTGAGCAGGTGAATCATGGCATCTTCACAGCCAAGGCCAACCACTCCGAGAGCAATGTGCTTGACAACTGAGGCGGCAGTTTGTCGATGAACCTGATCTCGATCGGTAAGAGCATCTTCGAGAAGCGGTGTAACGGCATAGACGTAATCCTTTGCCATTTCACCAATATACTCGAATAAGAAGGATAGAGATTTGAGCACGCCGTTTTGGACATTGAGCTCTGGCACACGATATTCATTCATCAGAGCTGGAAGGACAGTGAAAGGAGCACAAGTTTCGGCGACGATACCAATAGCAACAGCGGTGTTGACACGAGACTGTCTCTCTTGCACTCTCAAGTTGTTCAGCAGTGTGGCCAAGACGTCCTGGGGACCAATGGCCTTGGCAATGAAACCGAATGTGTTGTTTGCCGCTCTTCGAATTCCCTTTTTGTGCGCCTTGAGCATGTCAAGAAGCTCAAAGCATATTCTCATCCACTCTCGAGCATTGACGCTCTCAGGACCACGGTCGGCAATACGTCCGACCAGATCGATGGTGTTTTCCTGCACCTTTTCGTGTCTGTTTCGTAGAATAGGGGTCAAGCGTGGGAGCAAGTCCTTGATGGGAGGCTGCATCTGAGAGATACCCACAACAGTGACAATGGACCGCAGGGCTCCCAGAATCGATCCAAGAACCTCGGGATATTCTTCTCCGAGGTACTCATACAGCACAACTCCCAACTTGCCCATGAGAGCATCTTCTCCGCACTGCTTCATCACCATGGCGATCCGAGAAATCAGATCCGCTGCCTGCTGACGAACGGTGGCTGACTTATTGTTCAATCTCCACAGGATTGTGCTGACGATTTGTGGTAGGTATGGTTTGCAGCGCGCTCCTAGAGCGTTAACGACGGATCCGAAACCATTGAGCATAACGATATCCTCAACGCTTTGCTCTTGGAAGGCATGAAGAATTCCATCAATCAGACGTTCCTCAAGTCGCTCGCCAATGTCCGCAGCACCCAGACTGGCTACAATCTTTTCGACAGTCTCAACAGTCATCTTTCGGTAGGCCTCGCTTTCATCTTTGAGATTGTTGACGATTCTCTCGATAATCTCACTCACACCGACTTTCTGGCCAATGTCGACCGTGGTTTCCACAACTTGTCTATAATTTCTCTTGTCCAGAGCCATTCGTCGTACCCAGAAACTCTTGAAAAACTCATCCAAAACGTGCTCCTTTAGGTAGCCGGCCGTTACTCCCTCTGTACCTGCACATTGAGACACCACCTTCAAGACCACCTTCTTCATCTCTTCATCGGGGGAGGAAAACTCTCGCAGTAGAATCTCCATAATCTGGCTGGTATAGTAGTTTGCGTACTCTTCGTCCATGAGAGGAATGATGTATCCCACGGCTTTGAGAAAGCCAGCCAGTCCCTTTCCTCTCTGTTTGCGAGCACCAGTCCACAGCGGGTTTAAGATGTCGTCGAAGCTCTCGATACCATAGGGGTTGGAGGCTTCTGCAAGAGCTGCAATGGCCAAACTGGTGACTGTCCTGACCTTGGTCTGGTCATCACTAAGATTAGGTGCGATGCAGTCGACCAGACCTTTCAAGTGGGGGAGAACTGCACATCCCATCAGGATGGGAATCTGCTGCACAATCTTGACACCGGTATGCCTGGCTTGCCATGACTTCTTGCTTCGGCAGACAGCTCTGAGGAAAGGTAGTAAAGCGGGAATGCCGAGGGCGGATGCCACAACCGCGAATGCTCTGGCGGTTGTGTTTCGAACATACTCGTCGACGTGGTCGATATCGGGCCGCATTGTGCTGATCATGGTGGCGAGACCTGCGGCTTTGCTAAGATTGGAAATAATCTCACGACCTTCGACTCGAGCGTAGTAGTCTTGATCAATCAGCAGCGGTTCGATAACAACGAGAATTTTGTGTACGTATGGGCGGACCAAGTCGTCCAGCTTGTAGAGGATTCTGTCGATGACTTTGACCAGCAAATGGCGTTCCTGATCCTCCAGTGTCTTTTCCATGAGAAGAGGGAGAATCTGGTCAAAAAGGGCACCGGCACCAAACTGTCTTGCGTTATCCGTGATTTGTCGAAGGGCTGTCTTTCGCATAGGCGGGGTTCCATTCTTGATTTTGAGAAGCAGTCTCATAATCTTTCGCTCTTTCAGCTCATCTACGCTTAGGGCGTTTTCGTCAGATCCGTCTGTCAGCTTGCCAAAGTAAGCCATGTCTTCGGGCTTGAAAAACTGTAGGTCTCCGACTCCCGGAATTTCTGCCGGCATTGGCTTTCCACCGAGTCCGACTTGGTCAGGGTCCTGCATCGTGAAGCCGGTCTGAGGCGCGGGAGTCGCCATCATTTTGTGAGTTGGGGCCCGAACAGGTTCATATCCAGGAGGAGGTTCTAGGACCTTGTAACCTTCATTCTCGCCAGGCAAGAGTAAATCAAGCTCCTCGTCGCTCAGGGGCATATTTCGTCCAGAAATATCAGTTCCAAAGGTTGTAGGCATTGCAACTGTCTGCGGCTGATGCATGGGAGTTGCTAGTCCCTGGTTGCCCATCGGGGTTGCGGATGGCGCTTGATCCCATCGCGAGCGTTTTTTGGGGGCTTCCATGGCACCGGGGCCAGAAACAGCTGGTGTCTGATCCCATCGAGACCGCTTAGGCTTTGCCCCCGTTCCATTCTCTTCCTTGGATTCTTCTTCTTCAGCAGGCGTTGAAGATACGTCCCATCTCTTCTTTCGCTTGCGAACTGACGTGACCGCTTCCGTGGAGCCTGCCTCTGCGTTTTCCTTGTCGTGATCGATGAGTGTCGGTTTGGGTTCATCATCCTCATCGCCATTAGCCGGCTTCGACTGGATAGCCCGCATCACACGCTCCTCTTCACGTTCAAGCTCACGAATCTCCATGATTTCTCGGTAGTTCGTCCCATCCTCTGCGGCACCAGCTTGTCTGTTTTGAGCAAAAGGGTCGGCTCGAGTCGGCGTGAGCACACGATTGAACCTTCGCTTCTGATAATCGGTCTCACGATCCGTGATGCGGTTGCTCTTCTCGCCTTTGCCAGCCAGAATATCGTCTTCCTCGACGCCATCGCCGCGGGCAAACTCGTCAATGATTTCGCGGGAAGCCGTGTACTGACCAACGAGCCTACGCGTGTTGTCTCCATCCTCCATCTCATCGTCATCTCCCATGGGCAGAGATGTGTGGTATCCTGCAAACTTGTCGGCTTCTTTTCGGTCGTACAGGTCATTATCGGCGCTGTCGGTGAGCCTCTGCTTCGTCGAGTCATTGCGTTGATTTGAGGATGTCAACGCGCGGGAGCTTTTCATGGCAGCTGCCGCAGCGTTGCGCTCCTGCTGGAGCCGCTGGATCGTCTCGAAATCTGCATCAGACATCTTGGCTCATCGAACTTCTCGCTTCATCCCGGTTCTAACGTGCTTGAAGTGGTTCCAACGAGATCGCTGCGCATGGAGATGTGCTGCTGAGAGGGCTGAGGTTGGAATAGGGACTGCAAGCGAAGCTCGAAATTGAAGCGGCAAAAAGTCTACCGCCAGGAATTATTTAGCCGAAATTTAGCCGACGCGCCACGCGCTCTTAGTGCTTGGGAGACGAAACTATTCATTCATAAAAGAAAGAAAAAGAAACGGATGATGTTTTTAATTTTGTGTAAAATTAGGCATATCGATGGTTAATATCCAATTGAAGTCTTGATTGCAACAAGACCTCTCCTGCTGAATCATTGGCGAGAACTTCATGTACCCTGGGAAAACTCATATTGCAAGGTGATCTAGCTAGTATTTTGACCGAATCTGGAATTGGTCACAGCCTTTAGGGCACCGGTCTTTAAGGCCTATGTTGAATTATGAAAGAATGAGTTCATATATCTTATCTATTAAAACGCAAATTAATTGCTGTAAATTATCATGGCCGAGCCCTAGTGCGTCGCCTTTTAACTGTTGTGTCTATTTCCAATATTACTGTCTCCTTCGTATCATCCTCCTCCTTCACATGTACCTTTTTCTCAATTTCCACGGTTGCTTTCCTCTTCCCCTTTGGTATCTCTTCTGCAGCTAAAATCTCTTCTTTAATAAAAATTCCTTCGCCCTTTTCTTCTTTCATGCGACTTGAAAACTCTCGTAAATCGGCTGTGAACAAGACTGAATGAGCCCAGCCCGCATATTTGCCCCATATTCTTCGAAAATGGTCACCAATCGCGTCGTACATGGCCTTGTTTATCGTTTTAGGCCCCTTTTTGCCAAAACGATAATCTCGCTGGGCAATCTGTAGGACGTGTGTGTCCACCGGCACCGATTCTCCCCACCCTAGGCCCATCAAGCAGACACAGTCGGCCACCTTTGGGCCCACGCCGGTGAGAGAGAGTAGCGCAGACTGGGCGTCTTTGTAGGTAGATGATGGTCTATCTGCTACTGCAACGGCGTTGAATGCAGGAAAATCTGGGTTGCGTAGAGAGTCGAGCCATGCCGAGGGTTTATCCTGGGCAATAATGCGAGCCGTCTCTGCGATATACTTGGCACGGTACCCAAAGCCGAGTTCTCTTAAATGAGCCTCAACTTTCTTTTGATTCAGAGACTCTGGAGTAGGGAAGTCATGCATGGCTTCTCCATCTACATGACCAATAAACGGGCCATAGTGCTTGCAAAGCTTGTGTACCTGGATGTTTGTCAGCGCAAATTGTCTGTAATATGGCATATGGGAGTGCTAACCATTTGGGAGATTCGAGAAATGTTATTGTTGCTGCTGCATATGAAGCATATCAGCGCCTCCCATGCGTCCTGGTTTAGAATGCGCACTCCTGCAAATTTGGGTGCCTTTTTGCGAAAATTTGGATCATCTTTCGACCACTGCTGATACAAGGAGGCGAGATCTATATCCAAGCTAAAGTAATGGCGAAGGAGATCCTCAGTATCGTCCTTTCTGAGTGGTAAATCTTTGGTAGAGGAGCTAGGCGAAGAGCGTTCTCCTTGACGTTCTGGCCAGGTGACCTTGTAGTGCAAATGAGTTTCGTCTTGCTTCAAAGCCAATATTCTCCCGTGTAATGTGCATATCCTAGATGTGTCAATCAAGTACAAATGGACAATAGGTTACTGGTACCAACCATTCGTCGTTGAGCTTTCGCCACCTGAATGACTGGCCGCATCGCAGCGTTGTGTCGATACAGAGCTCGGTGAGGCTTACCGGCAACTTGCGCCAATCGACAACCCGTTTCATCGCCATAATAGCCTGAATGGGTTCGAATCTGTGATATGTATCGATAAAAAGTGAGATGAATACAAGGAATATCATAAAATAGTACCGACAAATGGCTGCTACATGAGTAGCACTTGTTCTGTTAGCGGCATCTATAGAGGGCGGAACACTGCAATAGTGGCGCTGTATCGCAGGCGCCGAGTCGTTGATAGTGGCCACCGCTATGGGGCCTTGCACGCGTCTCTAGCCACTAGCCGCAGATAATCCGGCAGACCCTTCCAGCGCACAATGGCCTGCTAGCACTGAAGGGGCATAGCGCACATATTGCAAAAAAGCTCCAGCCTCGCCTCCATGCAAAAGTATTAGCAAAGGAGCTTTTGGCCTGGATGTCTTGCGGCAACTTCATTGACGTTTCTGCTCCACCACAGAGCTCGCCATCATCAATTTCAAAGAGCTGTCCGATCGCTACCGTTTGCGAGAAGATATCGCAGCCATGAACGGCGATAGTTACTCGTCTCGAGGTAGGACACGCGTTCTCAGTTGTGCCTCAATTGGTCCTTTTGCTAACCAAGTGTCGCGTCAATAAGATGGGGGGCGAAGGAACCGAGATTATGGTGTTCGTATGCCAATTGCCGCTTCTACCCACCATATCTAATGTTTATTGAATGTAGGGCTCAAGAGGCGAACGAGACGATCGTCGTGACCGACATAGAGGAGACCGTGATCGCCGACGCTCTCGATCACCAGATCACCGCAGCCATCGCCGCACAGAGGGAGACGTTGACGCATACTCTTCAAGTCGCAGCCACCGTGATAGAGAACGTGAGGACAGATACTCATCGGCGCGCGACGGTCGCGGGGACGGTCGTGGGGACGGTCGTGGGGACGGTCGTGGGGAAGGTCGCGGGGAAGGTCGCGGTGACCGCCGCGGCGATCGCGATTGGGACCGTGACCGAGGTTCCTACCGCAGAGACGCCCGACGTGACGATGACGAGAGACCTAGCCGACGAGAGCGAGAGCCTTACGATGATCGTCGAAGAGGAGGACGAGACAGGCGCGATGATGGATTTGCAAGACAGCAAGAGCAGCAGCAGCCACGTCGCAGTCCATCACCTCCGAAGAAAAGAGAACCCACCCCAGATTTGACGGATGTCATCCCTATCCTCGAGCGAAAGCGACGCCTTACACAGTGGGATATCAAGCCTCCTGGTTATGACCTCGTGACGGCTGAGCAAGCCAAGCTTTCTGGAATGTTTCCTCTTCCAGGTGCTCCTCGCCAACAACCAATGGACCCAACAAAGCTGCAGGCCTTCATGACCCAGCCTGGTGGCCAAGTCACTAGCGCAGGTCTCAAAGCCAGCAACTCTCGCCAGGCAAAGCGTCTTCTTGTTTCCAATGTTCCTAGTGGCGCTAGCGAAGATGCTTTGATTTCATTCTTCAACCTGCAACTGAACGGCCTAAACGTCATTGAAAGCTCCGATCCTTGTGTCCTTTGCCAGTTCTCCGCAGACCGAGCATTTGCAGTCTTGGAATTCAGAAATGCGTCTGACGCAACTGTTGCGCTCGCCTTGGACGGCATTTCAATGGAGGCTGACGATGCGATGAATGGTACAGCCGATGGCGTAAACTCTGGCTTGAACATTCGCCGACCCAAAGACTATGTCATGCCCGCTCTACCAGACGAGATGCCTTTCGACCCCGAGGTCATCTCAAATGTCGTCCCTGACACCGTGCATAAGCTTTGTATTACTAACATTCCCTCATTCCTCACCGAAGAACAAGTTATTGAACTTCTGGCTGCCTTTGGCAAGCCCAAAGCTTTTGTCTTGGTGAAAGACCAAAGCACCGAAGAATCCAGGGTGAGTCGGGCTTGATTTACAGACATCTTTTTATTGTATGATGAGCTGACTCGTAATCAAGGGAATTGCGTTTACCGAATACCTTGAGCCTTCCTTAGCAAATGAGCCTGCTCTGAACAGCCTAAACGGAATGGATGTCGGTGGCAAGAAGCTAAAGGTGACAAAAGCCAGCATTGGACCTACCCAGGTCGCCAATTTCGACGTGGGCATCACTGCTATCAGTGGTCTCGCCTCCCAAACCTCCAATGATATTGAGAGGAGCTCTGTTATTCAGCTTCTGAACATGGTCACTCCTGAGGAGCTGATAGACAACGACGACTATGAAGGTATGTGAGCTTGTCATGTTTACTGTCATCAGCACTCTAACCCAAGACAAAACAGAAATCTGCGAAGATGTCCAGGATGAGTGTGCCAAATTCGGCAAAGTCGTGGAGCTCAAGGTCCCTAGACCATCTGGCGGTAGCAGACAATCTGCCGGCGTAGGCAAGATCTACGTAAAGTATGATTCCGAAGAGTCAGCTACCAAAGCTCTTACTGCTCTCGCTGGTAGAAAGTTTGCGGACAGGACCGTTGTGGCAACTTATTTCCCAGAGGTTTGTAATCCCCGTCCCTGCTATTCAAAATCCGTCAACCGCTAACTCTCGGTAGGAAAACTTTGAAGTAGGCGCTTGGTAAAGGCAGTGTAATATTTAGGCGAAGTAGTTCAGTAGCTCGTGACAGTCACATCTGCAGCCATGGGAATTATTATGGGGACTTTGGTTTAAGGGCGAAGTTGTTGCAGATATACGTCAACATATTTTGTTCCAACGTAAAATCACGGGCTTGAAACAAGAAAAAAAGGCTATGGCGTTTGTGTGTTTTGCTTGGCTGTGGGTGCGAAGAACGAACAAGGGATCAAATCTTAGGTGGTAAGCGAATTTGGAACGCCATTGTGTCATTAATTTTACTACGGTTCTATCGCTATAATACGTCGATTCTATAATCTGTATGATTTGTATTAGCGATGTCTCATCAAGCAATCTTTATAAGAATAAATGAGAGGAAAAAGCGCTTGGATCAGAAGTCCTTTCCATTCATCGAATGAGATGACATGAAGCCACCTCAAACTAACATAAGAGGTACCAGAATAAGTAAACAAATGTGTTGGGTCATCATGTAGGCGCCGCGTTGTCATAGTGTATGTTTAAAAAGTAGAAATCGGCTTACCAGTTCAGTACCGTCTGCTTGCCATACGGTGTCCTTCTTCAGGTCATCGTGTAAGCATGTTTTCATAGCAGATATATCAAGGGAGGCTGTTGTCGAGATAAAGCAACAGCCGGCAGACCAAAAGAAAAAAATTGAAAGGAAGATAGCGCTGCGGGTCAAAATTTCAGAAGCAAAACTGAGCCATCGTGAAGCCGCTGATTAGATCACGTGATGCAGCAGAGATTGGGTTATCGGGCTTCACTAGCCACCAACCACGAGCCACACACGGTGCATTCCCGCTCTTTTGCCCTAACTAAGCGAATTTTTCAACTTCCCCCCCACACGACCTAATTGATACCTGCTTTAGCAACTTCGCGACCGGCTCCTCGACAACTTTTTGCATCGTCAGCAAATACCACCAAATCCGACAAGATGGGTAGACTTCACAGCAAGGGCAAGGGCATTTCAGCCTCCGCGCTCCCCTACTCTCGATCCGCTCCCTCATGGTTGAAGACCACTCCCGAGCAGGTCGTTGACCAGATCTGCAAGCTGGCCAAGAAGGGTGCCACTCCTTCTCAGATCGGTGTTGTTCTCCGTGACTCCCACGGAATCACCCAGGTCAAGGTTGTCACTGGTATGTTTTGACGAGATGCGGACGTTTGGAAGGTTCAATGGGGGCAACTTTTGACTAACTGCGAAATAACAGGTAACCGAATCCTGCGTATCCTCAAGTCCAACGGTACGAAACCCTGAACGACATGGAGAGTGTGGTGTACGAACGGCGCATACGTGCAGAACGTGCATCTGTCTTTACATACATTCTTTCATGAGACATCTCATGTGCCTCTGTGCGGTTTAGACTGACAGAGTGATCTTTTATAGGCCTCGCCCCTGATCTTCCTGAGGACCTGTACATGCTGATCAAGAAGGTGAGACCACTGCGGCTGCATGAAACTTTTTCTTCCATCTTTGAGCAACTCGAAACTGACAATCAATCAACCACTAGGCTGTCGCTGTCCGCAAGCACCTTGAGCGCAACCGCAAGGACAAGGACTCCAAGTTCCGCCTCATTCTGATCGAGTCCCGTATCCACCGTCTGGCTCGTTACTACAAGACCGTCGGTGTCCTTCCCCCTACCTGGAAGTACGAGTCCGCCACCGCCAGCACCATCGTCGCTTAAATAGCGGAAATCTAAAACAAAAAGCGACGGGTTATTTGGTCATGGTCGTGGAGGCTTCTCGGGTCATGGAGTTTGGGTCATATATGAAAAAGCTGCATTTAGAGCTACGATTCTTCTGCGCCGGTCTTTAGGACCAAGCTGGCAGTCAAAATGCTCCTAATCGAAAGCAAATTGGACTGCTCATGATATAGATGTGCTCTGGGTATCCTAATATCTCTGATCCGTAATACGAAATCCTCAACGCCTTCAACGTGCCTAGTCCCATGATCTAAATATGCTATTTGAAATGAATCCCAAATCACCCCGTACTTTCCAATTCTTTTGACTTTTGTATAAGATATTCGCCCAAAACTCGAAGAGGGTCTTCTGGCCTACATGCATACATATGTTAGAAAGCGACAGCTTGGGCAAGAATGACAACCGCCAGGACAACCTACTTTTCCTTAGCCAGCATTTTCATTCCTTCCAATAAAGCGCCAGTGACCTTCGTATTCAAATATCGGCGTGTCGAGTCGCCATGTAAAGACGCCTCTGTCGGCATCGTAAAACCAGGATCCGGATGCGCTGAGGCGGCTCTAGAGCCATGCGCTGGTGTTCCCGTACGTCCAGGAGCAGGACTTGGCGCAAAAGCTGCGGGTGCTGGTGACTGCTAGAAACGGTCAGTCGATTGGCAGGGCTCTTGAAGAGTAAAAAAAAAAAAAGAAAAAAACTCTGTTTATATCGTGAGGTAGAAGATTATGGAGCCGTCTTACTGCTTGATCCGCTGGCACATCGGCCATCACGACGTCTCGTTGCGGCGTGCCGTGCCCTTGGTTTTGCTGCGTTGATGGTGCCTCATTATTGGGAACGGATACCTGGGGCACATCCAGCGTCGTTCTGGCATCCTCGTCTGCCATGATCACGGAGTGCAGCCGCTGCCAATTGGTTGTTTGCAAGCTGGAGAGAGGGATAGAGAAAGCTGCCATGCCACTTCCAGGAAGCTGTTGCGGTGGGGACTGAGCTTGGAGGTGCTTAAAGGGGGTCAGCTGACTTCGCGTGTAGTTCGTTCACGGACCGCCGCGTCGACTGCCTCTCTTCCTGTGCAGAACAATATCAGCTCTTTTGGCGTTCGATTTGCAGCGAAGAGGCAATACTCTTGTTTTCTTTCTTGAAATGGGTCTATTATGGATGCTTTTGTAAAACGGCTGCCAAGGGGAGAAGTCGAAACTCAGAGCAACGCGCGCCCGCTGCAGAATGCGTCGTTGGCAGTGGAGAGACCGACCAAACGTCTAAAGAGAGACGAAGTCTCTGATTCTGAATCCGAATCAGGATCAGAAGATCCCATTGAACTTGTGCTCGAGCATGAACCGAGTGAAATTTTGTCGGAAGAGGCATTATCTGATGAAAAGGACCGGCACCGAGCCAAAGAGCGAGTCACTGACTTTGAGAATGCACTGCCGCCAACCGAGGCCAGCCAAGAGGCAATTGAAGAGTATGAGACTCTTAAATCTTCCCAAAGCAACGCCGGGGAGGAAATCCCAAACAAGAAAATAGCTCCTCTATGGATCAAAGGCCGGAGCTCGATATACGTGGATGCATTCAATCTCACACTAGATACCGTCTTGGAAGAGGAATCGTCTCTTTTTAGTAGTAAAGAACTTGAGATTTTCAACCAATGGAAGAGTCTGAATTATGAAGCGCAGTATTTGTAAGTATCAGTAGCCTTAATGGCTAACCCTGCGTATACTTATTGAATGGGACAGATATGTTCGCCTGTTTCTCCGAAAGACTGCAGCCTGGCATCGGTCATCGCGCTTAGGTTATTTCAACGATATTTCAGATCATGCTACGGCTATTGCTACGCTTCAAGAACGCAGAACTCTATCATCGGAGGTCGCAAGCAGTCCGCCAGTTCAACTTGAGCCATCAAGCGTTGGGCTAGAAGACCCGGACGATGGCAATACTTTTACGTTTGCAGATGCGTCTGAGGACTACATCGACACAGTCGAAGAAGCCGCATCGCTTCTGTACCTTGATGAGCTCAAGGCGATTGCCAAAGAAGCCAAAGTCCATGGAAAAACCAAATTGGACATGATCAAGGCTTTGTGCCGGATGAGCCAGCAGCAAGCCGGGCTGATGGCTCTAGGTATCAGTAGGCAAAATAATGCGGATTCGAGCGCTTCTAAAAGGGCAGACCATCCTGTCCAAACGGCTTCAAAGCTTAAGAGAGAAGATTCCAACCGTCAACAGCACTTCTTAGCTAAAATCCTTGCTATTGTTGGCCCCTGTATACGAATATCTCCAGCTACCTTCAAGCTTTTCGAAAGAGTGCACTTGGTTTTTTACAGATCTACAGAATGGACGGAGAAGTCACTGACGACAATCATACTGGCAAAGATTGCCAGACGGAATTTCCCCGAGTACATTGTTTCTCGATCTTCAACGATATTTTCCTCTCGAGCTCGGTTGTTAGAATTTGAGGCCGCAATACGCATGGAAGCAGACGTTGACACCATTCTTGAATCCAATGGACCACTGGATGAAAAGGGCTCAGATCATATACTTGATATCTTTGAAAAGGTGTACCCCCGGTGGAGTGCTCTGGTCCAAGAAGAAACCGAGAAAGAGCGAAAGTTTTACGAGATGGGAGAAGGGGCGTACCTCAGAAGATTCAACCCCGGTCACTCATATACTCGCATAATTGTAAAGGCTGCATTTGTGTTTGGCAAGCTCAAGAATCATCTGAAGGAGCATCAGCTTTTGACTGAACTTTTGGACCAACGGCTCTTTCACTTAGCCCGAAGAGGCTCGTGGTACCAACGCAAAGCTCTCTTAGAGGAGCACTATATGCCTAGCCTTGATCCAGATCCCACTTCTCATGACTTGGAGCAACAAAAGAAGCGATGGAGGACAACAGCGGTCTCAACTTGTGAGGCAGGCCTCCAAGATCCGGATTGCCATCTCATACATCACTACGATTTGCAAAAACGATTAGTCAAGCTAGAGAAGAAACTCCGCATCCCCAAGCGTCTTCAGCATGATTTTGGACATGTACGCCTTGCTGACCCCTTGGAACTGTCCGTTGAGGGAATCCAGTTGAAGCGAAATACCCCACCGAAGCTGGGAGGCCAGGCTCTAAGCACAAGAACCATTTGGCTGGACGAGTCGGACTCTGGCGGTGAATGCACCGTGGAAGAGATGTGCTTGAGTCACTTCCAGTCACAGGGGTGGAAGGGATACCATGCTGAAGGGGGTATCATCCGCACCCTGTTTGCCTATCTGTTCTACGACATTATGTTTCTCTATATCCCCAACGTTTTCCAGACGGCTTTCCAGACTTGCCCCCTGGACTTGCATACAGACGCCTTCTTCCCGGCTCGAATTTCGGAAATCAACCATCGACTTGTTGAGATTGCCAACGGAGAGGGCGAACGGCTGCTACGTGGGGTGTGGGAAAGGGAGCACGAGCGAAAAACAAGTGTGATAGGGCTCAATTGGGATTTTGAAGTGGAGGACTTGTTAGAGCTAGTACGCTGCTTCGAAGGTAGCGCTCTAGCCGCTTTATGCAAGGTGATGGCACAGGAATACAGGCAACGAGGTGGAGGCATCCCGGACCTCATCCTCTGGAGAATGGCGGAAAACAACGGCGCGGAAGCTCAGAAAGCTCAGAACGAAGAGCCAGGAAAGGCAAGAGGCGAGGCCATGTTTGTAGAGGTCAAGAGTGCAAACGACCGGCTAAGCGACACGCAGCGGCTGTGGATCCACGTTCTCACGGGTGCCGGGGTCAAAGTTGCTCTCTGCAATGCCGTCGCAAAGGAAATCAGAGAACTTGGCTAGCCTTGCCCACCCAGTCGCTTATGGGCTTGTACAGTATATGCCTCCAAGTGGGAATGGAAGGAAAAAAGCATGCAAATTCCAATCGTGATGGAGGGTAAATGGTGGAGAGGGAGGCGTGCACATACAAAATAGACCGCCCCTCCACCACGAACCCGGCCATCAGTGCCCCAGCGGGATGATCTTGATTTGCCATGTGCAGCTGCTAGGCTCGAAAATGAGAACCTTGTGGGATTGGTTGCCCGATGCTGATGGAAGGGGGGCCCACAGTGCTCTGTGTGATATTGGAAGAAATCTGCTTCCATCACAACGCTGTGCGTGCGTGTTTCCAAATTTAGCAGCAAAATGGAAACTGTCTCAGAATGTTCCATCTAGGTAAAACGGACGACTTCTCCAATCTATTTTCTTCCAATGTCGGCTTAACCCGGTTTCAGCACAGTGATACTGCCAGGACCCCCCGCGTCCCTCTCGTTTCAGGATCGCATATCAGCTAGGAATTGGTCGAAAGTCTTGTTAGTATGACGGAACATTGGGACCAGCTAATCCACATGGCGACATCGAGATAGCCTGACTCGCATGGCCAGCTGTCACAATGCTACTTGACAACTCGGCTACTTGGACTACTGCATAGCTTGGTGGTGCGAGGAGCAAGTCGAGTGTTGGAGAAGGTGATTATAGAAAGCAAGCTAATACTTAGAAGACAGGGATAAAAGAGATGGAAACTTAGAGTTCCCAGCCCAGCGGTGAGCCAGTGCTAGTCTCGCGGATAAGAGGCCTCACGAGTAGGAGAATTTACCACTGCTGGTCATTCGGCAGTTGACCTCGCTAGCAATAGCTGAAGATGACGACTGGGATCCTTTGGTCTTCTGAGCTGAACTCGTGAAGCCACACTCGCTTATTAGACCTTCCATTGTTGGATGCGAAGCTGAGAGCCAGACGCTGTCTACTCTGCCCTCTCCCACGCGCATAATATCCTGCTGGCCCTCTTACATGCTTCTGCTAAGCGGGCTAATTAGCGCGGCTGCAGAAATTCTCGCTACATATCTGGCCGATGTCACGGCACGAAGGGTCCATACTGCTAGGGACGACGACGACGACCCCCTTATGTACATGCTGCCTGTATCCCTTGTACATACATACAACTATGTACGCCCGTAGGCGCAGCAGCACAGGCAGAAAGGCACCCTGAACGCGACTGTAGCGACGGCTTAGGCTTTGCAACTGAGCAGTGCGCTGCCCACATATCAGGGCGCTTAGATCCCGGCCAATCAAAGACACTGGACCCGAGGGTGGGTGACAGCCATATCCACGCCAGCCAATGACACGCCTCGCGGGAGCTCAACGGCGCTTAGAAAGCCAACTAGCACGAGCTAGGGCGGAATTGGATCGGTTCTCTTGGGACGACGCCGCTTTTAGCTGCTCCCAGATTTGTTGTACGCTGTTGGTTTTTTGTTAGGCCCATGATGTCCTACGAGACCGGGACGGGGACGGGGAGGGGGCCAAGAGTGACAGAAGAGGGTGTGCGGCCAGTGACGTCGGCGAACGTCACAATAGCACGGCGGATGTGCCCGGAGGACGAAGGATGGGGCGAGCCGTTGAAGATGGATGGAAGGAGGAGAGAGCAAGCACAGAAGGCAAGGCAAAGACTGACGACAGCCAAGGGCAGATAACAGGCGTCATACGGGCGTAACAGCATGAAATACAGAGGGAACAGCAGCACTTATTGCTATGACGGCCATCCCGTCGACGGACTTTGGCCGTTGAAAAAAAAAATGAGAGGCGTGTGTGGAAGACGAGTTTGGGCATTTGCACGGCAAGGAAAAGGGCTTGACGATAGATTTCAATCAAAGATGTCTAAGGCGTTGTTGATCATCACATACAAGACTCAGCGGTCTCGTCTAATTCGCTCAAATCTCACTGCAAGGAGTGAATGCCACGCCTTCGCTTTTCCTTTTCTTCTGCACTTTGATGGCCTATCATGCACGCAGCAACATATCCCTTGCTTATGCAGTTGTTGTTGCTTGCTGAGACCGAATGGAAATAGCCGCTCAGCTCATATCAAAAACATGAAAGCCAGACGGCGTCTAAGCTCTCTAATACGCACGGCTCCATATAACCGCAACGATCCGATAAAACAGAAGAACAAAACAAACAAAAACAAAAAAAACGATAGGCAATATCGTAGCAGGCGGCCGCCTCCATCGTGACCTAGCGGGAAGCATCTTCCCGTCCGGCCCATTATCCGGCCTAGACACACCCACCGCGCATACGGCACACACACACACATACACAAATTCCCATCCAGCATAAAACAACCACGCGCCCAATAAAATGGTAAAAAGCAAGCGGTAAAAGCAATTCGTCGTGATGCTTCTTAAATCTCCTCTCAAAGGGGCCATGCCTGTGACCTGCTGTCTTAGACGCCGCGAGACTCTGTAGTCGATTGTCACCACCTCTGACTCTCTGTCTATACATCATCTAGATGCAATACAAGAAATGAGAGAGAGATTCCAAGAAATGGGGAACAACATTCACCTTTCTTCCACTCTCTCTTTATTAATGAACAAGCCCTAATGCACAATAAACAATTCCTATTAGCATATAACATAACAAATACACCATCACAACTACTCTACACCTTCCTCGTATTTAGCAGCAGTCACCGCAACTCAACTACTACATGCAACAGTCACCAGGTGCCTTGCCTTGCCCGTACATATGGCAACCTACCATTCCCATTCCAAATGACCCATAATCTTTGAGAAATTCACCACTCAGAGCATGGAAGAGCAACGTATACATGGGGTTCAACGGATAGGCGCCCACTTCTATGCGACCGTCTCTGCGGCCCATCATCCTCCCCGGCCTCTGTAGTTTATTTTTCTTGTCTTTCACTTTTTCTCGTTCTCTTGGCCCGTGAATATGCACGTCTGCGTGAATTAAAGAACAGGACAAGAAAAAGGCAAGGCATGATATGAATGCCACGAATCAAGTGCCAGACCTATACCGATATTTCCTCCCGTGGCACAGACAGTTGCCGCTCCTTATTGCTACACACACGCACGGGAAGCCGTAAATCCTACTAACGACAGATCACGAAGTTGGTGGGAAAAAAAGATCGATGTGCCAATAGAATCTGCATCTGCCATGTTCGGCTTTGCGTTACAGTCGGAGATTATCAAGCTAGTCAAAGCAGTCTTCGCAAGAATGATTGGTTGCAAAGCAACACCCGCTGAATTGTTTTGTTCAATGTTTTTTTTGTGTCTCTAAATAGTGTATATATAGTAATATGTGTTACAAGCATCGAGGCGTATGCGATGCGTAGCTGGCTGCCCGTCTTATTCAAAAACGAAGCTGCCTCCATCGGCCCCTCTTGGTTCCCGCTTCCGGTGACACACGCAGAATCGCCTGACCCTCTGCCGCCCCCGCCGAGACCATTATCCACAGTCTAGGCTTCAGTATCGAGCCGGTCCAGGCGCTGCAGAAACGCCCGTCAGTCGGGCGCTGTGTCCGTGGGAAACGCCCATAAACTCCTCAAGGAAAATCCCTGACTCTTCCGCATGAAGGAAAAAAAGCCTCCACCCACGCAATTCCTCACAAAAAGAGGAGGAGTATGTTAATAGAAACGAGATATCCGGCATGGTGATAGTGACAAAGAAAATTAAAAGAAAACTCCCCACACCACTCGTCCATGATACGCCAGTAATAGTGTCGTGCTAGGACTCGCCTAGGTTTAGATAGTTAACCATCACATCGTCGACTTCAGCTGCGGCCAGCGTATTAGTGCTGAAGGTTTCGTAAAAAAAAGAAGTGAATTGGAAGCAGCTCGCCCTTCCAATTCTCCGATCATGCTTTTGTTGTCTCCCACAGGGAGATGTAGTCATCAAGACAAGAAATGAAAACACCTTGTGTTGTCGAATCATGGTTGGTATACAGTTGGTGTGATGGTAGTTAAAAGAATATGTAGATCGATGTCATTGCGATTGGCAAATGAGGAGTTAGGGTCGGTGCAAAGTATTGAAGTGTTGTGCGAAGGGATTGAATGTCGAAGCATGTTTCCCACTTTCGTTCCTCACTCAACTTTCCGTCGCTTGCCTCGGGGGGCAGGATCCATCTTTGGGGTGTAAGTGACAGTCCTCGTCACTACCTCACGAATGTGTCGCACACTAACACGCGAGGATTTTTGCTTCTTCGTCTCTCCAAGGCGGGCTTTGAGGGCAGCGTCCCAGTCAAACACAGGGTGAATCGACCGAGCGCTCCACGGGGAGCCTATGAGTCGGGAGCTCATGGGAGAATCCAGATTAGAAATGGCAGGGCTAGGCGGCACTTTCAGGCTAGGAAAGCAATTTGCTCCAGTTGCCGGTGCAGACATGGGCAGCGGCGCGGTGAATGGAGTTGGGGGAACTGCCGATGCTGGAGAAGGAGGTTTGCTGCTGGCAGCGCTAGAAGCTGGAGATGGACGTTCGTCCACTGAGGAGCTATCCGACTTGTCGCTAGCAGCAGACGTCGGTGCAGACTCGGGAGAAATTTCGCCGGGTGCGAGAGCTGGCGAGTTGAGCGATCCTAGAGCCTTGGAGAGGAAATCGGTGTAGGCCAATGGTGGACTGATCGGTGTTTGGATGTAGCTAGGATCAGGCTTGCAGGCAAAAAGAGCAGACCGAGGAGTAGCCGTGTTTGCTGAGCTGATATCGGGAGGAAATGTGCTCGTTACTGGAGTAGAGAGCTTGCCCAGCTTGGGCCTGGTTGTGACTGCTGCAGGCATAATGGCAGAAGTAGTCGCTGAAATAGCCGCGGGTGTCGAATGGGATGATAGCAGCGATATACAAGTCGAGGTATATGCGCAGGTGCAGGTGGATTTATATTTTCCTTTGTACTCAGTAGTGGGAGTTGGTGGGTTGTAGTGGCTGTTAGCTAGAGTCGAGCAAAGTAGGTCGAGTGAATAAGACAGAGGGTGAGCAGCAGCCGCGGCAGCTTGTAAGCCTTGAGGCTTCAGAGCTTTAGCCAGAGGTACTCGTAAATCGAAGACTGTTGAGAACTTGTAAAGCAACGAGATGAAGCCAGAGAAAAGTTTGGCGGGGGACGAAAGAAGGCAGGCTGCGGTGGTTATAATGTGTTGGATCGTTGGCCGTGGTCAGAGCAGCAGAAGCAGTGGACGGGGCGTGTTTCTAGGGAGGCGTGTTCCTCAGTTGAAAGCGTCAGAGACAGCAACACCCCGGCCGACGAGGGGTTTGGCGGCAAAGGCGAGACGGGGTTTGGCTGTTTGAGAAGAGCCAGTCAACGCACAGCAGGCAGTGTAAGGCTCGGACAGGGGCTGTGTTTTGGATATGCGCCGGTGGCCTGGGTGGGAGGCGTTGGAAGATCCCTGCCGCTGGACGCCTATTGCAGGTTACCGATGGCCAAGCGGATTGGACGACGCAGAAAGGATTTCCCAAGGGGGGTGGGAGCAGGGGATGGAGTGGAAGATGGAGCGCGCAAGCAGCAAATTGGCTGCGACCCAGACTGAATTTGATGGTTTATGCGCCGTGCTGCGAATGCCTTTTGGCGCCGAAACAAAACGAATAAACGGAACGGCGAGAGAGAGAGACGAATAATAGGCCCAGGATGATGGAAAGTTGAAGTTGCAGGAGAAGAATACGAAAAGGAGAGGCGAGGGAAAAGTCCTGATGAAAAGGAAAGTCCTGGGCAGAGCAACAGCCAGAGGAGGGAGGAGTCGCATGGATGTCCCTGGGAAAGAGTGACCGACTCTGCCTGCGCAGCACCTCGTTGGTGATGGTGATGAGAGGCTCAAAGTGCAGGCAGCACTGAGGGAAGGGGGGAACCAGAGGGGCGCTGGGCGTTAAAGCAGCGCGGAGCCGAGGGGCGTGCGCACGGGTACCTCGATGCGACCTTGGCGGCGCATAATCGGTGGCCGGTGACTGCAGGTTGTAGGCCATCCCGAAAGGTACTGGGCGGGTACACGTTGCCAGGCGTTGTGCTTACAGGGCATTCGACCGCTACAGCAGCGGCCACAGGGCTTATCCAGGCCACAGGGCTTATCCAAGCACTAACAGACGGAATCTACAGTAATAGAAAGAGCGTTGCCAACAATAGACCGTCAGCATGCGCGATCAAAGCTGGCCTCGACAAGTTTCCGAGGCACTACTATGAGCTGCGAGTGCTAAACTTGGCTGTTTCTCAGCTGCCACGCTGCAAGAGAAGGCAAGAGACAGTGAAGGCATTGAAAAAGCCCTCTCCCGAAAAGAAAAGCGGAAAAGAAAAGCAAAGAAAACGATGCCAGCTGGTACTGCCCTCGGCTGAGGGGTGCGCCGTACAGACGGCCAACTGGACTGACTAACCTGCCCTAGGTCTTGTGGCTCAAGGGGAAGATCTCCGGGCGCCTCTGCTAGGCCGCTTTGGTCGTCGGCAACGACTGTGATTCGACGGCCGAGTACGAAGCAAATGGGCGCGAGCCGCCGCTGTCCAGCTGATTGGCCAGGGGCCAGCGGTTCGGGACCCAGGGCAGACTCGAGAGCGAGCGAAATGACACTTCTCCCGGCGACGCCAACGCGCGAACTGCTGGCTTGGTCCCAGAGGCTTGGGAAGGCCGGACGCTCCTAGCTCGGGGACAAGTCGCTGGCAGTGGGCTGGCGATGCTGGGCCTGGAGGTGATGGAGGATTTGGTTGGGTCGGGACCTGTTAAGCTTTGGCCCGGTCGGTGATTCAGGCAACTAGCCTCGTCGTGAGCTCCCAGCAATTAGGTCACGATGGATGATGCAGTTCTCGCTCAACTTTGGCTCTCGGCTGGTGGTACCGTTCGCCGCTCGCGTGGCTGCTGAGCCCAAGGATGGGAGGGGCCTGAAACCGGGGAATAATGACGCGACGTTTGTCGCCTGTCCCAGAGGCTGATGCCAGCCCAGAAACGAACATCGGGAGCGGAGTCGAGACAGCAGAAGCTGCAGCAATACGGCGGAGCGTGGTGGTGAGCACTGCTCGGCGCTGGACTCAGCGGACAAAAGAACACAGGCATGCAGAGCGGGCACATGCGGCGAGAGAGCACCTGGACTGGGTCTGTTGAAATGAGACCCAGAATAAGAAGCTGCCAAAAGCACAGAGGTTGTTATGCCTCTGTCTGTGCGTATCGCTACCGGTTTCGTCTTTACAATTTTCTGGGGGTGGCTTAAACAGCCCAGTCGCTGGAACCCATCGTCAATCAGCTGGGGGATCTCGAACGAGGATGACGATCCGGGGGGTCAAGCATGTTCTACCAGGTGTAGCTGTTGGGCAACGACACATTGCTACTGGGAGAAACCCCGGCGGCATCTCCACGATCAGCTCAGCTAACAGACCTGAGTTACTTCTAAATTGACCTTCTCTCAGCCTGCCGTCCTGATACAACAAAATACAACAAATAATTCGACTCCACTCGCTCGTTCATTGAGAAAAGATAGAGGGCGACCTTGTGTCTCGCAGCGCTTCTCGCCGTCTCTCCAGTCCCAATCATCGTACAGGCAAGCCCCCACGATCTGGCAGCGTCTTCTCGATGCATGGATGCGCGCGCATCGGCTGCTCTATGGAGCATCACCACCTCAAGCCTTGGATTCGAAGAATACCTCTCCGTCTCCAGACAACTTCAGTTTCGTTTCGTCCCGGCGCCATTCCCTTACCCAACCCTCACATCGAGCTTTAGCAATAGCCGGCGCTTAGTCACTCGTGGTCAAATATGCACTCGCGATGGAACCGTAGCAACAAGCGCTGGCTGCATGACCGTCCGAAGCAGGCCAGACCAGGGCCACCGGTTATTCTTCCCGCCTCTCTCTATTTCATTCGCCTCTTTCAAAAGGACCCAAGCTTTATTCTTCTTTTGATAGGCTGCATATACATGAGCGCGCTTCTTTACGGCGCCAGCACAGCGCTGCATTCGTTCAATCTAGGCCTCTAGGCCTCATACTGCATTGTCTAATGCGGCCATTTACTGCGGCCACAGTCGTTTCTGCAGCCGGCGGGCGCTGGATTCAATGGACATGCCCTATGGATTGAAGCTGGACTAATCGGCATCCCGGCCAATGGTTTGGCAGACGCTTACACAATTGTATGATTCTGGATACTGGAGCTGCCACCACTACACCCCAGCTTAAGCGCCGCCGCTCTACGCTTGCATGAAGGAAGATGGAAGCGCAAGCCTCAGGATCTCTCTGGCGCCTCAGCAGCGATTTCCGCTAATGAAAATAAGCGCATCAAAGGTCGGCGACCTGGATGCATTGAAAGCAGCAGATATGCTCGCGCGATGTGCGAGTGGTATGACATGCACATCGCATAAATACTGCATGTACTACTAGCATACGTTACTCCTCACGATTGAGCTGCCCGGCAAATGGCCGAAATATCTAGTTTCTACATGAGTCAGGCACTACTGACACCAATGTGATGCATCCTTTCCGGATTCTGGCCTGAGAAACGTTGTTGGTCGATGGCACGTCCAACCAACATGCATTACAAAAGGCTCCGCCGAGTCATCATCTTCATGCCATATGTAGAAAAGCTGATCTTGAGTGGGTCTACAAAGGCCTATAACAAGCAGTGCCCCAAGGATTTTGAGGCTCTTTTTGACTCTGGTGCATGAATTTGCTGAAATCCGTTCGGCCTTTGTGCTTCCACTTGGGCATCGCTGCGTTGTTCGACTTGGCTCTATTCGTGCGTACACTTTGGTCGATAGTGTTGATGGAGATGCAAGCCACTAATCCTTCTCCTCCATCTCAGAGGAGTGGGCACCGATGCCATTCGTTCCACAAGGCCCCCTTCTCATCGTCTCTCATTCCTTCCCGCTGCGTTCTGTTCTCTAGTAGGGCCACGACATCATAACCGAGCTATTGATCCTAGACTGGCCATGATGGTGTGCCTAAGTTTGTGTGACGCACCCCGCGGGTATGAGAGAGAACGCCGTCTTCCATCAACTTATCTGCTTCATTTAGCTTCACGCTTTCCCCTATTATCCGTCGGGCACGCTCGTTGACTGAAAATTACGTACATACATATACTTGTAGGGTGTTGGTCCAGGGCCTTGATGCTAAGGCCCATTCATGACAATCAATTCTCAAGGATACGAGGTGCCGTATGTCGGCGTATCCGTACGCGCAAAACAAATCACAGAGATACCCGGCTTATGCTTTTCTCAAACGCTTCCAGCGTTTGTGGTCTAGCCATTCGAATATATTACTAGAGCCGTAACGATGGACAAAATCAGCTATACAAAACCAGGCGGCTTCTGGGGAATTATGGATCTCGCCCACCACTTTCAGCTGTTTTGCCACAGCCTTGAATCTCTTTACCAGCGACGGCTACGCTAGACATAGATGAGTCGTGTTTGTTAAACCGTGTTCGACCCTTGCAGGAGGAAGGATTCATCAACTTGGCGATAGAGGCGAAGTGTGTGTACCAACGAGACCGGCCCTGGATATTCTGAGCATTCGTGATGCCTGCTTGCTTGCTTGCTCTGCACACTCCTCCTCATCTGACTATCATTTCGTGTCTCTTTTTCTCGGTGTCAATATCTTAACAGGAAACTAGCCTAACCATTGAGAATTCGACACTGCATGTCAGAGTGATAGAAAAGCATATAAACCGGGTCAACTTATGGAGCCTCACTCGGCATGCCACGTATGGGGAGCCTCGTTATGGGCTGTTGGCTCTCCTTGAACAATGATAGAGCTGGTACGCTTCAAGGAACGCATGTTCCCTTCGTTCACGCCTATTAACAGGGCGCTCCTATCGGCATTCCCATTCCCCCAATGGCGATTGTGGCGCTTCGGGCCGTGGCCAGCCTCGAATCTGATTGAACAGGCTCGGCGTTAACGCCCGCGTAGAGTCTTGTTTATTTCCACTAGTCTCCAGCATACAAAATCCTTCGTAGACGCTCAGTGGCCAAGATATACTCACCCCTTCATCGTCGGTATGGCGTTGGGGCATCTGGTTGAGACACTCATGACGATGTATAAGCGCCTGTTTGAGAGCATGTGAAGGTAACTCTTGGAGGGGTGGTTCAAAGATGAGGTAGAAAGGTCCGCATGTTCACACCGCCATTCGACATATGAGCCGGACTGGCTGTGATATGATGGCACTTTGAAGCATATGCAGTTATGATTATGCTGCGTCGATGCCTAGACACTGTCCATATGGGTCCAGACAGTACAGAGAAGTTCTTGCTATTCACGGAAATGCGACACAGCTTGTGAACAGTAATTAGACATATTTCCAGTTGCTGCTTTGCTCATGCGATACAATAGGCGGCCATTGAAAAGACAATTCTCGAGCACTTGCCGCTGATATCAGTCGCAGGTGAGTGATAGGGCGGTAATTGAAACCCGATAGAGAAACCCTGCAGTGGGCAATCATTCGCATCAAAGACATATTTATTGATGCTATCTCGAGCACCTATGCTACAGAAGATATAAATGGAAACAAACACTTTGTCGCCGGTTTCATGTTACTGCCAAGCTTCAATTAGTCTTGTGACCAAAGCCGTGATGGAGAGCATTTAACATCGTCTGGCGAATGCGGATTGCTGTTCCCTAACAGGGACATCCGCACGCATAATCTTGTGTGCTATATTTAGACCGTTCTTTGTCTAGTACTACATACCTATATGTAGATAGTGCCCTGGACACTGGGGGACGAAGCAGCTGTAGAGGCGTAGAACAGATCACTTATATCAACATGTATCTTAAATCACAAAGGCTACCGTGAACATAGGTGTCATGGTATGTTTAACGTAATTCGACTCTCACGAGTCTCTTCTGATTGATCCGCCGTCCAATCGATATCTGTGTGCTCCCTGCTGCGATGAAATTCGCAGTCGGGACCTCGTAATTATCTACTCCATTCGGCATGAATTATGTGCTTGCCGCTTTATCACAGATAGCTTCAGACTATCGGCTAAGCTTATGATGCATGTTAGAAACGGAAGACATTGAGAGCTCCGAATTGCAGAGGAGGATGGAATTCGCTTTTTAATCGATGAGATTTGCCCGTTTTTTATTTATTTCAGACGAAATCCGTTTTTTAAACCGATGGAATCTAGTTTTGTTTCGACGAGATCTACGTTTTCGTCAACGAGATCTGGCTTTTCGTCAACGAGATCTGTCTTTTCGTCAACGAGATCTGTCTTTTCGTCAACGAGATCTGTCTTTTCGTCAACGAGATCTGTCTTTTCGTCAACCAAGTCTGCTTTTTCGTCAATTAAATCTGCTTTTTCATCAACGAGATCCGTTTTTTCGTCAACGAGATCTGTCTTTTCGTAATGATATTTGCTTTTTTATCGACGAGATCTGCCATTTCAAAACAATGAGATCCGCTTTTGGTCGACGGAATCTGCTTTCTGTCAACGAAACGTACCTTTTATCGACGGAACCTACTTCTTTGTCGTTGCCATTCAGCAGGCAGTGCTAGCGTTTTACAGTAAGTCACTCTTAGGAAAAATTCCTCCAGGCTTATATATGTAATTTGTTCCGTTGAATCGTAGTTCATCTGACCAATTAGTATGAAATTTAATATTATAAAATTAGCCACCGTTTGCATCAACAGCGCAACGAGACCATAGCGTCGTCACACTACCGTGTGCCCAAGCCTTCATCCATCTATTCTTAGAATCTGATGGCATATGCTATTGCAAATCTAGCTGCAGTAGAGTAACACAAACCATCACCTGAAGCAGAAATAGAAAGATTGGTATGCTATTACATAATAAGTGTGAGGACCACTGGAAGCCATCGGATTGCTCTGGGAGTCCCCCAAATGATGTGAGACATGCAGAATTAATGCAGTGCATCATGTGGACGAGCGTATAGATTACATTCCCGTCTATATATACATGGCATCGCTCTTCTAACGCTTCTTTTTCAGATCAACAGTGTCAGATCTAACAGATAGGACCAGTTTACATTTTCAGATGCCTTTCTCAACTTTTCGCCGCCCTTGTAAACATGCATTGGTCTAATCTACTCTCTTGCCTTGTTGCCTTGGGTTCTTCCTCAGCAGCCGCCATAAATGTACGTTTTTTTCCATAGCTTTTGAAGGCCAGCCGCAATTGACCAAGAACAATTAGGTGTGGCTGTATAGCTTGCCAGAGTACCGAGGACACGTTTATGAGTTTGATGGCGACTCGCACACATGCAGCACAATTAGTGAAGCAGTGTATGTTTTCTATATGCACACGAATACATGTATAGAGCTAATAGCAGAATAGGCATGGAAACGTGCAGTCCGCCAAGATTGTGCACTTTGAACCATTCCCGTATTTTGTTTGCACGTTGTTCAGGTGAGGGGCCTCTTTCTTTAGGCCTGTATGCTTCATAGTGTTACTCGATTTCTTGCAAGCTAACACTCGGTCATCCTGAAGTTCCAACGATTGCGCGCTACACTCCGAGCTCTTTACTCTCGCAGCAGACGGCCAAGATATTCCTCTTGCTCCCAAGTTTGATGTTTGTTCGATCTTGTGCGAATCTTGGGAGCCGTAAGCAAGGGGGAGAGCCGCTTGAAGAGGCCCAGTGGCCCGAAATCTCGGCGTTCTTTGCGTTCTTGTCTTGCTCTTCTCGATTTCTCTCGCTTACGGCCAATTCCCGCTGCTAATATACAAGTAGCAATAAAGCTCCCGCTCCAGCATAGCAGCAGTTGATAGACCCTTGGAAGTGGAAAGTGGGATGATCTACTTTGCACAATGATCTTCATACTGCGTGCTCCATACTGCTACGACCATGAGCTCGACAGGGGGTGAACGTGGCATACGGGCAATAAGTGCCAATCAAAGGGAGAAGAATACTGGGCTGTCAATGTCCGGGGGTCGAGATGAAGATTGCGTATGAGCAGTGTTACGGTAGAGCCGCATGAGAAGACTGTTGGATGTTGTGCATGGGCTATGGTCGTACGAGTGCCTGGATACGCCGAAAGAGAACATGATATGTGATTGCTGTCATTTTGACTATGATATATTACTACAGTCTTCTACATGCAAACAATCTCCATCTCTTTCAATTAAACAGCGTCACAGTACATGTACCTATTGCTTTCCCCCTCTTCTTTGCAAATGAACTCGTTGATGCCAGCAGCTACCCTACAATAATCCAGAAAATGGAGCGGGATCACGCAGGGAATAATACGGATAAGAAGTGTATACGAGAGACGAAGCTACCACCAGCGGGCCGGCTCCATATCGATATTGCCAGACTAGTACGTACATGCATTCGCTACGAAGCAGCCGCATGTTCTGCGTGGGCCGTTGAGCTGTTGCTTGTAACGCCACAAATTACAATGCAGAGATGATGAAGAGGCAAGTATTTCGTCGACCTTTCTGCACGACCCATGTCAGGGTGATGCAACGCTCCAGGTCCAGCCCTTCGGAGCTCGAGAGACTCGTCTATGCGAGATGATGCTGCCCAGACCTGTTGGTCAGCTGGATCGGCAGTGCATGTACAAGTAGCGAGTGATAGGACTTTGGCTCTGGCCTGAGGCTCTCCGCAGGTCGGCTGGAGGTTTGGACGAGGAGAAAGCCGGTATCCACTCAAGCTGAGGGCTTCTCCCTCTCTCGTTACTAGGATCAAGCATCAAGCAACATCACATCTATAGTAGTATACTGCAGCTCTGCTACAAGCTCCAAACTGGAATCACACCCAAGAGAGCCCCCAGAGCCCCTGCAACAATACTATCCCGCACCGTCACAGCGTGGCAAAAACTAATCGGTAGGCCGTCGGGCCTCGACGACGCAAACATGGGAGCCCAAGGCCTTGCTCGAAATCGAAACCTCGTGGCTCACCGGCACCGACGGCCCAAAACAGGAACGTAGGCCGAAATCCTGCAGCCCCCGCTGTCCACTCACAGCAGCGGACCAAAAATGCCGCCCTTGAATTTTGGCCACTCAGCTGTGCCGAAGCAGACGGCGGCTTTTGTGATTTGCCGCCTTCGTTACATGGCCAGCGCCCCCACCTGATTCGTTGAGAAGGGTAGGGATGAAAGTGGAAGAGGATCTGAACACAGGACCTTCGATTTTCTACATTCTGTATTCTGTAATATGCGAGGCTTCTCCAGCAGACAAAGAAAAAAACAAGAACCAACAGAGGCGAAAAACAAGTCCCACCTGTGCAGCATTAGTGCTTCGTACTGCATACCCAGCTGGAGTCTAGTAGCTCTCCAGACAAAGCTAACAGAATAGTCTGTAGTAGCATTATTACTCCGTAGGGCAAATGATCGAAAAAAAAAAGAAACGAAAAAACGGGGGTTCTTGGAGGTCTTGGAAGTCCCTCGAGGCCATCAACAAAAGACAACTTGCACTGTGGGCTGGGCTGGCTGTTTTAGACCCTGTGTGACTCCGAGATTGGTTGGTACGGGCCCTGTGGGCTGTCGTCACATCGCGGCGAGCGCCACGATTTTCCCTTTCCCAAATTCCACATGCTGAGATTTGCTCAACGGGTCAAGTCGTATATTGTTAGGCATGGGCTTTGCAGAAGAAGGAATGGCCCCGGAAATGCTACTGTACATTGTCCCCAAGCAGCCCTTTATTTTCCTGTAAGACGAGGCTCGAAACAGCGCCGTGGCTGCTTCTGGGCGCTGCGTATACATCACTCCTTGCTTTGCATGTGTATGTGTTTCCGCGCATGTGCTTCGAAACCAGGGCACACCGACTTTTGGCAGCAATCTTGTTTTTTCCCGTCTTTTCTTTGCTTTTTTCTTCTTTACGAGGCATTGCGTGGCGCGTCCTGCAACATGCTGCTTTTGTCAAGTGTCTTCGTACTTCTAGTGCCTCAGCCACCTCGTAAGGCTGCATCGCATTGCAGCAACATGATAGGCCGATGTACTTGGACAAAACGGTATACCGAATGACGAGCTTTGAAGCAAGTTTACAAATAAAGAAGTCGACGTGCATGGGCCACTGGGTTCTAAAGCCATTTCTGACGCAGCATCCTCACTGCTAGTGGCTGCTTGGCTTACCTGTACTTGTACTGTAGCGCATCATATCGACCTTGTCTTGTTCCTTTTCTTCAGCCGCACATGCGAGATGCGTTTTGCGCCCGTTTGCTGTCCCCTGTTGTCACCGCTTCTTTCCTTCTCAGTGGCCTCATCCGTATTACTTTTTGTATCTGATACAGCCGTGGCTCAGTGCATCAAAACGGCTGGCTGCAGGTGGGGTCCGAGTACAGGGTTCATGGACTTTTCATGTTGGCTGCTACCTTGCAAGACTCGCCTCGCCGGTTTCAATCGCCATCTCCACGCAGTGCTACCACCACCATCACAAGATGCATTTCCCCCATGGCAGCGCACTAATGTCCGAGGCATCCTATCGTGCTACTAGCAGTAGTGAGCGGCGATAGGGACATGGGGGTCTGATTCATGCCTTTTTCTCAGGACAGGGCTGGGGGCTTGGGGGGGTTGACAATGACAGCTCACTCACACGGCGCGAGGGCGAACGTGACGATGCTGCCGGAGGCGGAGAGATTGGAGCCCGTTTTAACGAAATACATTCCATCGCCGCTGCTACTATACGAGGAGATGAGTATCTATATGGTATGGTTTGAAAGTTACTAGCAGTATCACGTTTTTTTTCCAAATCTTGGGCAAGATAGTCAGGGGAATAAGGTTGATGTCAGTTATATCTAATAGGTAGCTCTGTATAGCTGGGCGTTAGTTGGGCATGATAACTCGAGATGGCCAGGGGTAGAGCCGGGCAAAGTCTCAGCAGCAAGCTTTAGCCTTTGCGTCTCCCCAAACAGTAAGCGACGGCCATCATCATGTACACACTCTATTGGGTACCAAGCGCGGGAGGACGGAGACGTTCGGAGGGCCTGGTAGGATGCACTAAATCGCTGGGCCTCCATCACACACACGCGCACTCTAGCTCGGTACCTGGGCTGCTGTAGGTAGTCGTATGCACATCGTACTTGTTACTTGATAATGCTACTGTGCTGTACCTACACTGGACATACTATGTCCTCTGAAAACAGGGAATATTGCGTCCAAGTGCATCATCTTTACTCGAGCATAGATTACTTGCTGCTTCTGCAACGCTGCCATGAAACATGCAGAAACATGTGCAAACGGCGTCGACGGCAAAAGGGTATGGGGTACAAGGTTTGCACCTCGCCTGGCTGTCAAGGAACCCAAGGTTTTGCTAACAAGCGCCATCACGGCGTGTCTGCCACTGCTAGCTCGGCTAGCTTTCTGTTGAGGGACACCACGCGTGTACCTCGTGTACTCGAGGTCCTGCATTGCCGTGGCAAACTCCAGGTACTGGGAACTCCCGCGCTGCGTCCGTATACACGCTCCGTAGTCGTCGGGCTACAGTTCCCAGTACGAGGCGGCTCCGTGCCGCAGCAGACAAGGGGCCAGGCCAGACCATCAACAAACAACGACGTGCGCTAGCAAGCATCAACACAGCATGAGGAACTGGCGAAAAGGTGAAAAATAGAGGAAAAAAACGAGCGCCTCATGGCCCGTGCGTTCTCGTCATGGCCTGTCAGCCAATGGCAGCGCATGTGGCCAAAGCCAGCCACCAGCAGGGCCCCACGCCAGGGCTGATTCAGCCAGTCACAGGTGTTAAAAGACTCCCGGCCCCCCGCTCCCTCAAATCACATCTTCGCATTTTCCCTCGTCCTCTTCGCGAGCCTTGCCTCCTCCCACTCCACGACCAATCAATCCCGCCCTGCCCTGTCCGACGAACCAGCAGCAATTGCGAGGTCCAAGACGGCGAAAAAAAGGGCCCTTCCCGCGCCTCACGCGTGCAATCAGATTCGTCCGTCAAGGGAGCGCAGCGAAACATCCAGCCGTGGCCATTCACAGCGTCTCGACTATCTCGTTCCGATCCGCTTGCAAGCCGCGCGCAACGCCCGTCCATTGAGCGTCCAGGCCGCAGCGTCAAACCTTGAGCAACCCGGCCGGCTCTAGTCGCAGCTTTTTTTTTTCTGCGGCTCTTCCGAAGCCGTCCAGTTGTGTGAACGCACGCGATCCCCGGCTACTCTCCAGGACCCCCCTCGTGTTGTGTGGGTGACCCAAAAGACACACCTTTGCGCGCTTGCTGCAACGTCAAAGGAGAAGGAAAAAAAAAAGCTTCACAAGCTTTGCCATTGTTTTAGCTGCCCAGGCATCGCATCTGCATTGTATATTAGCATTGCTGCTAGCGAAGTCGTCGTCGTTTTTGGTCTTTGGTCTTGTTTTTGCTTTTGCATTGCATTCTGCATTTCCGCTTGCAACCGGATCCTCGGAGCCCCTCAGTTTCGGCAAACAGAGTCTGCAGCTCCAAAAACAGCAGCACAGCAAAGCCAAAAAAAAAAACAGAAGCAGCGCAAAGCTTTCCCCACCTCGCGATTCGGTCTGCGACGTCAGCATCGATAGCAGCGCTTTTTGCGACATTCAGCCCGGAGCAAGGCTCGCACAGGCAACCCGCCGCTCACCTAAAAAATCCAGCCTGTCCGCCCGCCAGCAAATCAGCTTCCTGCAACCCGCGTGGCCCTTCATCGTCCATTGCAAGCTCGCACCGCCAGAGGCCTATCATCGTCGCCAGCCTCAGCTTCGCCCTCGCCATTGGCGCAACACGTCATCAGGTGACAGCGCGCATCTGCAGCGCCCATCTCCCAATTGTCCGAGCATTCAATCAGAGCGCTGCGTTGCTCTGTCGCATGGTTGCTGTCAATTTCCAGCTCCTGGGAATACCTGCCAACAAGCCTGTAGCCGCCACCGCAAATCACATCCAGGACACGCCATTCCTGGTCGGCGGCGCATTCTGTCTGTGGCTGCGTCGAATCGGTACGTAGTATTTTTATCTTGTTCTAATTTCGGCCTCGTTTCTTCTCTATTCTGCATTTTGATGCCGTCATCACCACCCTCGTCGCTTCTGCTTGTAGCTGCAGCGACCTCCCCTGGCTCTTCTATTTATTTACTTGGCAACATCCTTTCTCTTTTGGGCCGCACGAAATCGCCCTGTTTCTGGGATCGATTCGCTTTTTACTTTGCTTTTTGCTTAACTTTTGCCTTGTTTTTTTCTGTGTTTTTTAAGCCCCCCCCTTGTCTTTGTTGCGTTTGCTTTGACGAATACCTGCCCTTCCTTCAACATCATTTGTTTTGAGACGACGGCATATGCCTGGATGCCCTGCAGCTCACGCATATACACCGACTCTTTCCACTCGCTCAGCCCAGCCCAGTTCGCCTACTGGTCTCACAGCCCTCGCTCTCACAGCCTCTCTGCATTTCTACCCCAGCAACTGCCACTATAACGTTCCCCGTTTACTGGGCTGAGTACGTCCGAGCGAGTTCTTCTCTTCATGCACCCACTTTGCAGAATCTGCCCTGTCCTGTCGTCACATCTTGAATCTTGAACAAAGCTCCGCAACACGGCCATTTGGCTGGCCCAAAGGCTCGATTTGACCTGCCCGATTGCCTCATTCGCCTCTCCCGTCCGTCCCTCCCACACACCACTGCCATCCTCGGCCAAAGCGGTCGTCTTCGCTGAACCGGACACGGCCAGCACCCACCACCAGCCTGATTTCATCCCCCACCTCATGGCGTGTCTTAGTCTATATGCCCAACTCTCCGCTTTGCCGTCCGGATGAGACAGTCAACTCGCTGGGCTGAGAGGCAGCGCCGCGTAGTCTTGGACACTTGGACAGGGCAAAGCAAGCAGGCGTCATCCTGCTCTTGACCTTGACGTCTTTAAGCGTACGCGCTGCATCGCATCTCTTAAAGCGAATCTCATGGCGCTTATCTGGATCGGCACGCTCTCGTCGCCCTCCCCCTTCACACGCCCATCTTGGGCTCTCATTTGCCTTTGTTTACTGGTGTGCCGACGTGTCGGCAGCGGTTGGGGGCCTTCTTGGTGGGCTTGCTGGCCCGGTGGACCTGGCTGCATATTCCGTCATGCATGAGCTACAACTATGCCAACGCATCACAAGTGTGGCTCCCTGGCGCTGCTTGCTCACACCCCTGCCCCATCCCTGCCTGGATACCTCTGGCTGTCTCACTATTCGCAGCGTCTCGCCTATATACAAACGAGCTAACGCCTGTGGTTGGATAGATCTTTGTTAATCCTCGATTGAGCTGCTCTGGGGAAGTGGAAAAAGCGACTGCTCTGTTTCGTCCGTGCCTCTCCATCCATCGTCATCCCGTACCTTGTCGCAACGACCCGGGACAAGACCAAGCAAAGACAGCTCTCTCTCCGTCTCTCTCCTGCGCCGTGCCTCTTCACGTGGTTCTCTCGCGCCCGGCAACTCAGCCACCCTCCACTCTGCTCCCCACGAGCACAACTCTGCCTGCAGGCGCCTTGCGGCTTCATTAGCCACGTACCTTGGCACCATCCCACCACCTTGCCAGCTCACCAACGCATGTGTCTGGTAGACTTGGGTGCCTGAACATCGCGCGCTTCTCTTTGCGATTACCCAAGCATCGAATCGCCAGTTCCCAACCACACGTGCCCAACCCCAATACCCAAAGCAATTGCGCAACTTAAACCTCTTCAAAACAAAAAAAGAAGACAAAAATCTTAAGCAACAAAGGAAAGAAGTATTGTACTAGCGATAATATCTTCTTTTTTCTTCTTCTTCTTCTTATTCATCGAGCTTCGGTTATTCGTCACTGGCGTCTTTGCTCTCTCTCCATACTCACTGTAAGCAGCTTGCCTAGCGTTGCGCTGTCGATATCATTCGTCCCAGTCTTCCTAGCCTCAAGTCTTGAACTTGTGATAGGGCGAATCGCGATAGCGCCACCCCACATTTTGGCTCGCGACATCTTCGCGACACCAATTCTGGTCCTTGTCCTTTCTGTAGGATGATGGAATACGCGCAATATCCACAACAGCAACACAGTTCTCACGCCGGTTACGCGAATTCCGCCGCAGGTGCAAGCATCACCTCGCCCACAAGCCACGGCCTCAACCAACACGCCGTGCAGACCTCTCCCATCATCACCTCGCAGCAACACCAGCCGGGCCAGGCTTCAGCTCACGCCATGTACGGACCACAGTACGGCGTGCCTCAACCGAGCATGCAGCCGGTTCCCTATGGCATGCCCGGGGGGATTCAAGCGGCGGCAATGGCTGCCACGGCTGCGGCAACCGGCTCCAACTATACCTACATGCACTCGGATCCGAGCATGCCTCACACATCCCCGCGATTGCCCAATGCTAAGAAGGATGGCCGGCCATCTCCTCGGATGAATAGCATCTCGCAGATCCCCGGGCGCCGTATGAGTCAAGTTACCAGCCCCGGAGTGCCGAGCGCCCAGGGCCTGATGAACCACGGCGGACCCCGCCCCCCGCCCATGCCTCCTGCCCCTGCCATGCAGCATCCACAGTCACCAGAGATGCCTGCCGGTGCTGTCGAAGAATCGCCCCTATATGTCAATGCCAAGCAGTTTCACCGAATCCTCAAACGACGTGTTGCCCGCCAGCGCCTTGAAGAGCAATTGAGGTTAACCTCCAAGGGACGCAAGCCATATCTTCACGAGTCCAGGCACAACCATGCAATGCGCCGACCTCGTGGACCTGGCGGCCGATTCTTGACAGCGGAGGAGGTGGCGGCTATGGATGCCAAGGAGTCGTCAAAGGGCGACGGCGACGGCAGCGATGGCGCCTCACCCCCGAAGCCCTTGGAGGTTACCAGCACAAAGCGCAAATCCGAATCCGGACCCTCGATTGCAAGCAAGAAGCCCAAGACAGCAACTGATAGTGGCGAAGGGAATCAGGAAAACGACAGTTAATAACTGTTGCTAGTTTTACTGCTTCCTCATTCACTTGTTTCATGAGTATGCTATTCACTCACGACTCTTCTTCAACAATGCAGATTGGGCATTCTTTTCTAAATTTTCTTTTACTATAATCAAGTCACGAAGACTGTGACTTTGAAGGCGATGTGTCTTGCTATCATTCCAAGTTGAGACATCGGACGGGACTGGGAGTTTTCATTATTACTATTTTACGGCCGGCAAATGGTGGACAATCTCATACATTCTTCTATATGAGAAATTCAGCAGGGCATGTCTCTGACCTATGCAAACTTTCTTACAACATTGTTTGGAAACTGGTAATCCAATGGTGTTCAAGTAAGAGATGTTTGCGGTCTGGCAACGAGCTAGGCACTCAATATGGGTTAAACGAGACGCTGGGCAACTGACAGGGGGGAAACTGGTTGGGCGGGCAGAATGCATGGATGACTCGACACGATGGATACCCCTTTTTTTGTTTTCTTCTTGCCACAACACTTTTTCATATGTTATAACTTTCTCTACTCACCACGAAAGATTCGAAAGGGCTTTGGCATCGGAGGATTTTGGTCTGGCTACCACTGAGGTGCATTGAGGCATTGAGGCATTGAGGCATTGAGACACTGAGGCATTTTTTCTTATTATCTCTTTTTTCTCCTTCTTTTTTCTCCTTCATTTCTCCCTTCTTTTTCCACTCTTCTTTTTCCTCCTTCTTCTCTTTCCTCCCTTCTTTTTCTTCCTCCTTCTTCTTGCTTTTCTTCTTTAGCAGACATCTGGTATAACATCACGGACAAAGCATTTGGGAAAAAAAAACAATGAAAAAAAAAGGAAGAATGATATTTGGGAAATAAAGAAGCAATTATAAAAAAAAAAGAAAAAAATACGAAATAGGATTTGGGCTATGTGTGGAACACATATAGATAGGTATTTGGCTTAACAACAGAAAGGCTGAAGTGTCTGGACACTTGATGAAAGACGGATGAAAGAAACTTGTAGCTTGCGGATATAGAGGTGAGGGTGTGGTCCGTCACCGGATATAACTTGGGCTCTCCTAGCTTTTTGCAATTGACGATATCATTTGATATATAACCAGTGTAACTCTTATGTAACCACTGTTTGGCGATTTTCAGCATTGACGAGGGATGGCGAGTGCTTGATGATGTTATGGCAATGTATTTCTGCTACGATGATCAAAATATAGGTGCTATTGTACAGCATTGATGAGGGATAGCATGTACTTGATGATGTTATTACAATGTATTTTTACTATGATGATTGATATATAGATGGTGTTGGGAGTTGTGCTATTGTGCAGCATGGGTCATGGACTTGTGAGAGTCTTAGAATGTTGACAGATTAAGTTGCGTTGCTCAAAGCTCAACACTATGTTAGTTCCCAGTATTGCACGGTTAGGCACACCCGATTGGGCGAACACCAATCCTGCCCCAGCTAGCAAAAAGACCGCGACTTACACACTGTCCAATGGGAGACAGAAAAATCCATCCCCTGGCTTTTCGTTTCGATCTGGGTAAAAAAGGGACTGGAACACTGCAATTGAGGGGGGGAGGGGAGAGTTCCTTTCGGGGTGGCTGAAAAAAAATCTGGGGTCGGGGGGTAGCTAAAGCGCCGAGCCTCGGCACGTCAGACGGTTTGCCGTATCCGTCTTACCTCGTTACTGCATTCCGGGGGTGCAACATGAAAAGGCTGCGTCCTTGTCCACTTTCGCTGCCTGCGGAGCTTGAGGTTCAGAGCGTTTGCATCAATTGAAGCTTCTTTTACAGAGGCTTATTGGCTGCTTCTGCTCCGAGAGCTTGTATAAGCGTGCACGCGATAGACGACTACCTACGACATGGCGGGCGCGGTGCGGCAGCCTATCGACGAGAAGGCGTTTGGAAAGTTTCTTGAGGAAAATGTACCGATCATCAAGACACCGGTTGATCTGAAGCAGGCAAGTACAGCAACTCATAGAACGAGAGAAAGTTGGAATCGAGCACAAAAAGCTAACCTGGCGTGTTGGCCTACAGTTCGGCTTTGGTCAATCCAACCCAACATACCAAATCACCGACGCCTCCGGCCACCGCTATGTGATGCGCAAAAAGCCCCCCGGAAAGCTCATCTCCAAGACAGCCCACAAGGTTGAGCGCGAGTACCGCGCGCTGCACGCCCTCGAAGCCACCGACGTGGCCGTGCCCAAGACGTACTGCCTCTGCGAGGACGACTCGGTGATTGGCACGCCGTTTTACATCATGGAGTTTCTGGACGGGCGCATCTTTGAGGATTTTCTGATGCCCGAGAGTAAGAGCGCGGATGAGAGGACGGCGCTGTGGAAAGAGGCTATTCAGACGCTGGCGAGGCTGCACGCCGTGGATGTGAAGAAAGTTGGGCTGGACAAGTTTGGCAAGGCAAAGGGGTTTTATAGCAGGCAGACGCAGACGTGGGCGACGATTTGCATTAGCCAGAGCAAGGCGGTGGATGTCGAGACGAAGGAGCCGGTGGGACAGTTGCCGCATTTTGATGAGCTGGTGGGATTCTTTAAGAATGAGAGGTTGCAGCCGAAGGATAGGGCGACGCTGGTGCATGGGGATTACAAGATTGACAATCTGGTTTTTCACAAGACGGAGCCTCGGGTGATTGGTATCCTGGAGTAAGTTGCCCATTATTTTCTCTGATGGATCTTGGAGCTGACTTGATTGTTACAACAGCTGGGAAATGTCCACGATCGGCCACCCCCTGTCCGACGTCTGCAACTTCATCACGCAGTTCTACCTCGCCCGCTCGCCCGGCACGTCGGCCTCGAGCAGCAGCTCCGGCTTCCTGCCCGGCGCGACGCCCGGCCTGCCGCAGCCGCAAGACATCCTGCAGTGGTACACGGAGATTTCCGGCTACGACCCGCGGCCGGAGCTCAGCTGGGGCGCGGCGTTCAACATCTTCAAGCTGGCGGGCGTGTGTCAGGGGATTGCGGCGCGGGTGGCGGCGCGGCAGGCGAGCAGTGCCAAGGCGAAGCACCATGCGGATACGAGGGGGTTGTTGGCGGAGTTTGCGTGGGTGTTGGCGCAGGAGGCGAGGGATTCTGCGCAGGCGGAGGCGAAGCTGTGATTGAAAGAATTTGTATGGTAATGCGAGTGAATGCTGCTTTTTTTTTTTTTTTTTTTTTTTTTTTCCCCTCTTACATGTTAAGCATCTTTGGTGGTTTTAGACCCAACGGGACTCATGGCAGAGGCAAGCGATGGCAGTGCTTGGATAAAAGAGATGAATCAGATGCAATTGAATCAATGAGATGGACTGTGGATATGGACGTGTTTATTGCATACATCTCTGGTGTAGTCGTTATTGGCGTGTAAGTCACACTTTGATGGGCAGAATGGATTGATAGTGTATTACCAAGCATAATAAATCTGACGAAAGAATTGGAATAAACAAATCAACTAGACTATTAAACAGAACAAAAAAACCCGAACAGGGGTTATCATCATCACCAGCGCCCAACCGCATGACAGAAACCCAACTCTGAGTTGTTCAATTGGGCACCTGATCTATCCAAGATTCTCACTCTATCCCCGGCTCTTCGTTCTTAGACGCTTAGACACCCGTCGCCGTGGGGGTCCGCGTCCAATCAGGCGCGTGTCGCTGCCCACAATTGGGTGCGGCGGGAATGACGCCAAAGGGGCGAATAGTGTGTCTCACAACTCTTTCTCTCTTTTTTTCTCTTGCTATTTGATATCTAAGCTTGACTGAATCATATTCTCTCTCATTTTCTGATATAAGCTTTACTGCCTAAAGCTGTAGTGGATGATAGCACACCAGACGCAGTAACTTCCCCATTCTTTTTCTCACAGGGCCCTATATAAACCATAGCCTCTAGCTTCTAGTGCTGTTAGCCACCATCGTCATCATCACCACTACCAAGGCCATCACCATAACAACCACCTGCAATTCCGCAGCAACATACACCAAAGCTTCATCTCCAAACCCGCCAATCTCATGACAGAACGCCGGCGGCGGCTCAGGATCCCCGGCGAACCCGACGAGCGCCGTCCGCTGCTCAACCGGCTGTCCACCGAGCACGCGGACAATGGCGAGCACGTCTTCAGCTGCCGGACGAATCCGCACAGCGAGCTGCCTGTATACACGAACATTCACCGTATCCGGCGCGACATTGTAAGCGTGGTGGAGGATTATCTGACGCTGGAGCAGCTGCGGGATGTCAAGATCAATGTGACGGTCATCCGGCCGCTCGTGGATAAGTTTTATGAGCTGGGCGATGTTTCCATCGGTAGGCTGTCTAGATATATTCATTTTACTTGCTTTAACTATCTTGTCATGAAAACATAAAGTAAAGCAAATGATGGCTGGGCTGAGATACTGACCGAATTCTCCTCTTACAGTATACTGCTTGCTCGTCAACAGAGCACAATTCCTAGATGAAGAATCCCGGTCTAGCAACCGGCAGAACGTCAACTGGACTCGTGCCACGCTGTGTGAGCTCATCGCTACGCGCATCCTGCGACGTTTCGGCGAGGATCACGATGGCGGCGCAGAGGGGCTGCTCTTGCTGGCACACATCCTGGTTGCCGGCTTCGAGCCCTTCCAGCACGCGCCGCCCCATATACGAGAAGAGGCCGAAGACAAGGCCTGGTGGTCGACTCACCGGACGCTGCCGGCGCTTGAAGTCGCTATCCTGACAGAGAGCAGGCACTTTCTCAGCTCGACGACGTGCCAGAGGGTCGTGGCGGCCATTTACGAGGGCCGTGTGATTTACACGCCGTCCACGTCGTGGGATATCATTCCGGATCACTACAAGCTGAAGCCCATTTCACTGTATGATCCGCGGGAATCGCCGCTACTGAACCAGTATCGTCTTATTGTGCCGAGGACGCGCAACTACCTGGAGGCGATCCAATTTACCATCTTGCTGGGGCTATATGCTTCAGTTATGACCATGCGGAGGAAAGGAGAGAATCCGGTGCTGGACGCGGCGTTTTCGATATATGCATTTGGTTGGTGTTTGGACCAGTTTGCCACGATTCTGGCACATGGATGGTGAGTTTCTTTTGCTTGTAAGACGCTGTTACATTCAACGGCAGCTGACGTGTTAACTATAGGAATGTGTATACGCAAAACCTATGGTCTTTCCTCGACGTCACCTTCATCTTCCTTTTTGTCATCTCTAGCAGTCTGCGTATCCATGGGCTGAGAACCGGTTTACCGGGGCCCACCGAGCAGGCCTTTGACGTCTTGGCATTGGCGGCGCCTGTACTCGTCCCTCGCTTGGCTTTCAACTGGCTGTCTGATAACCTGGTGTTCTTGGCGTTGAGGTCTATGATGGCGGATTTCTTCTTCCTCACGGCGCTTTCGGCGTGGTGCTTCTTTGGCTTTTTGCTGTCGTTGCTGTGGCTGGGAGAGGGAGCTCATCCATTGCTGTAAGTTTCTGACTGTTTTTGTTTCGTTCTTTTGCTAGAGTCCTGTTGCTCATGACATATTGGCTTGTTTAGTACGATTTCGAAGTGGATGATATACATCTGGTTTGGGCTTGATGGCACTGGCATTCACCGATCGGTAAGTGTTGATTGTAGTGAACAGAAACCCCCTCTGAGGAAATGTGCGCTGACGATGGCTATTGTAGGTGGAATTCCACTGGTTGCTGGGACCCATCGTCATGATCTCGTTTGCCTTTCTAGGCAACACACTCTTCCTCACCATCCTCGTCTCCATGTTATCCAACACATTTAGCAACATCTCTAGCAATGCGACCGCCGAGATCCACTTCCGAAAGGCCGTCCGCACTCTCGAAGGCGTCAAAGCAGACGCGGTGTTTGCTTATCAACCTCCCTTCAACCTTGTTGCCGTTTTCCTTCTTTTGCCACTAAAGTTTGTCGTCAGCCCGCGATGGTTTCACAAAATCCACGTCGCCACTGTTCGTCTCGTCAATCTCCCCTTGTTGCTGTTCATAGCCGTTGCTGAGCGCCGCCTTCTCTGGCCGACGGACGACTTTGAGGGCATATCGCTGGCCCGGAAGTGGTTCTGGCAGAAATGGCAACTCTCGGCCTACCAGTACATCCGAGCCGTGTTCGACGTGCCGCCTCCAGACGATGTGCACGACGACATTGCCGTGGACGATGATCTGACGCACCATCTCATCCGGAGACAGTACCAGCGGCAGGAATCGCAACATACCATAAAGAAGGCCTCGCGCCGAGACTCCATGTTTGAGATTCCACCGAAGCTGCGGAGCTCGCTTACGGAGACGGGTGAGGACTACGCAGAGATGGCGAGTAGGTTGGCGGCGATGGAGAAGGCGATGGAGCGGATGGAAGGCATGCTCTCGAGACTGGTGGCGCCGCAGAGTGACATTGAAGAGAACGATACACTGCCTGAGGGAGATGGGACCACTTTGGACTCGAGTTTCAGAGGGCAGGAGTCGAATTTTTGACAGGGACGAGAATAGTTGGAAATTGGTGGAGCATTTAAATAGCGAGTTTATGTCTATGTCTGAGTGGACGTCACGCCATCACGCGTATTTGGTTGCTTCTCATATCTTTCTTTTTTCTTCTCGCTTGCATTGAATATTGGAGCTATAGGAAATAGAGGCGTACTAGTAGACAGTTCAATTTGAATCATTGGCAAATCTCTCCCTTTCTTCAGTTTCAGTGATTTGTTTGTCAATTCGAGATGGCGTGAATGAATATAAGTGTCGGTTTGGACTGATTCACTGCCAGCTGCATACGGCCCGATCTATCCTCTTTGGTTTTGGTTTTCTGACAGCTTGAAAGGAGAATAGTTTGATTTCTGTCATCACTTCCATTGTGCTTCTGTATCATCAAGCGCCTCTGCATTGAACACCAACTTTGAGCCTCCAAGCTAGAAATCTCAAAGGCCGGATCTGATACAACATTCATCGAAGCCACTATACACCGCACTTATATTTCATATAATCTTAAGAAGTATAAGAAAAGGGCTAAAATGTGCAACGTCACCTTCTTCAAACAAAGGAGCTGCAACCACACCTGGGCCGTCATCACCACCCCCTGCGGCCCGTACATGGATTTTTCCACATGCGCCAGCTTTTGCGGCGGTAGCGACAGCAGCGGCGCCGGCATCAAGAAGACGCCCAAGTTCTACAGGACCACCACCAGAGCGTGTCCGAGATGCGATCTGGGCGGATTGTATGACCGGCGGGTGGTGCGGATGGTGGAGAGGATGGGGTGGGGGATTCACTGGGGCTTGGATCCCGAGGGGGGGGATTGGGCTGTTGAAATGAGGATGGGGGAGACGAAGGGGTGTGTGATTTTGTGATTTGTGAATTTCTTCTTTCTTTCTTTTTTTCTGATTGAAAATAGTCGATTTGAGCGTTGAGTGTCGTCGGGAGTTGATATATGGTTCGCTGGAGGGGCGTTTTAGTGCTCGCACCTATGGAATCGCTGGGTCTTTGTCCAACGGCAACAACAGAACATCAGTCAAAGACAAGCAAAACCTCGCATCTTTCTCTGTCTGAAATTCAACAGAGGCCCCTTGAACATCTATAATTTAAAATCAAGTAAAGAAAATTTTAATCTTCGTAATTCTTCAGCTCATTCTCATGACATCACGTGGCCCCACCAAGTGCCATTCGATATCAGTCAACTTGCCCGAAAAAACTTCTAGATGAAGCCTTCATTATATCTCGTCTCACAACACTTGAATATTCAATCAAGATAAAACAAAGAGACAACATGCTTCCAACGCCAGATACCTCTCACGTCCCCTACGAGCGTGTCTACGAGCCCGCCGAAGACTCATTCCTCCTCCTCGACACGCTCTCATCCGCTTCCGAGACGCAGTATCTCCACGAGACCTTCTCATCCGATGCGTCATCACCACCACCAAAGGCCATCCCCTTCGTAGTCGAGCTGGGAACAGGGTCCGGCGTCGTCCTGGCCTTCATCACCGCCCATGCAAAGACTCTCTTTGGCACAAACCAGATTCTCACCGCGGGAGTAGACATGAACGCCTTTGCCTGCCGTGCCACCATCAAGACTGTGGAAAAGGCACAGGCCGACTCAGTCGCCGAAGCAGGCAGCCATGAGAAGCCTCACGGACTGTACCTGGGCTCCGTTATGGGCGACTTGGCAGCTCCGTTGAGAAATCATTCCGTGGACGTGCTGGTGTTCAACCCGCCGTACGTGCCCACTTCAGAGATGCCTTCTCGGCCGGAGACGTTTACGCAGGATTTACCGTCAAAGACGTCGTTTGACGACGATTCTTATTTGCTTTCACTGTCCTATGCTGGCGGAAAAGATGGCATGGAGACTACGGATAGGCTGATTGACGCTTTGCCGGAGATTCTCTCGCCGAGAGGGTGCGCCTACATTCTTCTTTGCGCGCAGAATAAGCCTGAGGAGGTCAAGACCCGGATACAGACTTTTGGTCCTGAATGGAGAGCTGTGACGGTTGGGTCTAGTGGGAAGACGGCTGGATGGGAGAAGCTGCAGATTGTGCGGATATGGAGAGACATATCGGCTTGAAGATGTATACGCATATTGTTACGGATATTGTATGATTAGCTGTTAGGGATAAGGCGGGCAAAAGATGGGATTGGGAAGCATTTAGATACTTGGATATCTTGTCAAATTTTAAATGGTATTTTCTTTGCCTACATATCATGGCGGCCACCGTCGCCATCGCTTCCATCTCCTCCAACAAGCGCTTATATTGCAAGTTCCTTTCTTCAATTTTATATGCGTAAAGTGCATCCAAAAACGCCGTTTCCATCGCAATTTGCGACATCGCCTCCACAGTCCTTTGAACTCTAAAAAATATCTTTCTCCTTCGTTTTGTTATGTATCGTTTACAAAAGATCCTTTGTCCCAACCGATATGGAGCTCCGGCCCGGCCATCTTTAAAGCAAGAGAAATGAAAGAGATAATAGTAGTGCCTCGGTTTCTCTGTCTGTCATTGTCGTATTATTATCATCGCCATCGGGAATCCTTTAACCACGTCCACGACCGCGGCCGCGACCACGTCCTCCTCTGCCACGACCACCGCGGGCTCCACGACCTCCTCGGTCCGTCTCCTTTCGTGCCTTGTTCTTGGGCTTGGGTGCGTCATCGATTAACAGGGTGTCGAGAGGGAGGGAGTCGGGGAGGATAAAGTATCGGATTGTTGAGCCTCGGATGTTCATCGTGTCGAGGGCGAGAGGGTCCTGTCCGCGAGCGGTCATCTTGACCGTGCGAAGGGCGACGTTCATCTGGGGAGAGACTGAGGAGATGGTGCCGTGGACGATGGTGCCTGACGCGGGGCGAGTTAGTGATGAATTGCTCGGCAATTGAAGCTGCGTGATGCTCAGAGGCATGGGAGATCTCGTATCGTACCATTTTTTAACTCAACGGTCACCGTTTCGTTGGAGCATTTCATCAAAAATCTGGATATCAAGCAATGTTAGCGCTGTGGAAGCTCATGGCTGGATACAAGATGGGGGAAGCTGGTTGATGCAGATAACGCGGCAATGCACGCCAAAAATGTGAACTGAAGAACAATTACTCACCTGACGAGCTTCATGATGACGGCGGAGGCCTTTGTGGCCGGGTGTGAGATAGTATAAGGGTTTCTGAAGAGCCTCCTCACGCGCGTTGCCTCGTCACACGCTGGATATTGCAAGGCTGGCGGATGCCTCCAATTGTCGGTCGGAAAAATAGACTCCCATCATTAGCTGGAATCTTTGATTACGTGAAGCTGGGAGATAGCTCAGGCACGTGATGCTGCAACTAAAAGAGGCGACGTATCTCGTCACGTGAACCCCCATCACCCATAGCGTTCGTTACAGGAGCTCGAATCGCTGCTCATCGCTGCTCATGTACTCCATACTTTACGATCGATGGAGCTGCAGCCACTTAGTAAGCCGTGGCGGACTTAACGCTCAGGTACCCCGGTACTTTGCCGCCAGCTGTCAGAATTCCACCACAATTTGTTTTATCGATAACAGTGCTTCATGGAAGAGACCCCGGTAACTCTTTTTCGGCGCGGAGTTACTATTGCCAATCGACGTGGTTTGTCACAGGCAGCTTCTGAGCTCCTTCACCTTTGTCCAGCAGACACTCGTTTCGCCCATCGCCACAGAGAGAATTCACAGAGCTCGGCGGCCGCACATGGCCAGCTTCAAAAGGAACCCTTAAATTCGGCTCGACGATCCTTTTCTGTCTCTGCCAAACCAACCAGCTGAACATCTGCCCGCCGCTTAGCTCTGCTCCCCCCACCATCTGTGCGACACCTTTGGGGGGCTGTTTGTCTCTCTGTCTGGCGGCTGAGCTCCCACGACAGCTGGCCAGCTTCTGCTGCGACTCTTTCGTTCTCGACTGTTTGCCCTGGGCTTTTCACCGGGAGCTGAGCCAACAATGATTTCTGGGCGAGGGGGAGCGGGGGCTCGGGGTCGCATCCGCCCACCTCGTCGGATTGTGCGTGTAAGTTGAAGCCAAATTCACGGCGCATCTGCGCTCCTCACTCTCTGCTGTTGCTCAGCGCACTTTGAGCGCACCTCGCCCTGCTAGCATGGAGCCTCATCAGAGCTGCTCTTTGACTCTCCATCGACCTCTTTTTCCTCCCTCTTCCCTCTTCCCTTTTTCCTTCCCCCACCTCGCCTGGCATGCCACCATGGGCGCCAACACCAGCACCGAGGTTCCTCCTCAAGCTACAGAGCCTACTCCCTCCCCATTTCGCTTCAAGCCCCGGCCTCGCAGACCAGCTAATCGTCGTCGTAAACAGCAAAACGCACCTGGCGAGGGATCCGATTTCGAAGCATGTTGGAACATGATCAAAGAGGCGCTGCGCGATATCCACAACAAAAGCTGCGGCCGCCTGTCCTTCGAAGAGCTATACCGAGCGGCCTACAAGATTGTGCTGAAGAAGAAGGGCGAGGTCTTGTACGACAAAGTCAAGGAGTTTGAGGAGCAATGGTTTGCCGAGCATGTCATTCCCAAGATTGAAATCTTGGTCACCAAGAGCCTGATCAATATCGGTATGGACGTCTCGTCGTCGACTTCTGTCAACGAGCGAAGACAGACGGGTGAGAAGTTTCTCAAGGGCCTAAGAGATACGTGGGAAGACCACAACATGTCCATGAACATGACGGCAGATATCCTCATGTATCTTGATCGAGGCTACACCCAGCAAGAGCCACGCCGAGTGCCCATCTTCGCTACGACCATTGCATTATTTCGAGACCACATATTACGTTCTTGCCTTAACGCGAATTCCGATAGCTTGATTATGGATATTCTCATATCGGTTATGCTGGATCAGATCGACATGGAGAGGCGTGGAGATGTGATTGACCGAGCCCTCATCCGCAGCTGCAGTCGCATGCTGAGTTGCCTGTACGAAACAGAGGATGAATCGGAGAGCAGTAAGCTCTATCTAACCATTTTCGAACCGCGATTCCTCAGCAATAGCGAAACATTCTATACGAGAGAGTGCGAACGGCTGTTACGAGAATCTGACGCCAGCACATGGCTACGACACACTCAAAACCGACTGATCGAGGAAGAGGATCGATGTGGTACCACTATCGAGCTCGAGACACTTCCCAAGGTGTCGCATGTGGTGGATCAGAAACTCATCCTGGGCCACCTGGGTGACTTCCTTGCTATGGAGGGTAGCGGCTTGAGGTGGATGATTGATAACGACAAGACAAATGATCTGAAGATATTGTACTCGCTCATCTCGAGAGTCGATGATAAGAAGACGGCTCTTCGCGAGATATTGCAAAAGCGAGTTGTGGAATTGGGGTTGGAAATTGAGAGTGTTTTGAAGAACACCGACTTTTCGACGGCACAAGCCGACGGCGAAGACGAAGGTGGTGACAAGACGAAGACACTCAACCCTGCCGCGCAACAGACCGCCGCAGCCATCAAATGGGTCGACGACGTGCTTCGACTAAAGGACAAATTTGACCACATGCTGGCGAATTGCTTCCAAGACGACCTAGTGATCCAAACTGCACTGACCAAGAGCTTCTCCGATTTCATCAACATGTTCAATCGAAGCTCGGAGTACGTGTCTCTATTCATCGACGATAGTCTAAAGAGGGGCATCAGGGGCAAGACGGAAGATGAAGTGGATGCCATTCTTGAAAAGGCCGTCGTCTTGATTCGTTATCTGCAAGACAAAGACCTCTTCCAGACCTACTACCAACGCCATCTCGCACGACGACTTCTCCATGGCAAGTCGGAAAGCCACGATGTTGAAAAGCAAATCATATTACGCATGAAGCAGGAGATGGGACAGCAGTTTACAAGCAAGTTTGAAGGAATGTTTAGAGATCTCGTCACATCCGCGGAGCTAACATCAACGTACCGCGACCACATACGCAATCTGGGAGATGAGAGTCATACCGTTGAGCTGAATGTGAATGTCCTCACAACCAACTATTGGCCGCAAGAGGTCATGGGACGGTCAGTCCAGCTAGATGACGCACCAAGAATGCAATGCACCTACCCGCAAGAGGTCAAACGGCTGCAAGCTAGCTTTGAGCAGTTCTATTTGACTAATCGCAATGGACGAAAGCTCACCTGGATTGGCACCACCGGCAGCGCCGATATCAAATGCACGTTCCCAGCTATTGAGGGGAAGTCTGGTCCATTGGCGCGAGAGCGTCGCTACGAGATCAACGTCCCTACTTTTGGCATGATTGTGCTGATGCTGTTCAACGAGTTGAAGGACGGCGAGAGCCTGTCATTTGAGGAAATCCAAGCCAAGACAAGCATTTCAACGGTGGACCTCACGCGGGCGCTTATGGCAATCTCGGTAGCACCAAGGTCTCGCGTGCTGGCCAAAGATCCGCCAACAAAGACCATCAAGCCGGGCGATAAATTTTCGTTTAATGCTTCTTTCCAAAGCAAGACAATTAGAATCAAAGCGCCCATTATCAATGCCATTTCCAAGGTTGAGGACAAGGAGGAGCGAAAGTCTACGGAAGAGAAGAACAACCAAACTCGGGCCCATATAGTGGATGCGGCGATTGTAAGAATCATGAAGTAAGTTTCGATCCCAGACGTTGACGAATGATGTTTCAGCTACTAATTTGTTGAACCAGGGCCCGCAAAGAACTCAGCCACTCACAGTTGGTGAGCGAGGTTCTGTCCCAGCTGGTAGGCCGCTTCAAGCCCGAGGTAACTCTCATCAAGAAGCGAATCGAGGATCTCATAGTGCGAGAATATCTCGAGCGGCCAGATGAAGACGGAGCGCCGTCGATGTACCGCTACATGGCTTGATTGAGAGGCTACGGCATTCTATTGCACACATAAGCATTTGGACAAGGGGCTGGTTCCGACGAATTATGAGTATGGTTGCTTTTCTTTTCTTTATTCTTTCAAGAACTTCGGCATGGCGTCTAGAGCAAAAAAAACGGATCGAGCTATTCATTTAGTATAGTACATAGGAGAGCACGGCATGCATCTGGCATAGTAAGAGGTCGAGGGTGGATGGTATTCCCAGGAAGATATGCATCTAGATGGGCTGTTTTGTAAATTTATTGCAGCAGGAAGACGTCAATAGCTCGAAGCATCAAGGAAATATTAGGAAAGGCAGTGGAATACATGAACACAAATGATACGTGCAGTATGGCCGGATTTTTACATATATATCTACCACTTTGACTGTAAGCTAAGACTGGAGATGATGAAACCGATGCAGTGAATAACGAATAGAGAAGCTGCGAAGTCGGAGTGCCCTATAGCTTGGTGAGGCCTAGGAGCTAGAGCGCTGTAATCGGGGGGAGCTTGAGCGCCGAGGCTACGCCGTTCGGCAACCGAGCAGCGCTCTCTCTTTTTGCCCGCATTGAGCTTCAACAACTAACTGGCTTGATTTGCCAGTCTAGGTGATATAAGGGGGTCATTCTAGCAATATATATTTCATTGATACTGCTCAAGCTTCACTTTGGATATTTCCATCAAGCTTTTAGAGTGACAGGCTTATTATCCGTCACCATGTTTGGCCTCAGGAGAACAATGGCCACTGTGGCCTCGCAGGCTTCGTCGCTGAAGAATGCTGGCAAGGTGGTCTGCATTGGCCGCAACTATGCGTAGGTGATATTCTAATTATCTTATAAGCCACTTGATGTTCAAAAATCAGAAACTGGTCAATGGGGGGGAAAAGCCTGCTAACATTTCGCTGTATCCAGGGACCACATCGCAGAGCTGAAAAACGCAAAGCCAAAGAAGCCCTTCTTCTTCCTCAAGCCAGCCTCGTCCATTATCCTGCCTGGCGAAGGGCCATGTCTGCAGCCCAAGGGCGTGGATATGCACTTTGAGGTCGAGCTGGCTCTTATTATTGGATCCATCGTGCGGAATCTGCATCCTGAGGATGAGAAGGGGGCGTTGGACGCAATCAAGGGTGAGTGAATGCGTGTCCCAGTATACATGTAAATTTCATCCGTTCTGAGTGCGTCCAGCCTACGCCATCGCCATCGACATGACGGCGCGCAACGTCCAAAACGAGGCCAAGAAAAAGGGCCTCCCCTGGTCCATCGCAAAGGGCTTCGACACCTTCCTGCCGATGAGCAACGTGATCCCCAAGGCCGCCATCGCGGACCCGCACGACGCGGAGCTGTTCCTCGAGGTCAACGGGCAGACGAAGCAGCGGGGGTCGACGAACCTGATGATCTACCGCATCCCGCGCATCGTGAGCGACATCTCGCGCGTCATGACGCTGATGCCGGGCGACGTGGTGCTGACGGGCACGCCAGCGGGGGTTGGGCCCGTGGTGCCGGGAGACGTGATGAGGGCGGGCGTGAGGGTGGATGGGCGGGAGGTGGAGGAGGGGAGGATTGAGGTGCCGGTGGAGTTGTCTGCGTCGGCGTATGAGTTTTCGGAGACGTGAGTTGTGTATGGTAGTTTGTATATAGAGGATGGATGTGAGGTTGGTGTATATCAGGACAAGACGTGAAAGGTTATCATGCATTACTACTACTACTTCCTATATGTATCCAAGAGCGACCTCTATCCAAGAGCAGTCTCAGTATATATAACGGTAGCACTACATAGACTCATATAACCTCACTTCATCATCACCCTCACGCCACCAAGTTGGGATCCTGAATCGACCCCGGCGGCGGCGCCCAGTCCGCCAAGGTCCCGCACCAGCGACACGTCCTCTTCTCCTCATCACCCCGAAAGTCTTCGACGGCCTGCTTGATCTGCGTGCCCAGATCTGTGCAGTGGAAAGCCGCCTCGTGCACCACCACGGCCTCCTCGCCAGACTTGAGCCCGCTGTTACAGGCGGCGCAGTACCAGCGCATGCGGTCGATGGAGTCTGGCGGGCGGCGCTGCTCCAGCACGATGCCGACGGTGTTTGCGAAGCGCACGGGGTTGTGCGGCGTGTTGGCGGGCAGCAGGAACATGTCGCCCTCGCGGATGATGATGTCGCGGAAGACTGAGCCGTCGACGACCTTGAGCATCATGGCGCCGCGGTACTGGTAGAACCATTCGGGGGTTTGGTTGATGTGGTAGTCGGTGCGGGCGTTGGGGCCGCCGACGATCTGGGACATGTTAGTTGAGGGCTTTGTATATGAAAAGTAGATGGATAAGAGGAGAGACTTGCCATGACTGTAAAGTCTTCGTTATAGACGCAGTAGTTGTTGACGGGCGGCTTGAGCAGGTGGGAGTTTTCCTCAAGCCTGGTATGATGAAAACGCACATGTTAGCTACAGCGTTCGCCTGGTTTTAGTTTAGATAGTTGTCAAGAAACTTACCACTTGGGCAAATTAACTGGCGGCCCGAGCATCTTGTATGTTTATGCGTTGTGAGGACGGGGACGTGAGCAAGCTGGTAGGACTCTGAAGCTACGAAACGGAATATATGAGTGAGCGGCAAAAGCGAGCTACGTAATAGTTAGCTACCAAGCTGTATGCTTAAACCGAAATAAGAGAGGCAAAAGGCTAAATAGTGAGGTGGCTTAATGGGTGTGAAAGTAGAGAGGAGAAAGAGACTTACTATAACGATGTATATGTGATCAGGATGCAACGTCACTTACAAGAACTGTTATAGAAAGAAAGACAAAGACTGAATGCTTCCTAGAATTGAAAGAGCCGAATTATCATTATCAAGCAGCTATCACTAAGCCAGTTGACGAACCAATCCCGCATTCGCCTCTCTCCGGCACTCCGAGCTAATGGTATATATACAGTGCGAATATAGGATACACGTCTATATGAATCGCACCGTGCAGCTATGCCAATGCCAATGCTTCTCTCCATGCTCCGATATCGTCTTCCAACGAGTGTATATAAGAGTCGAAACTTGTAACAAGCAATGCATCAGCTGATTTCAACAATCCAGTGCTTCGCGTCAACCCCCGCCCACTTGAGAATGGTCTCATGCGAAGCCTTAAACTTGCGCCGAAACGGCCTCGTCGGCGGCCGAGGCCCGTAGTACTTGTCAATCTCCTCGTGCATGACATCGCGAATGATGCGAGTCACCCTGCCCTGCTCCCCGTAAAACCTCACCATCAGTGCGTACAGCGCGCACATGTGGCCAACGCAAAAGTCTTCAAATTCCTTGAACTTGGGCAACGGCCCGTCCAACACCACCTTGCGGTGCGGGTACATGGTGAAGGCCCGCAGCGAGACCACAAAGTCGATCAGGTCCTCGGCGTAGGGGAGAGTGTTGCGGTACTTGGCATAGCCCAGGGCCCTGACGCGGATCTTGAGCGTGTTGATGATGTCGCCCTGCGCCTCGCACAGCGCTGCGAGGGATTTGAGCGCAATTGGCAGTGGCTCGAGGTCGTCTGGCCAGCGACGACCTGCGTGGCCCTCCTCGGTGATGTTGGCGATATCGGCTAGGAGCGTGGAGACGTCGAAGGATTTGCCGAATCCAAGGGCCTGGATTTTGGCTTTTTCGATAAAGGCAAATAGATCCCCCTGCGTGGCGAGGATGTGTATGATGGGGTCGTCGATGTCGGGGCTTGCTCCTTCGTAGTGGCGATTGGACTCTCGGATGCATCTGTCGCCTGAGGCAAGATCAGCATTAAACGTCTTAAGTCGGTTTATTTTTTCTTTCTATACGATTAAACCAAGTTGTAGAGTGGATGGAACGTACATTGGCATTTGAATTGATATCTTGCTGCAATTCTCGGGCTGCGAAATGTGCAGTCGTATGCGATATCTCGGTAACAGTGCTGGAGCTCTTCACCAGCCTTGATGTTCCTAGCAGCTCGAACCTCTACTCGCGTGCTATTGAACACAATCACAATGCTGGGCTCGCAATTGTGGTTCATCATGGCTGCTCCCAAGTCGATGGCAGAGCCCAGAGGAGAATTTCGAAAAGTCTGGTCGACCGGTACAGAGTTGCATCTGATCTATGAACAGGGGGACAGAAATCTTGTTAATTTCTCCTTACCCTTACACATACCACTGATGTTTTAGGCTGGAGGATGACTTACAAGGCAGTATAGTTTCAAAACATCGGCAACGTCGAGCTCGCTCTTCATCCGCTGCTTGGCCTCGGCGGCAATATCCTTCACTCCTTGCCAGTCGCTGGAAAACTGTTCGTATTTGTCTTGCTCGTGCGCAAGCCTGGCGAGTGCTCGCACTTGTTCCGGCAGCAGCACTTTCTTACGTAGTAAAATAAGGATGCGGTATAGCATCCTGATATCGAGTTCGTATGGGGCACCGGCCAGTAGCCCGCATTCGTATAAGTGGCCAGTGTCCCAGGCTCGCTGCCAGCACGACTGCGAAATCCCAAAGTGATGAGAAAATGATGAAGCAAAAGAAAAAGATGATGAAGTAATCCAACTATACCTCCGAACAGTACTGGTACAAGTTACAGCCCATGCATTTGTAGACGTCTGGCAGCGTTTCTCCCGGATGAGCCAGGCGGTCTTCAACGGGATGGATGGCTCGTCGTCTCTGCTGGAAGCAAAAGTCACATGCTTCCTTTGAATCACCAACCTCTGCGCAGAGCACAAGAGGCACCGATGTAAAGATGAGCTCGCCCGCAGCAAGATCTCGCGTTGTGAATAGGCCCGAGCCAGAATCGGGAATTGTCGATTGTCGAATCTTGAGAGCGCCCGCGGGAGCCTTGACCGTGCTCAGGATGTAGCTGCATAGCGCCTCGTCTTCGTGAAGGGGGCGATGAACACTCTCCCGGTCTTTGTTGGTTGAAATGCTCTTGTCTGGCCCTCTATCATTGAGCGAGTCTGAAAACGCCTGCTCGACAGGATTCATGGTGGGTGGGCTATGTCGATGGAAGGTACATGTAACAAACACGAACACCTCCTGATTGTCAAATTAGTTACGAGGAGAGAGCAGCTACGTGCGCAATTTGTACTTGGAATCCTTTAGAATAAAACACAGAAAAGAAAAGAAAGGCTCTAATATGCAAGGGGCTGCTTTCAGCTACACCGAAGCTGGGCTTAGAGGACGCTGTGCAGTGTTACACGAGCGCTGCCCGACCTGATAAGGGCCAGCCATACAGAAGGCAGACAGCAGCTTTCAGGGGAGAAACCGCGGTGGCCCCCGCGGTTGTAACACGTTGATAACACGGGACTATTTAGTTCGAAAGCTTTCCGCGCGAGATTTCAGCTTGGCTGTTCGTTCATCTGTTGTATGCCTGAGTCGTTTGTATCAGCCCAGTTCCCAAAGAGGAAAGCCTGCCATCTCAGCTGCGTTTTCGGCTGGCAGCAAAAATGATGCGTGTAAGACTGGCTTCTTTCTTCTCGCTCAATCCGCCCATAATATCCATCTCTGTCTACTCTTCTCTTGCCATCTCGTTATCTGCAGATAAAATATCGACCATCTATGCACTCAATCCTATTCTGCCATCCAGACGACTAATACCATCCTCCACAGATCCTCACCGAGCTGAACTCCCGCAGTGGTGTCCGCTGTAACTCCACTGCAGCATGGCGCTAACACCGGCGCTGTACTCCAGCGAGATTGCCGTCCTAGTGGCAGATTTGGCAAGCACCCAGCCCCCCTCAGGTATATAACTTGCGCACACGTACTGCTTGTGTACCTCAATTCGTTCTAGTACCGATGCGGTACCAGCAAGTACGAGCCAATCTTGTGAGGTACTCACCCAACAGACAGCCTGAGTTGCGCCTCCTCCTGTGTCTGATTGGTTTCAGGCCCACTAAAAGCCGCTTGTTCGATATCAACAGGTATCAAGTACTCCTACCTTGTCGCATCTCGACTCTCCCTCAGCTCTTTCAACTTCTTCAACTACGGCACTGGATTTTCTTCTCGGTTTTTAAATAGAAACAGACTCGAAATGGACCACAGCCAACACATGCATTCCATGGAAGGCCACGGCGGCCACGGCGGCGGCATGGACGACATGTGCAGCATGAGCGTAAGGATATCCTCTCATATCCGCCCTTCTATTCTCTGTTCAGCAAGCTTATACTCACAACATTAGATGCTCTTCACATGGGACACCACCAATCTCTGCATCGTGTTCCGCCAGTGGCACATCCGCTCCAACACCTCGCTCATCTTGTCTCTCATCGCAGTCGTTCTCATCGGCATGGGATACGAGGCTCTGCGTTCCGTGTCCCGCAACTACGAGGCATCTCTCGCGAAGCGGTTGGAAACCGTTCCAAGTGAGTAACTTGCATTCCTGCTCTCTTTTCTCTTATTCCCCGCCAGCTGCAAGCGAAACAATCAAAAGCTACTGGTTTATATCCTGCGAAAGAACATGCGCATGCTAAGTCTGACTTGCCCATGAGACTCGACTGCGCATGGTTATCGCGACAATAATGATGATGACGTGGAAGACAATGTTGCTGAGACACTCGGTTTCAACCGCTCAGGGCAAAACCGCGAGGATTTCAGCAAGCGAGGCCACCTCATCAAAGCCTTACTCTACGCCTTTCAGAACTTTTATGCCTTTATGCTCATGTAAGCCCATCCACCCTACTGGCGTTTGGCGGTTTTTGAGGATTGGTTCTCTTTCTAATCTCTTATACCCAATATCAAGGCTTGTCTTTATGACTTATAACGGCTGGGTTATGGTTGCCGTCTCGGCGGGTGCCTTTTTCGGCTACCTCTTGTTCGGTCATTCCACGTCGGCAACAAAGGACAATGCTTGTCATTAAGAAACGCGTCTATTACAAGATTTATGCACTTGGAATGCGTTAGATAGCGAAATGATTTGCTTGGTTTATTTGCAACAATGCTTGAACAATTACTCTATCTGTATGGTGTCGTCGACGAAACCTTCATCGTCTTACTCTATTGCGTATACAAAGTAGACAGAATGGGGCCGCCTCATGGCTAACATGGCGGCCTTGCTTGGTCTTATGGCAGTTATCAATTTCATTACATCTTGGCAGGCTTCTGCTCTTCTTCTTTACCTTTCTTTTCCGGCATCTTTTCCGGGAGGGGGCTCTCATCCAACGCACCCTCTTCCTCAGCGAGTTTGATGACATTGAGATCTCCAAAGTCCGAGTTGTGTGTCATCTCAGGGTCTTCGTTATATGCAATCCTCGCTGCGTCGACGAGCACTCTGCCAGTCATGCCCCAGACTCGGAACCGGCCTTCGTGGTCTTGGCTCTCTTCCAACTGGTCTGCCAGCTCTATCTGAGCCGCGCTTCCTCTCCTGGGCCTTGATACTTTCTGATTATTGACGGGTACGTAAAAGTTGTGTACTCGCCACTGTTCTCCTTTCCAGTTCGTCCAAGCGCCGTCGTACCAGTGTCCTGGAGGTAGCGTTTCGCCTTCTCGGGGCGGCAGGTCGCTGGCCTTGAGGAAGTTATAGAAGGGAGCACTGAAGACGGCCGCGACTTCTCGGGCATCCAGTCGAGGGATCATGGATTCTTCAACCAACGCAGGCGGCGAGTCGGCAGAGGTCCGATCGGCATGCAGGAATGCAACACAAGGTGTAACCACCAGATGCGTCCGCGCCAAGGACGGTGGCAGGTAGCACAGCTGCTCGATGCGAAACGGCTTGGGTATCCTTTGGTCGTCCATGGGGAGTCCAATCTCTTCGTACGCCTCTCGTCGCGCAATCTGGTCTGTTTTTCCCAGGTTAGCCAGCCGAGTCTATCTCATCTTTCGATATCGTGTACAAAGTGCATACATGGCGTCTCTTCTTTGCTGTCTGCTTTGCCGCCCGGCAGCGCTGCATGGCCCGAGAAGCTGCGCAGACTAGCCGCGCGCATAGTAACAACGACTCTTAAATCACCCCATCGATCCGCAAACAGCAACACCAGGACGGCGGCTCGCTTGCGCGCCGGCAACTTGTCCCATAGCGGGAACGAGGGGGGCTTGTATGCTCGGAGTCTGTTGAGGGCGGCCTATCGTTTACACCTATAAGCAAGCGATGCAACATGAAGTAGCCATCCTGGCTCGAATGCAACAAACACAAACTGACCAAAGAAAAGGAATTCAGCGGCGCCATGGTCGATGCATCATAATAGAGCGATGCGCCTGTATATTCCTCCGCAGAGTGGCTGGCAACGCCTAGCGCTTCGGCGATGTGCCTCTTGACCTGCGCAACCTCGGCCTCGGAGAGCGCGGTGTCGGAGGGGTCGACCTCCGGTTCTGGGACTGGCGCGGATCGGGCAGCAGATGCTGATATTGAGTCTTCCTCTTGGCCTCGCAGCTGGTGTTCCTGGGCAGTCATGTTCTGTGTCCTTTTCCCACGCTGGGGGAAATGGGTAAACGGTGATGTCGCTGTTGGCTCTGCCCAATTCGCCTTTGGAGCGTATCAAGGCGCTTTGCGTCGGGAAGGGCGTGGATTTGTCACTGGGAGAAATCGCCAAGTGGATGCAAGATCTGGGATTTGGCGGATGGCGGGGTTCTTTGGCCCGGATGACACAAGCCAGCCGAGGGGCGCGGGCCGACGCCGGGGAATGCGATTCGATTTCGGTACTTGCGAGATTGGCTTTGATCCTTACGACGACGCTGGGCTTCACGTACACGGAACAAGATCTTATACAGCACAAGACAGTCAAAAAGAGCAAAGAAGTATTATTGCACCAACGCTGGGACTGGAAGTTGAAAAAAGAGAAAGAAATGGAAGTTTATTACTATTCATGCTCTGCAAGTCATTCCCGTGTATAGATGGCTGACTGCAGCTGTTTATTACCAACCCCCGATGTCCATCAACATTTACCACCCAATAACCCAAGAAATCCAAGAAATCCAAGTCTATAACGTTCATTCAAGCTCACTTTTCTTTACAGACTTTACAGAAGAGCGGCAGCGGCAGCAGCCAAAAGGCTGATGAGACCCAATGGTGCCATGCTTGAGGCGCCAGACACAATGACAGGCGGCGGCTTGGGGCGAGTCTCGTTGTGGCCGGGCTTGTGGCCCTCCTCTTCACACTGCTTGAGGGCTTCATCGGCTTCAGGGTTGAGAGGGTTGAAGCCGAGGCACTCTGCGTACTCGGAAGAGCACTCGGCCTGGTTGGCTTCAGGCTTGGTCCTGCATTTGTCGACCTCGTCGGTGCACTCCTTAACGTGCTTGCAGTCCACCTTGGGAGGGGGAGGGTGAGGGTGAGACTCCCATGTAGGAGTGATCTGCTCGTGTGTTGCCTCCGTCTTCGTGGGCCACTCGGCGCTTGTCTTGTCGGGCCACTCGGCGCTTGTTGTCTTTTCGGCCCATTCAGCACTTGTTGTCTTGTCGCGCCACTCAGCGCTGGTTGTCTTCTCGGGCCACGAAGCCTCTGTTGTCTTTTCGGCCTCGGAGGTGTCCCAGTCGCCGGCGAGAGCAGTGGCGACAAAGGCCGAGAAGAGGATGATGTAACGCATCTTGATGAATTGACAAAGTCCCTCGTTGTCCTGCTTTAGTTTTTGCAGTGCTTTTGCTTCCTTAACCTGGAATTTGTAACGAGTGACTTGAAGAGAGCGAATGCAAAGTTGGATTGATGCTGGCGAGATGAGTCCAAGAACGTCTCAACGTTTATATATCCTTGGAGAGCTTCCTCGGGGGCATTACACAAACTACGAAAACAGGCAGGACAAGAGCATTCAGAATGAATTGAGATCCAGTCAAGCTACTAGGCACAACGGCATTCCGACGAATGAGGCGATGATTGTCACGCTGGACTGTAAGACAGGGCCTATAGTGAGACAAAACACCAGAAACATCAGTTGGAGAAATGTGCTGTTGTTTTCAGTTATCCGGAGAATGGCAATAGGCGAGGATCTCTTGTCCGCCGATCAACCGATTGCAAACCAGTGATCGAGAACAAAAAATCCCCACCCCATTATAACTGTCAAGTTGGTTGCTATATTGTGATACTCATCATCAAAGCTATCTGTTACAGCTACACGCTGCTAGACTCCATTTCTACGCTTCAGATATACTAATACAAAGAATTTTCATCACAACTTCAGCCACAACTGGGAAGAAAACACAGCGTTCATAAATTTGAAAGAAGATGGAAAGAAATTAATCTTCATGAAGAAAGCAGGGCATGCCAGCATACCAACTTTTCCTATCCCTTGGCTCCAGCTCCATCGTCGTCAACCCCACCGCATGCATGCCTGTGTAAGTCTTTTCTCATTCCATTGTACTAAAGCAACAAAACGATACCAAGATAGAAACTCTCAAAGATTGGGCCGCATCCGTTCTTTTCTGCCTGTTACGTTACACAACAGCACAAAAACGAAAAATTCATGATGCTATATTAAGGCGCAGCATAAGACACAATCCAACACATACACCTTTACTCCAGCAACGCATTTCCTTCATCGTCTAAACAAATCAATCGCCCCAACCTTCCGTGTCCAGCGTAACTCGCATGCAATCAGCAGTAAAAATGCCCGTTTAGTAACCCAACTGCCGTAAACTGCCAGTCACGCTCACGCTTAAAGTCCAAAATAGGCCTTGTGCACACTCTTTTGCGCCCGCCCCGTCTTCAAGCGGGACCAGTGGAGTTTTTTTTCTCTGAGTTTTTTCCTTCTAAAGTTCTTTTCCCTCCCTTATCGGCCCGTCGCGAGCGATCCCCTGGCTAAGATTTTAGGGCTCGTTAGTGACAGAAAGCTTAGCGTCTACTCTACTGCAAGAGTTAGACATGGATGATGGTATTCGACATTGTTAGTCAAGATACTATTCAGTGCAGGTTTGGTAAAATTCAAGGTAATTCAATCCATAAGATAATATTATTTGTTTCGGTATTAAGGGCCGTGTTTGTTCAATCTCTTCTAAATGACATACAAAATAGGCAGTAGTATAGCCCGTGGTATATAGTAGTATATGAGGCCGTATGTAAAAATCAATAGCAAATTGCCAGCCAACCAATGGGGGGGATATCCAAGTGCAATTCCAACAACTCCGTAAATGCACGACAAAGAAGAAAAAAAAAGACAGAAGAAACACAAAGAACAGGGAGAGTGTACAAAAAAACAAGGAAAGAAAAAGAGAGAGAGAGAGCCCTAGTATAATCCACCATGCTTGTCCATAGATTCATACCCGTTTGTTGATCATGCCTTCATTTCATCAAGGGAAAAAAAGAGAGAAGAGAGAAAAGGAAAAGAAAAAGAAAGTCAAACTTTTAATGTGTGTGCTTGCTCTACGCAAAGCTTCTCTCGTCCACGCCGCCAAAGTCTCGCTGGCCTTGCTGCTGGTCTTTTCGCCTCTTGCCAACGTTCAACAAGCCTCCCTTGGCCCATCCTCGCGATCCGCGCTGATCGTCATCATGGCGCGTCATGCTGGCTGGCGAGTCTCTCCCCTTGTTGTTGTTGTTGTTGGAAGAGCGGCCCCTGGGCCAAATGCTCCTGCTTGTGCGATCATCCTCGCTGTCTGAATCGCTATCCCATCCGCTCTTAGGCACGGCGTCTTCCTCGGGCGCTGCAGGAGCCGGGGCCTGGGCTGGATGTTCAGCAGAGCTGCTGCTTCCCAGTCTCCCGTGCCCGTGGCGAGATTCCGAAGCACTGGTTGGCTTCCGCCGGAGGCGACCGTGGGCCAAGCTCAAGATGGACGACCGCCTGCCCTGAGTCGCCGTGGTAGGCCGCGACTCTTCGTGGCTAGGCTTTCTCGCAGAGGAGTGGGCAAGCTCAGAAGCAAACTTGTGGTACTCTTCCATTGTCATGTCCTCTTCGCTTAGTAATTCTTCGTCATCGTCATCATTCAGATCCAAGTTGGACAAGGTTTCTTGAATGGCCAGATGCCCAGTGTCGTCTTGGTCAAAGATTCGGGCACTGCGGCGGCGTCGGACAGACTGTTTAGAACTCAGCGGTACTCTGGAAGCAGAATGCGGCGATCCTGGCCCCCAAGAGCTCTTCTTGCTGGACATGCTGTCCCTGCCGTCATCATCCTCCAATACAGGAATCAAACTTTCCTCTGGAAGATGCAGCAGAGTTGTGGCGTTCAGATTTGGTGCTCGCTCAAGGCTTCGACTGCTTCTAAGAACGGGCTCTCTCTTGGGCTCCGGAGGAGCAACACCAACAGCATTCATAACGTCAACGTCAAGCCCCATAAGCTGCAGAACCTTCTTGGATTTCCGCGGCTTGAGGGTGTGCACAGGGCTGGAGTTGTTGCTCGAGATGGTCGAAAGGTGAAGAGGATTAGCGCCCTTGACGGGTGTGCTGGGAGCGGGAAGAGGCGAGACGCTTCGAACCTCACGACGTGGTGGTGCTTCATTTGATACCGGGCGAGACGACGGCGCGCTTGGTGCCAATGGAAGGGAAGGTGGCTTGCTCTTCCTGATGTTGAGAGGCGGTGGAATGGCTCCCCCGTTGAACGAAGGAGGAGGCAGAGGCGGAAGAGCCCTCTTCATGTAGGCCTGGGCATTGTGTGGTGCCGCAGGTGAAGGCGTCGTCGGTCGATTGAACGAGGCGAACGACTCCATGGGGCCGAGTGTCGTCGGACTCAGCGGCGGGTCGGATACGGACCGCGTGTGGAGCATCTTCTCGGTTGTGAGTAACACCTTAAGGAGCCAAGAGCTAGTAGTTGAGTGAGGTTGAGAACGGTCTCTCCAGCTCGAACCAGAAATTGGCCTGTTGAAGAGTGTTAATGAAAGAAGAGATCCGAGAACCAGAACAGCGGGCGCACCTGGTATAATAAGACAGGCGGACCCCGACGCAAGCAATGCGAGGCAGCAGGGCCAGGCTATCCAAAAGAACCCACGTGGAACTGGGTATTCCGGGCTCTGGGGTATGAAATTGACAGTGACAGCGATGGAGCAGAAAAACCACACCACGGAGCCCGTGCTTGGAGCCACCCCCACAAGGATTATTAACCCCTTCGATCTCAAGCTAACAGAGAGCGACAAAGAGGAGACGCACAGGCGCAAGCTAATGCTCTGAAGAATCACTAATTATCCAGCGGCCGTGCGTGAGATCGTGTGGTTGCGAGTAGGAACGTCAGATGCAGTAATCCGTCGTGATGGTGTATACAAGATCGTACCAAGGAGGCATGCCGTTTGCAGATATTATAGCAAGCACGTACATTGATCTACACACTGCGTATACAGCGTGCATATACTGCTTGGCATACAACGCAGCAGTAGGAATACGGTGCAGCAATATATACCACACCCCCGTAAAAAGTTGTAGAATAAAACTCGTAGCGCGTGGATAGGAGGGTGTGGATAGTCAAGCCAGCAGTACGAGTAAGATGATAGGTACATGAATAGTATAAGCAGTCTCAGCCGGCATGGCCGATCATCACTGCCGGGTGGAGGAGCAGCAGCTTGCCCACTCCTCTATTTGGATCATAGCAGCTTGGCAAGACGAATCATATGCGGAAACCATGAAAGAGCGTATACTCCGCAGCCAAGCACCCAAAAAATCATGAGCAAAGCTCGGGGACAAAACGAGGGGCCTCGTTTGCACCATAGCCACGCCGGCCTTGTCAACGACAAAAAGGCTAAACAGGACGGCAGCAGTAGGAATAGAAAACGGGCAAGAAACCGCCAGGCTAATCTAATGACACTTGACAGCCCAAGCCCAGGCGGCCCGTGGCCCGCCGGACAGGAGCCTTGATCCTTTGCCAAGTTGCAACAACCCTTGGGGGGCTGCGGTCCGGATAAGGCTGCCTAGCCATGCCCATGCGCGGCGCCGGCGCCGGCGTGGTTTCGTTTCGTTTTCCTAGCGTCGTCCCATGTGACATCGTCTTGCCTCCTCCTTCTGTTCCTTCTTTGGTTCTCTCAGCCTTCTGTCCATCTGCCACCCACACGAAACGCAGATTCGTTGCGTCATGAGAGGTGATCCAGCATTCCAGTCTTACATCCTTCCGGCACTCAATCGCCGCCACCCTGCTCTAGCCTCGTTTCTTCAGTCTGCAGGTCTCTGGAGCTCGTTTTTTCCACCAAAGATGGAGTGCCTCGGTCGACTGCTCTGTATCCCGTCCCAAGTGCTGGGTATCCCGCCACATTTCCCCCCGTTTATGCAGCGTGGTGGTAATCCCCGAACTCAACCCAGCATACGAGTGCTGGAGCTCCTTGGGCCTGGAACGCAATCTCGCTTTCAACGTCGCTCGGGGTCCCCTGTCCGGCACATGGTACCCTTGGCCCGCACCGCTGCGACGGGCACATAGCATGCCGCCACTATACATGCATTATCCCATGCAAGCTCTCGTCTCTGCCATGCCTCCTTGCATCATTTGGTAGCACTGCCAGCGTCTGTCAGTGGACTAGCTCAACCCAAGGTACCGGAATGGAGCTCGGCGGGAAACCTGCCACGCTGACGCCTAGGGCTTAAACGGCGTCGGTGCAGGGCATTGGCCTTTGCGCCCCTCTGCAACGAGGACACTGCAACGTCGCCTGAGCATCTTGTCCTGCTCTTTTGGGGATGTTGCAGTTCTGCTCACTCCCAAGATGTGCTTCCTTCTGAAGGGGGCCGTTCTTCTTGCTGGCGTAGACAGAAAGAGGGGGGCCAAAGAAAAGCGAGTGGAGAGAGAAGAGAGAGGATCCTTGCAACTTCTCAAACAGCCGTCCTGCCTTCCGAAGTGTCCGTCTCATGATGCGAAGCACACTTGAGACACGAATGCAGGTGCGCAGTCACGGACATACGGAGTACAGGCATATGCTTGTTGATTTGGAAATGGGATCATCCTCGAGCCATGAATATATCCCTTGCAAGCGGAGTCGTGCAGAAAACGAGCTCCGCAGGCTCAAGCCTATTTCAAACCCATAATTTTCGCAGCTAATTACACTTCTTCATGCTGGCAATTGACGGACATTGAGCGCCATAGTATTAAGGCGCGTCTGCGGACTCGATTCATTTCGTTTGCTCGTGTCGGAAATCGATATTCGTCTCCGCGTGGGCCGTCTATTGCCGTGCTTGGTCATGTCGATATATTGCTATTAGCGGTAGGGCCGCTCCAAGCTAGCCGTTGAAGTGGGCGATGGCCAACAGCCTGGTCGGAGAAAAAAAGATTGATGGACAGATCCATGAACGCTTAGCCGACCTTTTCTTATTTCCCCAATCACCCGGGCCATATCGTCCGTTCTAATCCCTCGTGGTGGCGTGGCCAGCTGCTCATTAGCCAGCCTTGCCTGCTGCAGCTTTGGAGCAGTCCTTCCGCCCCCAATCCCTTTTGGACCCCATGTACAAACTAGTGATGATAACGTACAAGAACTAGGTATTATATGTAAGGTATGTAAGGTATGTCTATATAAATAGAAAGTGATTATAAGAAAATGTTTCCATCCCAGCGCGCCAGTTGCCGTGGACAGAGTAAGATGTCGCCCAAAATAGGCTTCATCCAGCTGAAGAGACTCCATAGAGTTGATATTATTGCGCCTTCTAGTCGTCATCGTCGTCCTTCCCCTGGTAGTCGCCCAGCAAGATATCGTCAACGCCGAGCCCGGTGGAGGAATTTCTAATCCACTCCGTCTCGACACGGAAGAAAATCCACATCCATCGCCGAAACACCTCCAGCAGCTCAATCAAGAAGATGCCGCTCTCATAATCGCTGAATTTATCCAGATGTGGACTCAACTTCATCGACCACGAGCAGCGTAGCATCAGATCAAGGCCTATGACAGTATAGTATAGTCCAGCTGAGCGGAAGACAAGCCGATCTCGTAGCCCCCATGGATGGTGGTTTGATACCCGCTCTTTGGATGAAAAGAGTGTCAGATCCCAATCTTTGGCAACATCCCAGTAGAAGGAGTAGAGCGAGTTGACCAAGACTGCCACCAGCCAGGCTCGGTGCAAGGAAGCCGTGTCAATATCCGGCCCAACCCCCCTCTGCATGGCACTGGTGATGAGGACGGGGAATGCGGTAGAATACTTTAGAGCGTTGGCCAAGTGCTGCCCACCCCAGCCCGTAGATTCCTTGTACGGGGCCCGTCGAACTCTCAGGTACTCAATGACGCACTGCCTGAAACGGATGACGCTGGGCACAGCCATGAGCATGGGAATAATGAGTGTACCCCCACAGCTCCTGTTGGGATGGTCCGTCGACGAGCCTCCCGCGCTGAAAAACATGCACAGCGTCACAAACACATCGCCAAACACTTTGGCATACGACGTCAAGACATCCGCCAGCAGAATGTCTCCAAACTTGCCATCCTTAGCCTCTGCAATACCGCCAATGCTCACCCGCCGCAGCGTCGCCAGAAAGCGTTTTCGTCCGCCGGTCGGTAGGTTTCGCAGAGGGACGAAGAAGAGTGCGATTATGGCCACCAGATATGTCATTGGCATCCAGTCATAAGCAATGACCCTGGACGGCACGCGCCAAGTGCAGAGCCAGAATACCGTGATGGATAGCGAGAAGAGAGCCGACAGAACTATTGCAAGTCGGTACGTCGATAGATGGTGTGATATATGTTGCGGCGAATTTCGTCCGGGATATCGGATCAAGGAGGGAACGTCAATTCGAAAGGCATGCAGCCAGTGGAGGTTGAGGGCCCATCCCCATACAGCTGCCAGTTAGAGGCACAGATTGTCAGCACATGGGCGCATTACGTGGAAGCAGATTCAATTGATGGGGACACCAGCAACCAACCTAGAGTGACTATAAAGCCGACGCGATATGGCAGAGGAAACGTCAGACTGAAGCCGTCAAGCTGAGGCTCAACGGCAGGATCGCCGTCCATGGTGAAAACGAATTGTCAACCCAATTGCACCTGCAAAGGACCATGAAAGGAATGGACATAGAGGGGACACCTCTGTGATGGGTCCTGAAAGGTGGGAGAATAGATGACGGTGCTCTTCCTGCGCACGTTGAGTGTTGCTGGTCGATTGACTGTCGATTCAATGCGAACAAGGCGATGATGTTGGAGGCTGCAAAGGACCAAGCTGTCCCTAATCGGTGGGTAGGTGCGGAAAAAGGTCCCTGCCGCAACCGGCAGTCTGTGTTCCCAGCGCTTGATGGTGTGAATCTAATTTCCAGTGCTGTCGTACCCCATTTTTGGTGCTAAAGATTTAGGCAGCTTACACGTTGATGGCCGCCATAACCTTATTTGAATGTCGATATGAGACTTGAATTCGTTGTGTGATGATTTTGAAACGCTGATCTCGTGTGAGGATTTATTATCGAGGGTGTGCCTATCCAATTACAATCTGCAATTGCCATCTGTCGACATCAGTAATGTCAAATGCTCTAACCTGTAGCAATTGTGGTATATTGCTGTCCATAGTAACATTTACTATTCTACCCAAAGAAAAGTGTCCCCAGATACCAAAGACAAGACACCGATATAATTGATTTTGATTTGTTTGTCTTTGGCAGCGTTTGAAAGGAGCGTTTCTCTACTTACCTTGTAATTGATATCAATCCTGCCGTTGCATGTCACCAGCACACCTCCTTCGGCGCATATTTCCTAGGCTAACCGATCGCAACAGCACATGGGTCCAGCCCCTACCAAAAACCCCGTCCCGAGGTCCAGCTGTAGCGCTACCGCACAGCCGAAAGCTAACTAGACCCAAGACAACTCTTTTCCAACTTTCAACTTCATCTCCAAAACAACATTGCATTACCAATCCCAGCCTTCTATCATCATCAGCCCTTTGAAACTGCGATATGCTGCTACTCTGACGAACACATCCCCTCTGATATACCAATACCATAGTTGGCACCCTCCATCAGAAACAACAGAGACATCAAACTCGCAGCAGCAGCCCAGATCCAACACAGCCATGGCTACAACAACACCACCACAACCATCACAACCATCATCCTCCACAACGCCCTACCCCTTCGCCACAGCCCCCGACATCGTCCGCTCCCATCAAAAAGACGCCTACTTCACCGGCCACCTTGCAAACTCCCTCACGGACCTCTACCGCCGCCTCTTCGGCGCCCGCTCCGCCCACTCCCTCGCCCCAGAACTACGCACCTCCGCCGCCCTCCTCTACTTCGCTCTCACCACCCTCCCGGGCAACCGCACCCTCGGCGAGGAATACTGCGACCTCGTCCAGGTCGAAGACAGCGCTGCCTTGCCCGGCCTGCGCACCCGCGCCGCCTACATCGCCGGCACCGTCCTCCTACCCTACCTCGCCGGCCGCATCCTCCCGGGCCTTCGCGCCCGCCTACGACGCCTCCTCGATCGCCGCTTATCCACGCTGCGACAGCAGGGGAAAGCGAAGTCCCGCCAGGCGCGCATATGCGAGTACCTCTCCACGCACCTCTCGTCAATCACCTCCGCCGCGCCCTTCCAGGCCGTCGTCCTCGCGCTCTTCTACTTCAACGGCACGTACTACGAGCTCACCAAGCGCCTCCTTTCCCTGCGATACGTCTTCACGCGCACCGTGCCCGACAGCCCCGACCGCGGCGGCTACGAGCTCCTGGGCGTCCTGCTTGCCATCCAGATGGGCGTGCAGGCCTTCCTCCACGTGCGCGACACGTTTTCCTCCGCCGCGGTGCAGCGCGAGAGAGCTGGATTCCACTCTGGCGAGGTCGAGGTCTCACTAAGCCACAACAACACCTACTCCGCGAGCAACAATGAACTTCTCATCAGCGGTGCGAGTACCAATGCGCCCCAGGCGAGCAAGCTGGATATCGCCAGAGTCACAAACACCCCTGCGAGCAGCGGCGTCCCGAGATTCAACCTCGAAAACGAAAAGCACATGGGATACATAAAGGGGAACCAGCAACGAAAATGCACATTATGTCTTGAGGAGATGAAGGACCCCTCGGCTACGCAATGCGGCCATGTGTTTTGCTGGGAGTGCATTGGTGATTGGGTCAGAGAAAAGCCTGAATGCCCTCTATGTAGAAGAGAGGCCATGGTGCAGCATATTCTCCCGTTACGCGTCATGTGAGCGAGCCATCATTTTCTTTTTTTTTTTTTCAAAATTTTACTTCTTGATTGAGCAAACAAACCAGATGATGTTTGGATGCTAGAATTGTAATACTCTGTACATAGTAGTAGTAATACGTGTGTTTGTGGGAAAAGAGATAGATTCAGACAAAGGGAAATAAATCATCAAAAAGCTATGACAAAATAGAACCATGCCTTGCTAGGCTTCTTAGCCAAATCATCCACCGCATATGCCATCGTACATGAAGGAGAAAAGCAAAAAGACAAAGAGAAAAAAGGTGGTGAAAAAGAAGAAGAAGAAGAAGAAGATGTAGCTTTCCTTTCAGCGCCTCCTCTTTCATGGTATCATTCAGCCCCCGTCATTACCGCTCCCAGATGCCCATATTTTCCATCCCAAGAAAAAGAAAAAAGAAAAAGTTAAATATGCCACAAGATTAAGTAGATGACAAGCTCCCGCTCCATAGCACAGCTAGTCGCCAAGCCATTATGCTTGCATAGTGGCGCCAGCTCGGCTAGGAGATAGCGGGAATGATGTCGATAATGAGAAATGATGATAATGTTGGTACAAGGGGGAAGGCCAAAAGTTTGCCCGTCTATCCACAACCCTTAAGAATAGTATGACAGATAGAAAGACATAATGATACAGTTCCATTCCGACCAAGCATGTTAAAACGCTGTCGGAGAAAACAAGATAATTCGGCAAAACTCCTGTATCCATGTAACATGAAGTAGATTCCACTCTATAGAGTAGAACTGACTCATGATGTTGTTGTCATTGATGACGTTTTTGAAATTTTTTCTTTCTTTTTTGTCTCTTTTTCCGTTTGATTTCTTGTTTGGCGAATGCTTAAATAGAAAAGAGAACAATCTCGCCCCGGTCATTGCGTCGAAGCCTCAGTGATCGCCACAGCTCCTTCTCGTCCTTGACCTTGGGAGTGCTGGCACCAACAGCCTGGCGTTCCCGGTGGAATCGCTTCAATGCCTTGTTCATGCTGCAGCCGCGCTCGCTCTCGGGCCCCTTGTTGACGAAGCTGAGGAAGACATCGGCGCGAGGCTTGAAGACAATCATCTGTCCGTCAAGGCTGTCCCGCTTGCCCTCCTTGGAGCTTGGTCGGTACTCGATGAGCTTGGGCTCCTTCTTGTCGTGCTTGCGATGAGAATGCTTCTTAGAAGAAGACTTGTGCTTGCTCGACTTGGTCTTTGGTGGAGAGCCAGAGATCATGCCAAAGATGCTGTTGTTGACCGTGTGGGAGTGGTGGCTCTTGTGGTGTCGGGTGTGCTTCGTCTTCTTGAGCGGGCTTGTTGGCGACTCGGCAATGTTGTCTCCAGAGTAATCAGGTGAAGGTGGGAATTCAGGTCGCATCATGTTCTTGAGGCCGCCAGTGAGGCCAGAGTGGAGAACGGGAGGAGCGTCTGCCATGATCTGGTCGCCAGCGACGTCAACGTGCAAGCGCTTCCGCTTCTTGTCCTTCTTCAGATCGCCCTCTTTTGATTTTCGTCGCTCAGTCTTGGTCTGAGGAGTGGCGAAAGAGGCGGGCACAGGGCCTGTTCCATATTGTACAAGAGGCTCTTCATCTTGGTCCATGGTAGGCTCCAGGAGCTCACCGGTCTTTGATTCGTAGCGGACAAGAGAAGTAGCGTCGGACGTATCGGGGGCTTTTCGCTCGCGACGACGGCTCACGTTGGAGGCGGTTGGGGTTTGTGAGTTGTCCAGGAAGTCGAAAACGTTGACGTGCTCGTCGTCAGAGGAGTTTGCAGTGGGAGGGCTTGGGGCGCGTGGGGGAGGAGATTGGTTGTCATGGACTTCGTACTCGTGCCACGACTCGTACTCTTTGTCTTCACCGACGTCTTCCACGAAGGGCTGCAGGGCCAGTGTGTTGGCCATGTCCAAACGGTGTGAGTTCATGTTGGACTGTTGTTTTTTCTGCTGCTGCTGATGGTGCTGCTTGTTTTGCTGCTGCTGCTGCTTGTTCTGCTTTGGTTTGTATAATGCGCCTTGGTACTTTTGCTCTTCGCTCATGCAAGACTGGCGGAATGTTAGCTCGCCCAACAGGAAGAGCATGGCCAGACAAGGATGCGGCAGCTTCATCGAAAGCAGCTGGAGGACTTACTGTGTGCGAACGATACTGGGTGCCGGGAAAGTATACCATGCAATCAATACAGGTAAAGGTTGCGCCGTGACAACGACTGCGATGAGGATCAAGTTTCTTCTTGGTCAGGACGTCACCACACGCCTAGATGTAAACAGAGGTCAGAGAAGAGGTCGAGGTTGAGGATTCGGGAGTTGAGAAAGAGACTAGTGCAATGCAGACGAGGTGATGCGAGCTGTGGATGGATATAGGAAGCGCGGTTGCGGGTAGGGTAGGGGTGAGGGGGAGGGGAGTTTGGCAGAGACAGCCGAGTGGACCAGAAGGGATCAGCGGAACGGGGCATGAGGGATGCAGCTCGAAATAGCGCTGCGGCGCCTTGCTGCGATATGCTCGTACGGCGCAGCGTGTGGTGGTGGCATCTCACGAGCGGGACGGGGAGGGTGGCGTGCGCAAAGCAAAGGTGATGTCAGGCTATCAGGGCCATCGCATGCTGTGTCGAGCTCGCAGACGCGACCAGGGGGGCCAGCGCAACGCCACAAGAGGGAATGACAGAGCAACAAGGGACTAGACAAAGCGGGAGGGCATAAACAAGCATGTAAGTTCGCTAGTGCGTACCTCGCACGAGAAGGAAACCATGTTGGCGGCGCGAACTGATTGGACGGAGCGATAAAGTTGGCCGGTTCCTGGATTGTGAGTGGCCGCGGCCTCTTATTTTGTTTTGCTTTTTGACGGGGGTTGCGATTCGACGACGGAGGATGGAGACGCTGAGGTGCAGCGGCTGCGGCAGCGTCAAAGCAGGCAGACGGGCGTTTGCAGCTGGATTTTTTTTTCTTTTGTTGCTGCTGCTGCTGTCAGGCCTTTGTTGGCGCGGGTCGTGGTGGAGGGTAGGCAGGTAGGTAGGTAGGTAAGAATTTTCTTTCTTTTTTCTTCTTCCCGGCAGAGCAAAAGCGCAGCGCACGAAGCGAATAAAGAAAAGAATGCAGCCCACTGCGGCTTCGCAGTGTTTCGTGGCGTCTCGTAAAGGCACGCGGGGACGCAAGGGAGCGCCTTGTTGGAGGAATGCGTCTCAGAATCCGAGGGCGTGCGAAGAAACGAGGAGAGAAAAAAATTGGCAGACGAAGGAGAAAAAAAATTAGTTTACCTGATAGGCCCCTCGACGAACGGGAGGAGGGAATGGCGGGCGGGCAATGGGGAATGGGGAATGGAGGGGCGATTTAGAGGGGTGGAGGGGGACTCGGCCAGGGCCTGACGGCGGCTGATGGTGGTTGATTGCGCCGGGGAAGCGTCAAACCTTCAGCTCGATAGCGAAGAGAGTTGCAAGATGAAGCAGCAACGGAAAAGCAAAGAATCAAAGGATAAAAGAGCACTTGGCTGCAAACGGGTAGTCAGTCGGCTGCTGGGCTTTATTTAGTCTGTTGGAGAGACACGGGATGGCACGGCGGATGCGACGCTCCAGCTTTGGATTCAGCGTCTGCGGTCTGATTTTATCCTCTGGCAAGGCAAGCGGCTAGCTGCTGCAGCTACTGTTTTTTTTTCTTCCTCCCTGCCTGCGCCGCTGCACGACGACGTCGGCGAGAAACCTTGCACATGCAACATTGTTCCTCTCTCTTCCTTGGGTGTTCCATTGCTTCGTCCTGGCTGGTCACCCCGATCCCTGTTGGGCATCAGGCCGTGCCTTAGGGCTCGTCTATTGGCGCCTTGGGTCCCAAGTGGGATGTAGGAAAAAATTGCAAAGCCATTGAAAAGCACAAAAAAAAGGCCAAAAATCCTGCCTTGCTGCGGTGAACGACGAGCTGCAAAAGCAGAAATGCCCCAGTCGAGATCTCGCTGCTACGCACACGCCCTGGCAACCACGGCGCTGCCACTCGAAACTCGGGTGAGGCAGCGCGACGATTGGCTGCGGCAGCTTCATTTGCACGGCGGTCACATGAGCTAAGCAGCGCAGAGGCACGCCCTGGCGTTGTCGTAGCTGCTCAACCCGACGGCGAAGGCGACTTTTGGGGCTCTGCTGGCCGCCCAAGCAGCAAACGGTTGGCAGGGAATGGCCAAGGCGGCGATGACTCTGTGCGCCGGTTGTCGACGTGGTGGTTGAACTCATCACCGAAAGTCGAACAACACCAGAGGTTGCGCTTCTGTAGCTGCCCGAAACGACGGCGATGACGACGATTGTTACAGCGTGGCAAGACTCGACAAGGGAAAAAGCAAAACTCAAAGAAAAAAGGCGGTCGCTTTGTATGTGTGTGCCGCCGCTACATACAGCTGTAACACCCAACTTCAATATTATGCTGAGCTAGCAGCGCCAGAGTCATGGGGGGCCGGATCAGTTGTCAAGCGCATTGCATCAAGACATGCACTTACACGCTCTGCGAGCTGCTGTTTAGAGAAAACACACCGTCGTCACCGCTCTCTGCTTCTCCATGGCCCGTATATTCCCCTTGATTCTGGGTTTTGAGCGCAAACCTTATGCCTTCCCCCTTTATTGGCGGCGTCGCTGCAGCCGCTGACTGGTCCATCCTATGCTGCGAGCGCCAACATCAGCGCAAAAAGCAAAATCTGAAGCATCAACCCAAACCAAACCAAAGAGCTAACGGACCCCCATCCGGCTGGCCACTTGAGACGCCCAACCGGCTCCGTGTCAGCGCCAGGAGATCAAGTCAAGACAAGGCCATGTCTTCTATCCATCGCCTGCTACTGTTGCGTCGACGCAGGGACGACCCAATCCAGGACGAGGATGTGATGCGCGTCGCCCATCTTGCATTGCGCCGTGAAGGGGGGGAACAGCAATGGGCTTTCAAGGCTGTGGGAAGCTCTGCGTCGACCCCATTTGCCGGCCCAGCACGGATCAGCGCTACGTGCGCCCAGGGAATATGCAGCCCGGTTTGCTGCTAAAGTAGTGCGTGCATATTCTTCCCTTATCCTTTCGTGTGCTAAGCAGAGAGGGCGGGACTGCGGGTGGTGTTCCGGGAGGGGACAAGAAAACGAGGCGTGTGTTGCGTCTGGTTGGTGATACTGCTAGCACCAGCAATGGCCGCAATTCCGGGCAGTGCCAACTCGTACTAATACAGGTACGCAGCCTTTGCTAGCATTGCTAGCATTTCTCCTAGTACCGTCACGTTGGCAGCTTGGTTTGATGTTTGGGCTTATCAATGAATGTCTCAAGTCGTAATATCCCATCTCTATATTGGTCTGAAACAGCAGCACGCGATGGCGCCCATTCATCCATCCATCCAAGCCGGGCTCTCTCTCGCCATCTCGCCTCACGCGCTCCTCGCGCCACTACCGACCGCCCACCTCCATTTCGCATTGACAAAAAAAGGTCATATGTAGGATTTAAAATGAGATGTGCGGCACGTGTGGCGACTAGATGCGCAGATGGCCAGTTGGATGGTGGATGGGTGGATGAAGATGCTCCGGGCATGGTGCTAGCAGCGGCATTGGCCCAAAGGCACTGCACCGCATGCCTTGTTTCTGGTCGTCGGAGAGGGGATGAGGCATGCAATGCATGGCTGCATCATGCGTGTCTCAGGACCAAGGGCCGGATGGTGTCTACTCACAACCATGAGATCGCCAGTTTACGAGCATCTCGCGGTGGTGGCGCTGCACTAACACCATCACCAACTACATGTATCTTACGTACAAGTGTGTGCTTGAGACACACAACGCAATTATACATTTGGTTCCTGTGATTATCGGACCCGGGTCGCCGTATCTACATACCAAAGAGTAGTAGGCCTCGTATTTTGTGATCTCTTTTACCAAACTGCCGCTGGATGCGAGAGACATTTGCCATTTGGAACTGCCATGCCAGGAATGGCGTCCGCCCCAGATCTGCTGTCACAATGTTTCAAGGCTCAGACCCCGGCGAAGAGCAGCGCGGATTGGACCAAATCTGAGTCCCTCGGCCTAGCTTGGCCATGTAAGATGATGAATGAGGTCAATGGCCCGTGCAAGACTGCGAGAAGATGAAAATGAAAATGGTCTGCGACATGTCAACGTCGAGTAATATCGCATAAGAGCGGTAAAAACACAAGATAAGATGTCTTACTGATATTTCTGATATCTCACCTCTCTATCTTTGCAATATACGAGTAATGCTCATCGCCCATTCATAATGTTTGTCTATTTTGAGTCTCGTCACCTTTTATTTCACACTGTCTATTTGTAAATTTTTCTTCTTGGTTGACACCTCCTCAATACGGAAGGAATCCTTTGTCCGCTGCCTCCGGCTATGCAGGTCCAAAGGCGTAAGTAAGCCGGTTGAGAAGAAAAGAATCCTGGCATCATGGAGGGGATGCCGGGAGATGCAGCTGCAGCTAGGTAGTTAGCACACCTCGGCTGATGTTCCTGCTACTGCCATACTACCGCTAGCACTCGTAATTGCTTTCAATCATTTGCTTAACAAAATCTTCTGGAATGTGATCAATGATGGCATCTTGAAACTTGCAACATCACACAATACCAGCACCATCTACAGAAGGGAGCAGTATCAGATAAGCCATTGGCTACGGCACAGGATGGATCGCTAGCACTTGATTGGCAGAATATATGAATGTAGATGGATGCTGTGCGTCTGTGCTGAATCAAGATTGCGAAATCGACGCTTTGTATGTGGCGTTGTCGTGTAAACCGCCTCGCGCAGCAACCCTGCAGTGCTACACGTCTCACGGGCAGTACATGTCGAGTCCATATCATATGCCGTGCAGAACACAGCGTCCCAAGATAACTTCTGATTGCTTCATCCGAGTCATGGCTGGGTTCGAGCGGGAGACGGTCAAGCAGAAAGCTGACACCGCCTGCTGCACCCGGTGCACAGAAGCATGTTTGCTGGCCATGAATCCATCCAGTTCACATCACATCGCCGGTCGTCGTAAGCAATCAGCTGTTTGTCTGAGGTGAGGCTACGCTGAGGCTGCAGCCGGTCGCCAAGTGCATGATGCAGGCGTCTGCATTGCAGCACAGCACAGCACAGCACAGCACCCGGTATGGCTGATGCGTTTGATCTGAAAAAGCTCTTTGTTGAGGCCAGGCTGCAGCAGGGCGTGTTAGTATCCATATCTAGGCATTATCATGGCCATGTCTATGGACACATGTATCCAAAGCTGGCGGTCCATATCCGTCTCTATATCCGTAGCGACTGGATCCATGTCCATGTCTACCTCCGGCAGGGCTATGCAGCATGCAGTGCGGCAGACAGCTGTCATTCTGTGTGCTACCTATCACAATTGATTCAGCGATTGATTGGAAGACGATGAAGAGATTGTTGCCAGCACCAGGCAGACACGCGACAATGGCAGCGAGCCCCAGTATAACGGTGATAGTGCTGCGACTAAACCTGCTTCTCGTAGCTGAGCTCCAGCTCTCAGCAGCTAGAAGCTTTAGTGAGTCCAGAGCCCCGGGTCCCCCAGATCTAGCGCTCTCTAGCTCTTCGGGCCGCGAGATCCTCACGTCTTTCTGCCTCAGCTTCCAAGAGTCTTCTTCCTCGGCTTCTCTCCATCACTCCTTTCTCTGATCGGCAAGGCATCGCAATAGACAATGGCTAATAATAATCATCATAATAATAATTCTGCCCACAAGGCTGGTGGCTACTATTAATATTAACGGCCCTTAAACAACGCCAGGCTGTAAATGAAATGAATGACGGCAAGTCGCTCGGCGCATCAACTAACTGCAGGGCAGCCCGGCCACCAGCTCGCGCCTGCGCGGAGATTGAGCGTTTCCACTCCAATTTTCGGCCAGGCTCATTTCCATTTAACCCAATTCATTCACGACTATCAGATTGCAAGCAAGATTATTACGGAGCACGTTATACCCGCCGAGGTGCTCTCGCTCTCCCTGGATTAGATTGGATCTGGCGTCGAATTTTTCTCGTTCTTTTCTCTTCTTATCCTAGTCGTCTTCCTCTTTCCTCTCTTCCTCTTCATCGCCTCTCTCTCTTATTCTCTCCAAGCCTCGGACCAATCCTCGGGTTCTCACCACCCTCACGCTCCTTTTTCTCTTCTTCTTCTTCTTCTTCTTCTTCAAATTCGCTCGTTGCTTCAAATTCGCTTCTCGTCTTGCGTCCACCGACTTTTTCTCTTCCACCAACGGGACGCTGAGAAACACGATGCAGCCTTAGGACGACGCACGATTCGACAACTTGCTCCAGGCAGCGGCACACCCAATCTGCATCTGCATCTGCATCTGCACAGCTGGCATCCGTGGCGTCCAATTCAATTCAATTGCATCTGCATTTGCATCCAGCGGCCGCCAGCAGCTCCACGTCGACTAAGCTGACCTGTCGTTTAATTTTATAATTTTCATCTTATTTTGCTGTGTTGCATTTTCCAATCTTTTGACGACTCTTGGTTTTTTTCCCTCTTTCTGCCGAGACCCCTGACACAAACTTTCGCGCAAACGGATCAATCAGAGCAAGGATCAAGGGAAGAATTACGGACCCAGGCGCTGAACCCACGGCGCATCGCAAAAAGGAAAAGAAAAATTAATCACGAATATCAACGCCTCTCCCTTTTTTGATTTCGAATATCCAGTATAATTCGCCTTGCTTGTTGCTCAGACCAGCGGCCCCTCTTTTTTGCCCCGACTACATGTTGTCGTGTCATCAGGCTGAATTGCTGTGGCTTGGGTATGGGACCACATGCGATATTCAATCCGCCGCTCGACTACACCTTCTCCCAAGAATGGAAAGATGACCTCAAAGTCAAACACACCCCCTCCCGGCGCAACCAAGAATAATCACAACCACAATCACCACCACGGCAACAACATGATGAACGGCTACTTTGGCCAGACCGCCTCTTTCCTGACCTCGGCTGCAGGCTACATGCGTCTGCCAGCTCTGGCCTCAACAGTAAGCCAAGCCCGCGGCGGTGCAGCAGGAGCGCCTCGACTTTGCATTGGCAGACACTGACCGCGAACCTCGACTCACAGGGCATTGCGGCTATCCTCACGTCCCTCCTCTACTTCAAACAAAAGTGCGTAGCCTTCCAGCTTACGAGTCCCAATTTCCAGCCCCCAAGACGCAGTCTGCAATCCCCCCAGCCCACTCTGGGCCCTATCACGTCGTTATCATTTCGTCCCAAACCCAAACCCTGACCCGAGCTCGAGCTAAGCTAACCGCGACTGACTGCAGGGCGCTCATCTATCCCTCTCATATGCCGACAAACTCACGAACCGACATCCCGCGTCCTACACAGTTCGGAATCAAAGACTTTGAAGAGCTGGTCATCCCCACCGACGATGGCGAGAAGCTGTCGGCCTACTACATTCGCGGCCCCCGTGGCGGCAAGAATTCGGACATCACAATCATGATGTTCCACGGCAATGCAGGCAATATCGGTCACCGCCTGCCCATCGCCCGCGTCCTCATCAACATGATTGGCTGCAACGTCTTTATGCTGGAGTATCGAGGCTACGGCGCATCCACCGGCGAACCAGACGAGTCGGGCCTGGGGATCGATGCCCAGACCGGACTCAACTACCTGCGCGAGCGAGCGGAAACGAGGCATCACAGGTTCATTATTTACGGCCAGAGTCTCGGTGGAGCCGTCAGCATCAAGCTAGTGGCCAAGAACCAAGAACGGGGCGACATTGCGGGTCTCATCTTGGAGAATACTTTTCTCTCCATGCGCAAGCTGATTCCTTCCGTTCTTCCACCTGCCAAATACTTCACGCTGCTGTGCCACCAGGTCTGGCCCAGCGAGGCAACCTTGCCGTCCATCACCAAGGTGCCCATCTTGTTCCTTAGCGGTTTACAAGATGAGATTGTTCCGTAAGTTTTACTGAAGCTAAATCCTTTACACATACCTTTTCCCCGGGATCCAAATGATGAACAAATTGCATCACCCACAAAATCTGAGCCATTCGTGGCCCTGATTAAAAAAGTCTTTTATCAAACCCTGATCGATCCCACACCAACACTCAGTTTTTACCCTTTTCTCTCTCTGATATACCTGATATCAAAGCTAACCAAAGAGGAATACAACTGCAGACCTAGTCATATGACCCAGCTTTTCAACGTCTCCACCTCTTTCAGCAAGACGTGGAAGACCTTCCCGGGTGGCGATCACAACTCGAGCGTGCTAGAGGAGGGCTACTTCGAAGCCATCTCAGATTTTATAGCCGACTCCATAAATGATGCACCCGTCACGGAAGCCAAAAGCCAGTTATAAGACTGTTCCTCGCTGGGCTGGCCTGATACAGAGCAGGCATATCCCTGTGGAGCGTGGCGATTTATATTGCATCAAGGGGAGCTCTGTACAAGGGCCCTTGAACGTTTGATTACACCTTTGCATGCTGACCCCGTCGATGGGCCGTAAATTTCATTGAATAGAGAAGTGCTAACTAGATAGAAGGGAGGGCGGCCTCAGGAAAGACGGGCCAAGCGTGGGATTGAAGGTGGTTCCCATGGTCCATGTGACGATAATATTGGAGAGCGTGTGTGGGTGGAGGGGAGATGCGTCGCGTGATATACATATACCCTGCATTTTTATTTTATATGTTTTTTGAACGCCTTCTTCCGATGAGAAGAAGTAGAGGGACATAATTCGATGTGCAACGAATTTTTTTTTTCTATCCGGCTGCTCAGCACACAATTTTTTTTCCTTGGTGGTTTTTTCTGTGCGTGTGCTTTTTATTTGCTCCACTGGTGACGGGCGTCTCTATAATGGCACGCCCTTTACATGCTTGTTCAGATGAATGCGTGCAGCAAGCGATTTGTTCTATTGGGCGGTTTTATCTTGGCTCCCTATCATTTTCTATTTCTGAATATCTGCTTTTTCTTTTTTCTCTTTGTCGTTCATTTTTTTTTTTTTTTTAAATGTTTGCATTAACAAGGGTAGGTGCCTAGCATATAAAGCATATTCTGGTATGATACGGCAACGTACAAAAAGATTATAGAAAGAGAGAGGCTCAAGCAACGGAGGGAGGTGGTGACGCATTGTCATTGGATGGTGTTCTTTTTATAGATGGTGATGTACGGAGTATGAGAGAAGGCTAATAAATAATTTTGTATGATTTTTTTTAATTCTATTCAAATTTTTTTTCTAGTGATTTTTTCTTTCTTTTAGTTTTCCGATGACCATGTTTGGAAGCTTTGTTTAACATGATTTCCAATCGCTGTGGTACCTACATGATAGACTATTGTCTCCTGATCAGCTTCCAATACTAATGCCGCGTCAACATTGCCATAACGACAGGTGATGCGTAATTCCAGCATCCCTTTTATGAACATATATCCTGTTTAAGACGAAATATAACAATAATAAGAAGTAAAATTCAAAGCTAATCAGCTTCAGCATTCAACATCTCCACCAAGCTGCTCCGTCCAAGACTTCTCCCTCTTCATCTCCACCTTCTTCTTCTTCAGCCCGAGCAGCAGTCGTTTTCCAGAGCTGCCACTCGCAGAGGCAGCAGGCATCTCCGTCTTCTCGTCGTCCCTCTTGGCAGCGGCGCGGCCGGCGACGGCGCTCCACCCGGAGGCGTCATTCCTGCTGATATCTTCCCTGCGAGAGATTTGCTCGTTGGCGTCGACGTGGCAGAGCAGGATGTTGCCCGCGACGTCGAGGCGCTTGATGGTGCTGTCGAGGCGGGGCTTCATGGTCTGAAGGGCCTGCTCGACGGCGGTGGGCGTCAGGAAGGAGGAGTAGTGCGCTGAGGCGCGGATGAGGATCTCGTCTGAAGGCAGAAAGGTTGTGGTGAAGTTGAAGGCTGACGACTGGCTTGCTAGGTCGGCTTTGAGAGCGGATTCAACGTCGTCGAGGGTGAGTCCGAATCGAGGAGACGTGAGGAGGAAAGCGTTGAACGGCTCGGTTATGATGGCGGGCGGTGGAGTAGGAGCTCGAGAGTTGGCGGCTGCTGCGGCGGCAGCTTCTGCTGCCTGAGTCTCTCGGATCTTGACGCACTGCGCGAGGGTTTTGGTTGGGGCCGAGACGAACTTGGAGCCCTTCCAGACGACAACGTAACGATAGGGCTCGATGTCCTCGCTTTTGCTCTCTAGCCCGTAGTCTTCCGCCAAGACATGTAGGAACTGTCGTTGGTGATTAGGCATCGGTTTGTATCTTAACCGTGCCTCGCTGGGGCTCTTGGAGAATACGCGGAATTCGCGCTCCTGGGTCTCTGCCCAGGCCAAGTTCTCCTTGAAGAGCCGGAGAGTGGTATCCGAGTACGGGACGTGGTCGTTTGTATGAGACGTGGGATCAATGTTAAGCGCCGCGGCAAGACGCTTGTTTCGCTCTAGGCGGAGACATTCATCGTCACATTTGAGCTCAGGTCGAGATGGCGTGGGATTAGAGCTGCTAGCAAGGCACTTAACTTCTTGGTGACGGTGGCCGCAGGGACAAGTGATGACGGTCTTGGCCGTACAAGCAGATGATTCGTTGCAAGCTGCAGGATACTGTTAGAACTTTTTTTTTTTCCTACAATGACTACTGACGTTTTGAACTTGGACTTACTGGTTTGACCATGGCAAGCATTCTGGCAAGCATGATCGCAGAATAGCTTCGTCTTGCCACACACTTGGCCACAAGTCTGACTAGAACTTGCACTATCTTCACACTCTCCTGGCCTGTGGCATAGCTTTCGGCACTTGTGTAGCCTGGACACATTACATTAGTATTCATCGATTAATTCAATGAGGAAAGCAAGAGCAGAAAATAGTACATACCCGCACTTCAAAGTCTTTCCGCAAGGCCGTCCACAGTGAGCTGCCTGAAGGTGACAAGGTTGGCTTTTCAGCTTTTCCTTGCCGCAAGCACACCACTTATCCACCAAGAATGGGCACTTGGGACAAGAGATATCGTCCATATGACAGTTGTGTTCAACAGGCGGGTGCCCACAAGCCGGTCGTCTTGGGCAGTTAAACCGGCACTCCGGGGCGTGAGTCCCGCATGGCTGCGGCGGCTGGAGCACTGTCCGGCCACAGTTGCAGCTGATCTCATGAAATATGGCTTCAGGGCAGCTTGCGCATGGCCCTCTGTGGCATATCTGCTGGCAGTCGTGGCTACCGCATTTCAGCGGTCGCCCACATGTCCGTATGCAGATATGCTCAGCCTCAACGATAGAATCACCAGGCTGTCGGTTTTTCTTCTTGGATGCTGCCTGCCTCTCTGCAGCCTTCTTCTCCCCTGGGCAGCAGCGCTCACCACACTTGTGGCGGCCGCAGCTCAGAATAGCTTGGCATGTTCTCATGCACCATGGTGGTTGGATGTCTCCCTGGTGGCAAACGGATGCAGATGAGGTTCTCCCACATCGACACGAAATCTCAATCCCTTCCATACAGAATCCGCAATCGCCGGTATGACATTTAGCTTTGCAAGTGTGGCCACAAGGAAGAAGCTTGTCGCAAACTCTCTCACAGTGAGGTACGGGGTCCTCGCAGGTTTGCCTTGGATCTTGTAAGAGTTCATCGAGTGATGTTTTGCCACATGGACAATGCGTAACAACATCGGGCGAGTAAGGGCAATGAGTTGGTTGCTCGTCTTGGGGATGGCAAGTTTCAGAGCAGCTATGAGTGCCGCAGTCAAACTTCCTGTCGCAAGGTGTCTGGCAGCTGAAAGAGCCGTCGAACCATGAGCCATCCTTAACATCATAAGAGGACTGAATCTCTTGCCTTTCAAAACAAGGTACCTTCTTCTCAACCCGTCCGCAGTAACACTTTGCGTCCACCTTCAGGTCACAATCTCCACAGAGTCCAGGATGACAAGGGTTTGGACAAAAGTGCTCTCCGCAGGGCAAAAGGTCGCCGCAAATCTCTTGGCAGCTCCAGCCATTTTCGTAGTCGGTCTCTCTGCACAATTTCTGGGAAGTATTCTTTCCACAAAAGCAAGACTGTGTAGGTCCCACAAGGGTACACGGCGGACAAGGGCCAGCGTGGCATTGGAGACCACAAGGGTGAGGACAAGTTCCTCTGGGTTTTGAGCATGTCTGCCCGCAAGAATGTGGAGGAAGTGAGGTACTAGAGGGCCTTGGATTGATGTCCTTTCCACACCAGCAGTGGTAGGAGCCTGGCTCATCAGATAATTTGGAGTTACAGCCGGGACACCTCCATGATTTCTCCGTCTGAGGCTCTGTTGGTGGCCTCTCAGCAGCTTGCTTCATTTGATTTTGATACCATTTTTTGGCACATTTGAGATGGACTACGGTCCAACACACGTTGCAAGACCACAAGTGAGATTTCCGCAGGACTTCGTCTGTGCATACTGCACATTCATAGTTGCCATTGCTGATATCCTCGTGGATTCTGGTTCCGAGGTCTGCAGCCGTAGACTTGGGAAGCCTAACCTCGGGCTGTTTAGATGTTTCAACTTTTCTTGGCTTCCTAAAAGGTTGTCAGCAGCTGGAGGCCACCAGAAATTAAATGATAAACCAAAAGTAAGCTACTTACGCCCTTGGTAACACCGGCTGGCCCGGTACAAACTCAGGAGCCTCTGCACTTAATGAGGGAGCATCTGCATCTGCATCATCGGCTTCCACTGTGAGATGGCCGCCAAATCGCCGTGATGGGCCTGGCAGAGGAGCTCGAGGGGCACTGTGTCTTGCGCCACCTCGCTCGCTCTGCCGCGGCCCTCTTCGGCCTCTTCCTCCGCGAGATGATCTTGCTGAATTTCCAGAAGCTGCAGGTTCTTGTTGGGACTGGTTTGATGTAGGAGTAGAGAAGTTTTCTGAGCTGGGCTGCTGCGGTGCAGCCTGCCCTTGAGCTGGTTGAGCCTGGTCACCGTGGTGATGTCCGCCTCGTCCTCTGCCGCCACGACCTCTGCCTCTGCGAGCTCGAGGAGCTCCTCTGGAGGCATTCTGGGATGTGTTTTGAGTTTGTGAGGCCTCGCCTTCAGGCATGGTTGCGGGCGAGCTCCGGAGAGAGCCTCTGTGGACGTGATCTATGATCTGATCGCTTTGGTGCATGAAACGTTGACGAGGCTGAGTGAGCAGGTGTATGTGAGTTTGAGGATCCAAGCCGGGCAATCTCGCGCTATCGCACAAGAAACGGGTATAAGCAACTCCGACAGAAATGAAAGACGAAAAGCAAACAAGAAAAATTAGAGGCGCGAGTTGTAATGATGTGGCAAAACTGTTGCAGTCGTCGGCTTGATATTTCGATGGATGGAATCTTTGAAAAGCATCGAATTATAGTGGGGTGCGCGGCTGTGTGTGGCAAAGCGGCAAAGCCTCACGCAAAAAAAACTGCTGACAAAGGCCTCCATTTTGCCCTGGAACTAGCAATATGAGTCACTCATGTTCAATTTCGTAACTTGAGAATGCGGAGAAGACAGAATTGGCCAATCCAGGCGCGTTCAAGTAAAATTAGGAAGAGTCATCGCAGCAGCGCAATGGAGTCAGCCTTCCTAATACTGCAAGGGCAGACAGCTTGCATCCATGGCTGTGGTGATTTTGACTCAAATCCAGGAGGCGCGTGCCTGTAGGCCTTGATAAGGAGTTCTTATGCGACTTTACGGGACTAGATATCTGCCATATCTAGACTTAAAGGCCGAGCAATAGGGACTTTTTATTGCGCAGCCAGTGGTAATGAGATGTAATACTGCCTACTCCTCGATACCATGAGATGCATTGATCAAATGTGGTGGACGCATGAAGTATGTTATAGCAGACTCTGCTATAAGTATGTAGATGATTTGGGTCTGTTCGGGCTGTAGACATAGACAGCTGGATAGAGGCAGCATCGTTGGCTTCTGGGCATTGCTTATTAGATGTTCAGCTCTATCAGTATCTACTTGAATTGTAGATATTGATAGCTGATTTGAAGTCAGCTTCCTCGGCGTCTACGTACTATTTCTCAAGCATTCGGAGAATCGCCGACGTCATTTTCTATGGCATCAGTTTTTTTTTTTTTTTTTGTGTACTGGAGGCTCTGCAAAATGAAGGCATATGAGAGCCATGAGAGCAGTTAAGAAGGACTACTAGCCACCCTCTTGAGTTCTCTTTCTCCCTTGTTTTTCTCTATTGGAGAATACTGCTTAGAGTTCCCTCCACGTACGGGCGTCACATGGTATATCTTGTTCGTGTAAGAGGATTGAAACGAGAGAAAAGAAAAAGAAGAACCGACATCAGGTTAGTAAAAGGCAGAAACTAAAGGCAGGGCCACCTGGTTTGTCTTCGCATATACGCAAATAATTATAAGATCTAACTTTTATAAAGCTTTATAAGAAAGAATTATTTTTATTGCTTTTAAGAGGTAGTTTGGTAAAGCTATAAGGTGTAAAATACAGCCAAGTTCTGATTAAGAGTTTGCTAGTATCCTAATTAATCCTAAACTTATTACTACTAAATATATTAATACTTTAATAGCTTAGATAGCTAAGGACGAAAATATATACAAAGTCGGCAGGAAAGTATCAACTAGTTGAAGATAAATGCGCTTGAGAAAAGTGACAGGTGTAAACCCCAGCTGTTTAACATCACATTAACCACCCATTATCTAGCATTATCCAACGTTATTTTACTAGACACTACTAGTGCCACAATCATGCATAGTCCAAGCCTCGTCAGCCAGCCACTCACCGAAAGAGCTACTCCAGAGATGCCCAGTTCTCAGGAGGGGGCTTCAATCCCCATGGGGACACAGGAAGGGGGAGGGGGGCAAAACTGAGGCTGAATATATTCCCTCTAGGCGGTGTGATATAACTCTCGTCCTACCACCATCACCGTCACCTGATGAGGATTTTAGATTAAATGTGGCTTGGAGCTGAGGCCAAGTAGGTAATTTTTTATACAAAATATTGGAAGCACATGCCTCTGCACCCCAAGCTCTTTGAGGAAAGAAAAGAAACTGGTTGTTGAGTAGCACCACGTCAGAATTATGCATGTAAGTTGGGCTGATAGGATCACTTGATGCCTCCCCCGCGTCTTAAATTAATCGATAGTATGTATGTATGTAGCTTCTCTAATTGTGACGAGGTGCTGGACTGGCAAGGGCGTGTGTATACGCGAGGATCAGGGCTCCGATTCATGCAAAATCGCCAACGTTTAGTGTATTCGGGCTAAGTATAAGATGGCTCTTCAACTTGGCCCCTTGTAATCTCGGTAGATACGCCACAGTCATCCCTTTTATGGCTCTTCAATAAAGCCACTTCATTCCTTTTTTCGGTTATAAGTCTGCTGCTACTCCTGAAGAGACCCTGTGGTGGCGACAGTGTTAAGACGCAAGAGGCTTGAGAAGCGGCTGTGAAGAAATCATCACCCTGCATTAGCGAGCGTAAGAATGAATGCCTACTCCTGATTAATGCAGAATTCATAGTAGCCAATACTATTTTGTTTTCCCCTGCTCATTACAGCCTGGACGTAGCTAGTTTATGCACTTACGTATCGACATTGTTTGCTGTTACTAGTAGTATCACCAATGAGGCCGCTGGGCTGGTGACCTTCTTTTACATGCATCCGAATCTTCACGGGTCTGTCCCAAAGTGGACAATATTGAGCCCAATATAGAACCGACCTGAATCATACGAGCAAACCTCCTCAATGCAGCAGTGCTTAAGCGAGCGAGGCGTAATCCCGGCAAGTAGCAGGTACCTATACTGTATCTATATATGTAGGAGTATGCATTGTATCATAGATATAAACAAATACACTGCCTGCATGCAGCTCCGACGATAATGCGTTGTTGTCGACAGGGATTTGGCACTCGATAGCACTCGTCGGCGGGGTTTTCGCTACAGAACGCTTGATAAGTCATAGGCTGACTACCTAACACAGGCATACTGGTAATAATTTGCCCTCTATTTGAGGCTGATTGGCACGATGGAAGACGCTAGCAGATGATTCCGCGTGGATAAGAGATCGGTAGGGACCCTCCGATGGTGGGATTGACGGCACGTCGTTGGCACTATGGCGTAGCTCATTGGTCTTTTGCTTCTTCCGGGATGGGCTCATGGTGGCCGCTTTCGCCGATACGAGATGCGACCTGAACGCTCATGCATGAGAGGGATCAATGGATCAATGAAAACTCTGGCGAGATGCAGGCTGGGCTCGTATGCTGTGCGCTTGGCGTCACCATCACCAGATGGAGAAAAATTGAAAGCAAGGTCCCGCATGCAAACTGTCCCACGCCCGGAGCCTGCATTCCACGTGCCCAATGACTTGGCCTGTCCTTCTGGTTACTGGAACCAGTCTGCCTGAAGAGTAAGTGGCGATTGGCCCTGGATTCATATCGACGGGCAGCAACCGTAGCATTGAAGCTGACCCTGCATGAGAGTTATCGCGTAAATCCCCCCTCTCCTTCCACTTGTTCGTTCGTATCCCAGGACAATGAGAATTTGGTGGATACATGACATATTGGACCGGGTCTATATACATGTAGGATGCAAATACTTACCTGCGCTACCGCATGCATCAGCAGAAAGAAAAAACAGAAGAGAGGAGAAGGAAAAAACAATGAAAATGCCTTATTACCTACCACCGTCGCTGTGTTCTTGGTGGCGGGGCGGTTTGCATGAGAAAAAGAGGCCATCGACTGTGGCGCCAAGGGGGATCCTGGAATAGCACTGCATGAAGCAGCTGGTGCTACGGGTAAGCGGACGAATATGGCTGCTCTGTGTCTCTCTGTCTCTTTCTCTCAATGCTTTTTCTTCATTCTTTTCCTTATGCTTGTTTCTTTTTTCAAGCGTCTGCCAAGTCACACCGGGCACCAATTAGTCGGCAACGGTGCTTACAATTTCGTATATAGAGTTTGTAAGTCATTAAGTAGGTAGACTTGGCAGACCTATCTAGGTATCAGCAGAAACTTCCTTTCACACCAAGAAGCTGCCAAGACGGACTGTACGGGATGGGCTGCAATGCGCAAACACAAGTAAGCAATTAGCGGGTGTGTTTGTCATTTTGCTTCTGCGGATTCGAGAGGGGGGAAAGCGTCCCCATGGGGCTTGGCTTGAGTTTGAAGAAAATCTCGGCGCTGGGAAGCTCACAGTCAGTCAGTCTGTCTGCTCCTTGTTCGGCCCGGCGGATTTTCATTGAGGACCTTTTTTTTTCAATCTTGGTATCGGATCAGCAATAAGCATGTAGGTATCCGTAGCATTCACATGGCTCATTCACTGGTAGCACTTCTGCTACTGCACGACGCAAGGCGCAACACGAGATCCAGGCCATGTAAAAGTCTATCTAGGTCAGGCCTGGGTTTGTGTCATTGCTTTGCCCAGCGAATGCCGTGGGAGCCTCGTCCGAGTACGAAGCTGGATGGAGCGGTATCAGCAGCTAACAGTAGCAGCAGCAGTAGCATTATTCCTTTGTACCAGTAGACGGCATGCGCGTGCTTCGGTTTTTTGCCAGCTAACCCCCCTGTCCACCTATTTTTGGTGGATGCGACGGTCGGTCGGTTGGTTTGTCAAATCGATTCGTCTCATCCCTTCAGTGCATTCGGAAGATGGTCACAGAGGGCCAGACCAACCAATGCTACTCTGCATCGTAGGGCAGGACCAAAGCCACAAAGATTTGGTCGTATCCCAAGGGAGGAATTTTCCGACGACAGGTCATGTTCTAGACGCCTGTCAAGGAACCGAACCCTGTTGTTGGTCACTTCTCAGCTGCGACCTTGCGTGCTATGTGTGTATAGAAGCGAGCAGCCAATCTCTCATTCCATCATCCCCCTCCTCTCTGGCTTTGGCTCGGCTTTAACGCTAGACAAGTGGTGACGACTTAGCTGCCGACGGCAATGTAACCAGCATCGAGCCCGGTCTTCCGTCCGCGTAGCCAGTGGCCCTTTCTGCCGCTGGCCTTTTCCCTTCCTATTGCTCTAGTTCACCCTGAACAGGCAAATGTGCCTGAGCCACCTCAGCTCGGCCAAGCCCCTACCGCAAGCTAGCAGCCAAGTGTCTTATCGTCCCGTGTATGTTTGCCGCAGCCCTCAGGAGATAGTAGCACTTACAGACCGGCGGTGACAAAATTGCCGCGCCAAAATTCCCGGTCAGTAGCCAAAGCCAAAAGCTCATCTGGTGTGTCTTGTGGGAGAAATGCAAAAAAGTTTAATCGTATATACGAGCCTCGCTGGGCAAACGGGTAAACACGGTCTGAGTTTTGGTTTCACAGTAAGATCAAAGCAAATCTCTGCCGGGCTATCGGTTCACTCGGCGGCACGGGGATCATGGCAGCGTCCCACACTTGCGATCCGACATGGGCCAGGCTAGGATCTAAGCCTAAACTTTGATTCGTCCTAATCGCTGTGTTCTCGCGCGTGGCTATTATGGTGGCGTCTAACACTTGAGGTTTTCTAGGTCCGCTCGTCAGCTTTCAGACCCCACGGAGTAGTAAAAAAATCAGATATTATTGAGCCGACTGACCAATATTATCAAGCCATGGCGGTAAGGAGAAGGAGAGAGCGAGGGGGGAGACAAGATGTCACGCGAAAAGCAAGAGCTGGTTGCCGCTTTTTGCATGGTCGCATCCTTATCACTCACCCACATGCCATTCACTAGGCAAAGGATCTCCGCTTGGGAACATGCCCCATGCAAACCATCGGCACGGTAAGTATGGAGTAGTCAGTGGTAGTACTTGGTAATAAGCCATCAATGGCCGGATGATCAAATAAGTCGTACCACCAAGCTTTCAGCTACGACGCAACATGGCCCTTTTTGACACAACTTGTTTCCATTGTGGGTGGTACACTGTTAGGCATCATCAAAGGCATACTGCCTACGCCAACGCTTCGATGCACGATTAGGCCAGTAATAAGCCTAGACGCCGAGGATGGGGATAGTTGGCCCGGAGTCCCGAGCCGTGCCTCGTATTTCTGACCGGCTCCCCCACTACCCGCAGCCTCAACGGGTGTAGTTTATCGAGACGGCGTTACTCGCTCTTGTGCTGGCCTGTGCCGGTGGAGAAGAGCCTGAAAATATAGCAAGCAAAAGTATTGGCTTGAGCTGTCAAAAGAGCCTGGCTGTAGCACTACTGCTGTACGGGCGTTGAGAGCTTATTTCCGCCGTTGCTTTGTTTCTCTACCTTCGGCCGGCTGTAGGCTAATTGAGCAGTTAGCAGGCCGAGGAAACAATTGAGAGCATTGAAACAAACCATCCTAGTATTGGTGCCTTGCCTGAGGCTGCATGCCCGTTCAGGACGGCGCCTGGCTCCGGCTGACCAACCCTGGCCGGTCCTTGATCGAGACAAGGGGGGCGTGGCCCTTGCTTGCATAGGCGCCCTGCTGGATTCTCTGCGCTGCATCTGAATGCTGAAAGACCAGATAGGACGTACAAACATCTGAAGCGTGTACGGTACGAGCACCATCCAGTATCCCCCTGCAACGCTTGCTCTTAGTCGGATCCAGCATCTCTATCCGTGTGAGTGGCGCCTCCCATCATGGACCATCGCAACCACCGTCCACGAGGGACCAGGCCTAGCTGTTGGCCCGCGTAGGCCATCACAGTCTCGATCCCCGGCCTTGTTGTTTATTGCTGTGTGGGTGGCATGGCAAGCTATGCCAAGTCTCTCCGGCCCCATTAGTCCTGCTGGGTAGGGCTCATCTATTCCTGGGTCACGATCAGGCAGGATGCTCATGCACGGAGTACAAGAAGCTGGGCATTGTCCGCGGCAATTGACCAATTTTCTTTGTTCTTCTGCCTCTTTCTTCTCACGACTCTCCCTTTGATCAGCCAACAGTCCAGCCTCTCACTCGGTTTAGAGAGAGCGCGCGGGCCTGATACGCTGACTGCCAACTCTTTTGTTGCTGCTTGCCTTGGCGAGAGCCACAAAGACCGCAGCCATGAAACCTTTTCCGGCAGCCTCGCTGCTGTCGATCTCTCTACTATCTTTAAAACCGTGTCACGCACAGATCCTCCAAAAGCGGGCTCTTATTGCGCCAGCTTCGTTGGACAATGGCTGGGCATATCAGGGATGCTACATGTAAGGCGTTCTTTCTGCTTCTCTTGGCAAACTCTAAGCTTGCATATATGCTGATCAGAGCAAATAGCGATGTTGGACGGACGATTGGTGCAGCGTCCACCACTGATGCTGACATGACTAACGAAGAATGCACGAGTTACTGCTTCGGATTGGGCTTCCCTTATGCTGGAACAGAGTACTATACCCAATGCTACTGCGGCTCCAGTCTTGCAACGGGCGGCACAAATGCCACGGTCACGGACTGCAATACTCCATGTGGCGGCAACTCGACTGAGGCATGCGGTGGCCCCAATCGTCTCACTTTGTACAAGTCATCCAAAGTTACTGGTCCCCAGGTCAATCCAGGCCCCAATGGATGGGTATCCCAGGGGTGCTATGCGTAAGTTTCCAATACGAGATACTCACTTCTGAGCTTGTAGCTTAGATTAGCTTTGCTGACATATGACTGGCAGCGAGGGCACCACTGGTCGTGCATTGACATACCAACTCGGCAGCGTAGCTAATGCAAAGATGACCGTGGCCGCCTGTACATCAGGATGTAAGGCAGCGGGATATACCTTTGCTGGTGTTGAATTCGGTGGAGAGTGCTGTAAGTGGCCCCCAATTCCTCCTGAACGGACCATATGAGAGGCAGTGTGACTCTTTGCTTTGTTTCGTTTCATTCCTTTTTTCTCCGCTTCCAGTTAGCTGACCAGTTGAGCATCGATTCCGACGTGCAGACTGCGGCAAGTCTCTCTCCAATGGTGCCAAGCCAGCTGCAAGTGGCTGCACGATGACCTGCAATGGCAACAGTACCGAGTACTGTGGAGGACCAAGCTTGCTGAACCTTTACACCTATGGCTCCGGCTCCGGCTCCAGCTCCAGCTCCAGCAGGTAAGCACAGACATAATCTGGTGAAAGAAAGAAGCTAGGACTGCGGTGATGATCATCTCGTATTGGAGTGATGCTAACATGGATGGTGCAGCTCCGGGACTGCCACCACTGCTGCAGGTCAACCCGCGCAAACGGGTTCCTGTCCTGCCCAGCCCGCCTTGGTCGGCAAATACAACTGGTACGGCTGCTATACTGAGGGCACATCGGCTCGGGCTCTTGCAGCCACGACGTATTCCGATGATGCCATGACTCTAGAGAGCTGTGCTACCTTCTGTGCGGCTTACACTTACTTTGGCGTCGAATACAGCAGAGAATGCTATTGCGGCAACTCCTTTAGTGCCGGCTCCAAGCTCACTACGTCATCAGACTGCAGCATGACCTGTGCTGGCGGTGACTGTGAGCTTTGCGGTGCTGGAAATCGTCTGTCCGTCTATTCGCGCAACGCCCCGGGCTCGGGTAGCTCCTCGGGATCATCTCCTCCGTCAGGCACCACCACTTCAGCCACTCAGCAACCAACGGGTCTTCCGCAGGGATGGAAGAGCTATGGCTGCTATGTGGACGGCGTCAATGGCCGCATTCTTAATGCGCAGAACCCCGACGACCCTAACCTGACCCTCGAGTCCTGCGCCGCGTCCTGCGCTTCTCAAAACTATACCATCGCCGGTGCCGAGTACTCCAAGCAGTGCTTCTGCGGCAACAGCATCGTCAACGGCGGCGTCCAGGCCAATTCCTCCACAGAGTGCAACACTCCCTGCGCCGGCGACTCATCCGAAATCTGCGGTGGCGGCGGCAGAATGTCCATCATCTCCAAGGGAACACCGGCCGTCCTGGCACCTCCGGCACCAGTGCCGGTGGTGGGCAACTGGACGTACCAAGGCTGCTATGAGGATAATCTCAATCAGGTGCACACCTTCTTCTGGCAGAACATTTTCGCCAACACCATGACCCCTGAGATGTGCCTCAACGCCTGTGGTGAGTACGGCTACATGGCTGCCGGCTTAGAGTATGGCCAAGAGTGCTACTGTGGTGACCCGCAGAACATCAAGACGGCTGGTTCGACCAAGAGGCCTGAATCCGAGTGCAATGTTCCCTGTCCGGGCAATGGCTCGGCCATCTGCGGCGGCGGTTCCCGCCTCACGACTTACTTCTACACCGGAACCCCATTCTACTCTTGGGGCTTCCCTGCAGCGGGCTCCGCGGCGGCTGGTTCTTATGAGCAGCTAATGGGTGGCGTCTGTGTGCCTCTGATGGTAACCCAAGCCGTCACCGGCAAGGTCGTCTTCCTCGAGAAATGGGGTACTGGTGAACCCAACTCCACTGGTGCCTATGAGCTTGATTTGAGTCTTACCAACCAGTATAAGCTTGCTTGGAGAGAGATGCACGTCAAGACCGACATCTTCTGCTCTGCAGGTGTCACTCTCCCTGATAAGGCTGGTCGACAGCTCAATGTAGGAGGATGGTCTGGCGACTCTACCTACGGTGTCCGTTTGTATACCCCAGATGGTTCCGCTGGCGTCAACGGCACCAATGACTGGCAGGAGAATGTTGATGTTTTGAAACTCCAAGACGGTCGCTGGTACCCAACTGCCATGAACATGGCTAACGGCTCTGTTCTCGTCGTTGGAGGCGAAGAGGGTTCTAACGGCGCTCCTATTCCGACCCTCGAGATTCTTCCATACACTGGTACGGCGCCTCTCTACATGGACTGGCTCGAACGCACCGATCCGAACAATCTGTATCCCTTCTGCAGCGTTCTTCCCTCCAAAGGCATCTTTGTAGCCTACTGGAACGAGGCTCGCATTTTGGATGAAAACACCTTTGCCACCATCAAGGTCTTGCCCAACATTCCCGGCGCAGTCAACAATCCCATGGCCGGACGAACATATCCCCTTGAGGGATCTGCTGTTTTGCTGCCCATGCACGCTCCTTTCACAGAGCCTCTCGGTGTCCTTATCTGCGGTGGCTCTTCCGAGGGTGCCTCTTATGCTCTGGATAACTGCGTGAGCACCTATCCCGATGTCGAGAATGCGACATGGGCAATTGAGCGTATGCCTTCTCAGCGTGTCATCTCCTGCATGGCTCCTCTTCCCGACGGAACCTATCTCATCCTCAATGGTGCTCACCATGGTGTTGCTGGATTCGGTCTCGCCGACAGCCCCAACCTGAATGCCCTGCTTTACGACCCCCAGAAGCCACTAGGCCACCGCATCACCGTCATGGCAAACACCACCGTGGCTCGCATGTACCACTCCGAGGCCATCACCCTTCTCGACGGTCGCGTGCTCGTCTCCGGCTCAGATCCCCAAGATAGCGTCAATCCCGAAGAGTACCGTATCGAGTCCTTCACCCCGCCTTACCTTAAGAGCGGCAAGCCTCGTCCTTCATTCACCCTCACCAACAAAGACTGGAGCTACGGCCAAACCATCACCGTCAAACTTGGCGGCCCTGCTCAAAACGGTGCTATCCAAGCCACTCTGCTTGGCTCTGTTACCAGCACCCACGGCAACTCCATGGGAGCGCGTACCCTCTTCCTCGACATCTCTTGCGCTGGCACTACTTGCACCGTTACTGCTCCTCCCAGCCAGTACATTGCCCCTCCTACCTGGTATATGCTCTTTATCCTGGACGGAGGTATCCCGGCTGTGGGCGTGTACGTCCGCGTTGGCGGCGACCCAGGCCAGATTGGTAACTGGCCTAAGGCCTCTGGTTTCTCCGTCCCAGGTGTCTAAGTCATGACGTTATGTTTGTTTTTTTGAGAGCGATATTTCTTATTTGCGTGTGATGTAGTTAGTGTTCTCTTGATGTATTATTGCTTTTGGTAGAAATTGGTTAGCGAACGATCTTGTTATGCTTGATCTGGATATAAAGGCAAGCTCATGATAAACAAGCGGAAGAAAGGAAACAGGCCATAGAGAGCAAGGTATCAATAGTTAAGAATATTACTATACAAGGCGTGGTGTCTATTCACCTGGTATCATTTTTATTTCCGTCATCAAGTGGACACATGGTCTCAGTGAAGTCGTATTTCCTGATTTCAGGCGCTCAATGCTGTTCTCAATCGACGGTCAAGGAGCTGATATTCTTATTCTTATGAGAATCGTTCATTTCGTTTTCTTATATTGTTTTCAATATTCCTTGCCATGTAGGTCAGCCCATTGTGTGTTCAACGTAGAATTTGTTTCTGGCTTACCATAAACCAATGTTTGAAATGGTCATTTCATACGGTGGCATGGGTCTGCGATTTGGCGTAGTGGTTCATCTGCGTTCACCCAATAGATATTTTTTTCGCAGATCTGTCAATTCTTATAGCCAAGTTGAATAGAGATGTAAGATTGACCTTGTATAATTCACAACATGGAAAAAATCATCTTTGTGATCAAACACTAGAAGCAATTGAGGTTTCCAGCTTGTAGTGCACGCTGTTGCTGTTGCTGGAGCTGGGGGCACGTGACATCGCAACTACCACTTCGGCGTCCAAATTTTGGCCGACAAGGGTAAATCAACGCCGCTGACAAGAACGAGATTGGAGTCTTTTTGCGTCCCAGCATCCTCCAAAGCGCCGCAACGACAATCCGTGCCCTCCCACGTTCTTAAACATCTCTCGACAATCATTCAAAATGGCTGCGCTCGCTAAGGCTATCAACGCCAAGATCAGGTCCAACCCGATGTTGAGCTATGTCTGCACAACTCGTACGTACTAGCCTACCCAATATCCTCGCGCTGAAGCTACGAAAGGCGCCTGAGCGCGACTGAGGGAACTTTTGCTATGATACTGTCCGCTCAAGCGTTTATTATCTTGTTCCTTGTGTTCTTTCCCCGGAATCTTTGCGCCTCTTGCTCAAGACGCGGCCTTTGTGGCCAGAAGCTGGCGCGCTTATTGGATCCAACGTCTATACCTGGAGCCAGAAGCTAACAAAGTGTCGCAAACAGACTTTTGGGGACCTGTTTCCAACTTTGGAATTCCCATTGCTGCTGTGCTGGATACCCAGAAGAGCCCTGATCTGTAAGAAGCTATCCCCCAAACTCCGAGCTGCATCCCCGCCGATACCGGCCGACGGCTTACCTTTTTTCTCTCGTTTCTCTATATAGGATCTCCGGACAGATGACCGCCGCCCTTACCGTCTACTCCTTGACCTTTATGCGATACGCTCTTGCTGTCTCCCCCAAGAACTACCTCCTGTTCGGATGCCACGTTGTCAACTCATGCGCTCAGCTCACCCAGGGCTACCGATTCCTGTCATACCACAAATGGGGTGGAAAGGAGAAGGCGGCTCTGAACGCTTTGGATAAGGGTGCCGAGGCTGGCAAGGAGTCAGCACCTAGCAAATAAATCAACTTGGGAAGAACAAGAAGTTGTTGCGCAAAATGGAACTAGGACGCTTAAGGTGTGGACAAAAGTCGTTGGGATAAGAAGAGGGACGATGAACACTGCGGTAGATCAAAGTCGAAAGGAAAGTTCATCCGAAGTGAGGCCAAAGTCTCAAGACTAGAGGATTTCGATGGCTTGTGTAGGTTCATCCACGTCCGCTGGAGCTTGCAGCTGCTGTGTCATACATTTTTACATCTCCGAGCCATTTCATAGACGGGATTTGAAGCTTCAGGTATATGGACAAATAATAATAGCTTGGGAGATTCATTTACACCTAACAACTGGATTATCGCCGTATTGTCGGGATTATCGTCGTATCGTCGGGAACACCAAATTTTTCAGTCTGTAAGCAGCCCATTCACAATGCAGGTGCAGCAGTAATGATAGGTCGTTTTCATCCAGGTGACAGGAAGTATCACCACAATGGCAACGCGAATTGTCAAGCCAGAGCCTCGGTCTCTATCCACTCTTGATAGGCCAGTATTTAGACAGGGACTCTCTGAGCTTTACGTCATGCGGGCCAAGCCATAACCATATTGATCAATCTAGAAATAGTAATTATGAAGACGCGATTCAGGGACGACGTGCCATCGACGGCAGTCGTTGAGTAGACTGCCGAGGTTTTCCTCTAGTAGCCGGGGTAAAGTTGACAAACCATTAGATATTGCGTAGTAGCGTAATATCAACAAGCCTGAGATGGCAACATCTTCTCGCAGCCGAGGATAACCCAAAAAAACTTCATACTAACAAGGATGAGAATAGTTGCATATTATTTTATCAATCAAGCTCTCAGAGAGTATCTCAAAGCGAAGAGGACTAAGACTCATTTCATAACGAAGAAATATCGGCGAATTGGACTACTAGAGTGTTTAATGGTCCAAATCACAGCTTACAGGACCCCTGCCCCGGCCGGTGTCGGAGAAAGGTCATTTTGGTGCATACTGGCAAATGACACATCGTCCAAAAAGAGTAATATCACAAGAGACCGGACCAAACATGGGAATAAAGATGGAAGGCAAGGCGGATGACTGCAATTTCGCTGGATTGGTGCGATAACAGTAATTCGAGCGAGATAGTCAGGCACACTATTTCGTAAGTGGCGTGCGAGAGCCGGAGGTGATGGAAGGCGAAGAAAAATCCTCTGCTAAACCGGCGGATCTCTGGCTCATCACAACCCCATCCAGATTCAAGCAAAAACCAATAAGCCGACTGAGGGCGCCATACGCTATCCAGGGAGAGCCCAGCGCTAGATGGCGATGAGCGCGCGATATAGAGTAAAGTGTGAGAAATAGTGCCAGTCGGCTTGAGGCGCCGAGCTCGAGCTAGGCGGGGTGCCCAAATTCATCAGCACCCAAGTTTGGGGGGCCCTTCCAGATCTTAGCTCGCCCAATCTCGAGTTACACACTTGCACACGGAGTACATCTGCAAGATGAGCCGCCATTGCCAGATCGGCCTTGCACGCCAGCTGGGAAAATACTGGGGTCACAGATGCGACGGATCCGTCTTCGGATCCAGCAACACCCTCGGGCCGGCGATACGAAGACCAATTACGTTACGGGCCCCTTCCTCCGAGCCGAGAAACGACACCATCAGATTCAGCACGGCCATGGCCGGCCCACGAGGTGCTGCAACGGATGACCATCACGTGGAAACGGCGAGAATGATCGGACTCGACGAATTGAAGCCGTGTCGAGATATTCCGAGTGAGCCCTGCTTCATGGTGTTTTGATGCTGTCATCAGCCGCATCTAGGCGAACCTCGCAGGCAAAAGTGCTCTGATCCTCGGTTATGGCACCAGCCCTCGCCTCTCTCACTGAGCACAAGACGAGAGGAGGGGTGTTTCATGGACCAAAGGCCAAGGCGGGATTGGTAAGACGCGGCGAGGGGATCTAGTTCGCGCGCATGGGGTAATGGAGTGCATGTAATGCAAGGCAAGGCATGATTCAGATCTCGTTAGGTGCCTGCTTTGCGGATTATGCATCGTGTTAGAGGATAGCAATTGGCGGTAAGCAGTTCTGGCCCCGGGGGAAATGCAATTGATGGCAGTCCATCCTCCAGATTGGGCGACAACTGCGGCTGATATTATGCCTCAGGAGCTAAAGAGAGCTCCTCGATGCAGGAGCCTGGTGGGTACAGGTCTCGGAAGCCCGCTATGCCATTACACGGCGTCCATTCCAAAGAGCCAGCGAAGAAGGAAAAGGGCCAAGACATCCCGCTCTTGGAACGAAGCTTAATATAACAGCGCCAAACTTGTAAGAGGCTGCGTTATCTTGAGCCGCTGATTGGCCGAAAGAGAAGGCTCCGCCCGTTTAAGCTGGTATCAACGAGCTAATGGTGATACATGGTAACAATCGACTTTAGCCCCCCAAATAGCGGGTGTAAAATCTGGTATGTAATGGAATGACTTTCTGGATGGCAACACGGCCTAGCCGGTACTTGATAAGCATTTGTGACTGTTTGTACGTAGTAAAAAGAGCAACAAAGAAAAATGGAAAGAAGAAGCAATAATAATCAATTTCCAAGACAAATTGGCTGCAGTAAAAGTAACTTTTTGGTTGGCTGGCTGAGCGCAGAGTCCTTTTTATAGAACGAGCTTCCCCTCTTGCTTATTGCAGCCAAACCGCAGTCCACCAAACACAAAGTGTCTCAACTAGCTGCTACCTAGTGCTATATAGTCGTCGTACTGCGTTAACAGAAGCGATCTATTTCTGCTGTCTCACCGACTGGGCATCAGCTGACGAGACCAGAGATGCTGGGGGAAGATCTTCCATCTAGCCTCATGTACAAGGACCTCTGCGCCGCCATGTTGGTCCATTTTGCCTCAACGCCGTAGCCGCCGTATTCCACGCCGCCAATCCCGGTGCTTCAGGGCAGAGCACATAATGCAGCGAGTAACGCAAAGATGCATCTGCCTGTGTCCATGTGTCCATGTGGCACACCAGGGTGGGCATGTGTCACAACTCAGGCTCGGCAGAGGGGGATAGACGTGCGCCCAGAGACAAGATTGAGCGTGTAGCCCGGTCCACTCTCGCAGCTCCTCGCACTCTCTCGGAGATTTTCTCTGCCGTCGTGCTGGATTCGAGAAGAGAATGAAAATAGCTCCTTTCTTTTCTTTCCAGCTCCCATCTCTCTCTTGCTTGCACCTTCCTTTGTGCAGCTTCTGCCAACAGCGGCCATTGCCGGTCCTGATTGCTGAGCCGAGCAGACGAAAGAAGCACACAGTACAAGTCGAGATGGCCGGGCAGTATAAGACGCAGTCAAGCAGCCGACATGAACCATTCCTGCCTGTTACATGCCTATTGCCTCAGTACCTGTAGCTAGTGCCTGCACTGTCACAAGCGCTGGACGCAACTGCTAGCACCTGCTAACCTCCCTAAACGCAGCACCCCACCCCCCACCTTCGACAGCTGCCCCGCCGTCAATTCCTGCCCCCCCATCCGTCCATCTTGGCCGAGCTTCTGCTGCTTCATAAAAGGCAGCGCATCCGGCCGTCTCCCTCAGGCTCTCTTCTGTGCTGAGCTGCTCTCCTTTTGTCTCTCCCATATCCCTGAGTCGAGCATATATCTTCACTTTGTCTGCTCGAGCCCGTCTTGCCCGTCATGGCAGGCACTCCAGTCCCTCACCCGCAGCAGGCGCTGACCTTCACTGATGTCTTCGACGAGGAGGATGTCGATGAGCCCAAGGAGGCGCAGACCATCCACCACATCCGTGCCAATTCCAGCATCATGAATTTCAAGAAGATCCTTGGTGAGTCGCTACGTCTGAGGCATTTATCGGAGCCAATTGGCGCGGAACAAGTCACAGAAGAGAGCGGTTTTACTGACTCTTGGCTGCTACGCTGAACAGTTGCCAACCGTGGTGAAATCCGTAAGTCGAAACAACCCCGCCATCAACCTTGTCGCAGCTTGCTCGCTAACACTTACCAGCTATCAGAGTACGTTGAACAAGCAAACCGGCCCCGATTTTACACATAGCTTTATGAGCGACATAATGTGACATACTAACCTTGATTTGCGCACTGCGAATAGATTTTCAGAACAGTCAGTTGTCCCTCTTTCCGCCAGTGCCGACTTCGGGCGCATACTTACCCCTCCTACAGGCCCACGAGCTTTCATTACACACAATCGCTGTATTCAGGTGAACAACGCCCCGATGAAATAAAGTTCTGCACGCTCTTTGCACAAAACGACTGACTTTTTATCCCAGTTATGAGGACCGACTCTCCATGCATCGCCAAAGTATGATACTGCGACCCTGATATGCACCCCGCCACATGACTGCTTTTGCTAACTGCTTTCCCACAGAGGCCGACGAAGCCTACGTCATTGGCAAGCGAGGCCAGTACACCCCTGTCGGAGCTTATCTCGCCGGAGACGAGATTATCAAGATTGCCGTAGAGCACGGCGCTCAACTGGTTCACCCAGGTTTGTTCTTCCGCCTCTTTTTGCTCTGTAAGCCTCGTTTATTTGTTAATCAACTTCATCAGGTTACGGTTTCTTGTCTGAGAATGCTGTATTTGCCCGCAACGTCGAGAAGGCTGGCCTCATTGTAAGTTTTCGGCTTGCCTCGGCTACTACCCAATTTCTATAGCCGGAGCTTTTTTTTTTCCTTATCTCAACCTAACACTAACACTGTTCACAGTTTGTCGGCCCCACCCCAGATGTGATCGATGCCCTTGGCGACAAGGTCTCGGCTCGCAAGCTTGCCATTGCCGCCGGCGTCCCGGTCGTCCCTGGAACCGAGGGAGCTGTAGAGAAATACGAAGAGGTCAAAGCCTTCACTGATGAGTATGGCTTCCCCATCATCATCAAGGCTGCTTATGGCGGCGGTGGTCGTGGTATGCGAGTTGTTCGCGACCCCGAGAGCCTGAAGGAAAACTTCGAGCGAGCAACTTCTGAGGCCAAGTCTGCCTTTGGCAACGGCACCGTCTTCGTAGAGCGCTTCCTCGACAAGCCCAAGCATATCGAGGTCCAGCTGCTCGGTGACAATCATGGTAACATTGTCCACCTGTATGAGCGTGACTGCTCTGTCCAGCGCCGACACCAAAAGGTCGTCGAGATTGCTCCGGCCAAGGACCTCCCCCAGGAAACCCGAGACGCCATCCTGAACGATGCCGTCAAGCTGGCCAAGTCCGTCAACTACCGCAATGCAGGCACTGCGGAGTTTTTGGTTGACCAGAAGAACCGCTACTACTTCATCGAGATCAATCCTCGTATCCAAGTCGAGCACACCATTACCGAAGAGATCACTGGCATCGACATTGTCGCCGCCCAGATCCAGATCGCCGCTGGCGCTACTCTGGCTCAGCTTGGTCTTACTCAGGACCGAATTTCCACTCGTGGCTTTGCCATTCAGTGCCGTATCACTACCGAAGACCCTGCCGAGGGCTTCCGACCAGATACCGGAAAGATCGAGGTCTACCGATCCGCCGGTGGAAACGGTATTCGTCTTGATGGTGGTAACGGCTTCGCTGGAGCTGTCATTACTCCTCACTACGATTCCATGTTGGTCAAGTGTACTGCCCAGGGCAGCACCTACGAAATTGCCAGAAGAAAGGTGCTGCGAGCTCTTATCGAGTTCCGTATCCGAGGTGTCAAGACCAACATTCCCTTCTTGGCTTCTCTTCTAACCCACCCAACCTTTATTGATGGAAATTGCTGGACAACCTTCATCGACGATACCCCGCAGCTGTTTGACCTCGTAGGTGGCCAGAACCGCGCCCAGAAACTGCTAGCATACCTCGGAGATGTCGCTGTCAACGGTAGCTCTATCAAGGGCCAGATTGGCGAGCCCAAGTTCAAGGGCGAAATCATTCCTCCCGAGCTTTTCACTTCCACTGGTGAAAAGGTCGACGTCAGCCAGCCTTGCCAGAAGGGTTGGAGAAACATCATCGTTGAACAGGGCCCCAAGGCCTTTGCCAAGGCTGTTCGCGACTACAAGGGATGTCTTCTCATGGACACCACATGGCGAGATGCTCACCAGTCTTTGCTGGCCACCCGAGTTCGAACCATTGATCTCCTCAACATTGCCAAGGAAACCAGCCACGCGCTCTCCAACCTGTACAGTCTGGAGTGCTGGGGTGGTGCTACGTTTGATGTGGCATACCGCTTCCTTTACGAGGATCCTTGGGATCGTCTTCGAAAGATGCGACAGCAGATTCCCAACATCCCCTTCCAGATGCTGCTTCGTGGCGCAAACGGCGTGGCGTACTCTTCGCTGCCCGACAATGCCATTGATCACTTTGTTGAGCAGGCTAAGAAGAACGGAGTCGACATTTTCCGTGTCTTTGATGCCTTGAACGACATCAACCAGCTCGAGGTTGGCATCAAGGCTGTCCACAAGGCTGGCGGTGTTGTGGAGGGAACGGTGTGCTACAGCGGTGACATGTTGAACCCTAAGAAGAAGTACAACTTGCCCTACTACTTGGACCTGGTTGACAAGCTGGTTGCCCTGGACATCCACGTTCTGGGTATCAAGGATATGGCTGGTGTGTTGAAGCCACACGCAGCTACACTCCTGATCGGTGCTATTCGCAAGAAGTACCCTGATCTGCCCATCCACGTTCACACTCACGATTCCGCTGGTACGGGTGTCGCCTCCATGGTGGCTTGTGCCCAGGCCGGCGCCGATGCGGTCGATGCCGCCACAGACAGCCTGTCTGGAATGACCTCTCAGCCTAGCATCAACGCTGTGCTGGCTTCTTTGGAAGGCAGCGAGTTTGACCCCGGCTTGGATCACAAGCAAGTTCGAGCTCTGGACACCTACTGGTCCCAGCTGCGTCTGCTCTACTCTCCTTTCGAAGCCCACCTTGCTGGACCTGACCCCGAGGTGTACGAGCACGAAATTCCTGGTGGTCAGCTGACCAACATGATGTTCCAGGCTTCTCAGCTCGGCCTTGGATCTCAGTGGCTCGAGACCAAGAAGGCTTACGAGCATGCCAATGAGCTGCTTGGCGATGTTGTCAAGGTTACGCCTACTTCCAAGGTTGTTGGCGATCTCGCCCAGTTCATGGTCTCCAATAAGCTGAGTCTGGAAGATGTCAAGGCTCGCGCTTCCGAGCTCGACTTCCCCGGCTCCGTGCTTGAGTTCTTGGAGGGTATGATGGGCCAACCTTACGGCGGCTTCCCCGAGCCACTCCGCACAGATGCCCTCCGTGGACGACGGAAGCTCGACAAGCGTCCTGGTCTCTTCCTCGACCCTGTGGACTTCACCAAGGTCAAGCGCGAGCTGGGCAAGAAGTTCGGAGCGCCTGTTACGGAGTGTGACATTGCCTCTCATGTCATGTACCCCAAGGTCTTTGAGGATTACAAGAAGTTTACCGCCGAGTACGGCGACCTTTCAGTCCTGCCTACCAGATACTTCCTTTCTCGACCAGAAATTGGTGAGGAGTTTAACGTAGAACTGGAGAAGGGCAAGATTCTCATCCTCAAGCTTCTTGCTATCGGTCCTTTGAGCGAACAGACCGGTCTTCGCGAAGTCTTCTTCGAAATGAACGGTGAAGTCCGACAAGTTACCGTCGCTGACAAGAAGGCTGCCGTTGAGAACATTAGCCGCCCCAAGGCTGATGCTAGCGACTCCAGCCAGGTCGGCGCTCCCATGTCTGGTGTCTTGGTTGAGCTGCGTGTCCACGAAGGCTCTGAGGTCAAGAAGGGCGACCCTCTTGCTGTTCTGTCTGCCATGAAGATGGTAAGTTCTTCTTTTGCCTCTCTCTTGCGAAACCAAAAAATGCATGTTGCTAACTATGCTTGTAGGAAATGGTTATCTCAGCTCCCCATAGCGGAAAGGTGGCCAGTCTCCAGGTCAAGGAGGGCGACTCTGTTGATGGCTCTGATTTGGTGTGCAGAATTACCAAGGCTTAGGTCATTTGTTAAGAGTTGATGAGAAGAAAAAGAATGATTGTCTGAATTTTAAGAGTGTTTACTAGCGGGCTGTTTGGACCGGGCAAACAGATGACATGCAACATACAAAAACGGTGTTTCTCCTTGTACAATGGTACAGCAGGCGTGTGCAGAGTAGGGAACCGATTATAGGATTATTCAGTAGGGTTATACAAAGTATCAATTACACTTGGCAATTACAAGATGGTACATGATCCTCGAGTTTTTGATATTGATTTTATTGATATGAGTTTTTAGTACCGCTTAGATCAGCTATAAACACGCACGCAAATAGGAAAGGCATCCCATTACATGCAACCCTTCTATTTTTCACTGCCTGTTGCGAATTCAAGAGCTAAATGGGCTCTGGCAGCTTTAGAGAGTTGTACTTGGTCCCTTGGCTACTAGTATGACGTATGTACTATGGAGAAGCAACGCAATTGACAACTGATCAGCGATAACTGTGGACCAACAGGCGATTTAGATCATTCATTTACGTCTATCAAAGCTTTGCTATTTTCAGTGGCGCGTAAACGGACGTCGACTGTTCACTTGAGCGTTGCAAAAGCAGGGTGCTCGGGAGTAACTGGAAGTACCACTAAGGTGCCTTACCTCTAGGTACTAGTAGGTAGGACCAAAGTCTACGACCAATTTATCATTGGTGGCTCAAAATATACCAGTCATTTCGAAAGAGCAGTGAGTTCCACGTGATTCTCTCTTCCCCCCTTTCTCCAAGCTGAGTGCCGTTGGGGTTGCACCACATGCAATGATGTAAAAGCGTGAGATGGAGATGGAGATCAGATGCGCGATAAGCCGGATCGCTTGGCTGCTTGATGAATTAGTAAAGCAGTGATTAATTGATGTTTCGCTATCTAGTGGTTGTCTAGGCACATCTATGTAGGGAAGCCAGGGCCACCCAATCTCTCGTCACAGTGCCATCATCGAAAAGGTGCTTGGGCTTGTCCACGCGTTTTTGCAGATAGGCTGATGTCAGCGCGCAAAGGAGGAGGAGAAGAAGGGAGCACGTAGGGCTTTTTCTTTCTGCAGCTTGTATTGTATAGGTGCGGTTCTTGCGCAAATATTTCGCTCAAACAAAAAAAAACCTGCGAGCGAGCGAGCGAATGACATGAGAAACGGGCGGATGGGCGCATGAACAGGAATCTCATGCAGCCATTCGGTCGGCGCAGATGCAAGTAGGTGCGCTATGCATATTCTAGCGGTTTTGCGGTGCGGTACGGACGGAGCAAAAGACAGAGTGAGGGGAAGTTGCTGCTTGCCCTGGAGCCGGATAAATGGGCGAAAGAATAATTCGGAGTAAAAAAAACCTTGACATCCCATTCTTGCTTGCTTGAGTTGGGGTAAAAGTGACTTGGAATTTTATGTGATCGGTCATCAGTTGTAGCACCCGCGTTTTGGCGAGCGATCCGGGTAGATGGATAGGATGAGTGGATGGCATGGGTGAATGGGTTGGACAAAGAACACGAGATTGGTTGAATCATTGTTTATCGTCTCATGGCACGACGTACGCGTCCAGCTGAAGTCTAATAATACAGCATCTGCTCACTCAACACTTGACATTATACTCCCTAGAGTGTTATTATATCTCTCGGTGAATACGATGGTGCTAGACACCTGTACGGAGTACCAGTACTGCTCCCTGCGCTGCAAGGACATGTATCTTGCTTGTATGGGTACTCCTTACAGGTAAGTGGTCTCGTGCCGCCGGCTCTTCTCCAAAACATGCTCGTAGACGGACGGAGTAATCCTGCAGCAAGCCCCCCCTGAAGCCTCTCGCTTCGGTCTGTCAGATTTACTGGTCCTGTAATGCGGCCTCTAGGATGTAGGCGAATGGCGAATACCGCCCTGCCGTAGCAATGCACAGTGTTGTTACTCGTACGCGATGCGCAATGTGTTCTGCTGTGTAAGACCGCCTGCTAAGCTCGGACACGGTACTTTCATGTTAGTCAAGAGTACAAAACTCGTCGCCTTAGTAATCCAATCCAGATCTTTTGCCGTTTAAGAGGATCCCAAGTTGGCCGGAGTTGGATATGCGCTTGACTCAGATCCAATTAATGAATGAAAAGATGACCATCGGATCTACTGGAAAAGAAGACGATCCAAGGGGATATTCCGGAACCGCGCAGAAAATCCTTGCTGTAATACGAACTCTTTATAGAAGACATGTCGCAGCAGGTACCTGATAAGAGTGTGAAACTGCCTTTCCTAGCAGTACCCCGGAGATGTCCCCAGCGCGGGATTTGTGGAGAGGGCAAAAGTCTAGCAGGGGGGTTCTTTAGCGGATTTTTGACCTGCACAGGCGCCGGGTCTTGCTGGAAAAGCCCCAGTTTCTTGGCCTACAAGATGCTTTCGGTGGCAAGCTTGCCGGATCCCCGCTCTAGGCTTCCTGTTTTCAGCGGCGCTGGGATTTGCTCTTAACTTTTGTGGCCGTCTAGCTGGCCTTCTCCTCCTCTTGCTTTTTTTTCTTGCTTTCAAACTCTTTTTAAATTTTTTCGCTCATCACTCTCAAATCTCCTCTTCTCCTTGGAACAAACACTGCACCTAGGTATTCGACCACCGTCAAGCTTGCAAATCTTGCGCTCGAATCAATACTCGACTCTACCGGTCCAGCGCTCCGTCGCTCCTCGCACACGCGATCTTGTTATTCGTTTATGCGCCCGCTAAGAGGAACATCAAAATCCAACATCACCGACCGCACCATCGCAGCTTACTAGATTTCGCCTCGTCGTCCTCTTTTCGCTCCTCCTCCTCCTCCCTCGAGACAAAAATAAAAGAGAAAAATAAACATTTTATATATTTCCGCTATTAAGCGTTGAAATGGAGAGCCTGCAGCTTTCACAGGTCTTGGCCGACTTGAGCAATCTCGGCGCAGCTGTATGTCTTACTGCATCTTCCTACACTACCGATGTCCTCTGCCCTTTCCCATAACAATCCCTTGCAATAAATTCTCATATTCAAAATCTTGCTACGTTCTCTTTCTGACAGACGCTCGCATCAACAGGAGCCTGCGGCCGCCGCTGCCATTGTCAATGCCAACATCCCCAGTATCCAGACCCAGCTTATCAAAGACGACTCCCATACGCCTTCCCAGCAACAGCAGAGGCCATCATCTGGCCTGAGGCGGGCATGGTCGTCCGAAGCGGGCTCGCAGCCCAAATTCGACAAGATGGGTCGGCGCATTCTCATCAGTTCACCAAAGTCTGGTTCAGCCGCCAACTCTATACCCGGCACGCCTCAACCTTCTAATGTAAGATGCGCCACAAATTTGCCGAGAGCATTGTACTTTTCTTTGGTCAGTTCCAGAACTAACTGCGGCTTGATATTGCAGTACGATAACGACCTTGAGCAAGCTAATATGCTCATGGCCCTCTACGATATTCGCTCCAAACTCAAGCAACAGGACAATAGCAGCCTCATGCGAGCGCGCGAAAAGATCAATGCCCTAGCTGCACGCCAGCAAGCCCAACAATTTGCCGAACTCAACATGAAAAAGGCCGACGAGATGCGACGAAACCGCTATTCTTTCCCCAAGGTTTAAGATGCCAACGCTGTCGACGACTTTCTACCTTTTCCCTTCTTCTTGTTTTATGCACAAAACAAATAGATCGGGCCACTGTCAAATTTGGTCTTTCAACGTTATCCTGCAGACTTTTGTTTTGTATCCTTTTTCTTCTCTCTTTCTTTTTTCTCCCGCTTTTCCTTCTGGTCTCTCCATGTGGAGCAAAGAAGGAAATGAGGATAACGAAAGCAAATAACGATACACCATTCTTTTTGTCAAAACGACCTACGGCTTGAAAAATTATACGGTATATTAAATGACGGACGGACGACTTGGGCTCAAACGATGGGAGCCTGTGTTATCGATACGGGAACGATGGATTCTGCTTCTTATACCCTCCTTTTTTGGTATCTTTGGATGATATTCTTGGGCCTTTGATTGCACGGCAAGAGGATATTCTTACCTTGTAGCCACCCTCCTTTTACGCAAGCGGAATTGAGCATGGAGTCACGGGAGAAAAGGGCGTATTGTTTGCCTTCACTGTCGGTACACGGTTGATTTTTTACTGGGGCATTTTATCTTTCCTATTTCTTGACCTTCCTTTATTGGGGAGAGTTTTTTTGCTTCATTGAGAACACGATGCAACGAATTCTGTTGTTTGGTTGTTTCTTCTACCTAACTGTAGAATGGATACTGTTGGAGCTCTTGTACGATATACGATAACTAATTCAACAGCGTGCCATTTCGAACAGTACCCCGTCTCTTCGACGAGTGTTTCGCCAATCAATTGTAAGAAGGCAATACTAATTGATCAGGGAGGCTCCTGCTGGCTTCACGGCGAGTGATAGTTCGAAGAACATTGCCGCCAGAAGATGGATATACTGTAAGGCCTGTTCTTGTATAAACTCTACCAGATTAATAGTCATGCAAGTCTACTACCTTGGCTGATTACAGTGGAGGCGGTTTATCAATAGAATCTTCCACAGGTTCAAAAAGAACGTCTTTGTCGATGAGGCTGCTATAGTCATATTATGCTATGAAAGTAGATTGTTTCTTTTATTGTCATATTTGCTCGACGTGGCAACGCTCGCTTGGCCTGATGAGTGCATCACCATCACCCGTAGTGCTAACAATTGAAGATCGGACGGAACGTCATTTAAGGCCTAGTAGTACTGCACAGAAGAGTGGGAAAAGGTGAAATTGCTAAGAAAAACTTTGTATAGAGATAAAAGAGAGAGAGAGAAAGGGGAAGCTGTTTATAGGGCGTCCATATACTGCCCACCTACCTACCTACCTAGGTAGTCTGAGATACAATTACAGCATACTACTATATCTGTCTTAATGCTCTCACCGGCGCCTGTGTGTCAGCGGACTATAGCTCCGGTAGAGAGTGACGCATTCATCTGACTGACAGCCAGGTTGCTAGCTATCTGGGCAATTCCTATTTTACCGACCATAATTCTCCAGATCAATCGTGGTAGAGTGATAGCTAGAAATAATTACGTGTATTCTCATATTTATTGAACTTAAAAACGTCTACCTCGATGGCTGTGTTTCTTTCACTGTTTCCCAATGTAGGTATTTCAAATAGGTAAGTTAGGTAGAAAAGAGAAACCAGAAATTTGTCATGTTTGCAGTGCTTAGCCTCGAATCCATCGCTCCTTTTTACGTTGATACTTGAGTAGATTTTCCTTCTAGAACGCGGAGATGGAGACTCTATGACGAATTTCTTAGTACCTATGTACTGTGCCTTCACTGCGCATTTTATTTCGTATTCCATATCTCGTAATACGATTCGATGGCGCCGTCTCGTCTTTTGCTTGTTGCTGCACAACGCCACCTGGAGCCTTTCGGGGATCCGCTAGAGGGAACTGGGGAAAGCTGTTTAGCTGGAGAGAGAGCACCGATTGGTGGGCAAAGGGACTGGAGTTCTTTCTGCACAGCCACTGTATTTGAACAAGGGCCCAAAGACAAAGGCATCATCAACCTTATTGCTCGTGTGTGCATAGCGCAAGTGTAGGAATATGGCTGCGCGTGGAACGCTGTCGAGACAGGCAAGTACCGGCTGAGATCGTCCGTTGCCGAAGTCCGTTCTTTGTCGGGTGCAGCTTTGTTTGGCGATGGCGTGGCCTGGATGCTGCGATTGGGTGGCGGGTTGGTTGGATGATGTTTTTTTGTTGCTGGATAGCTATCTCGTGTCACTCCCGTTGGGTGAGTTTGATCTGGCCGCAGCGCTCTCCCCAGTCAATTGATATCAAATTCGTCCTTGTTCCTTCAAATGGCATGGAAGAGCAGCAGGCACCCACCAGGATTCCAAAAAGCAACAGCCCAACATCACCAGCTACGGTTGACGGAGCATCAGCAATAAGCAGCGCCGGCGCTAGGGGCCCTGACGATGCCCGCTGCTGCTGGCATTGTGTTGTGTCAGTGGGCAGTGCTGCTGGAAGACCGCAGAATTCTGGGCCCAGTGACCACTTGGACGCTGGCGTGGCGGGTGGGTGCGGTGGCGCTGCTTGCTGGGCTTGGATGCTTGGCGACGACATGAAAGCGTGAACACCGACAGGACCGGAGCAGCATGCATATAATGGCATGAGGGTATCCTTCGTCGTTCTCTGTCTTTGTCTCTTCTCACTTCACACACTTGCCTCCAATTTGTCTCTTACTCGTCTGTGCGTCCCTTGTTCTATATAAGCAGGTACCTACCTAAGAAGCATTAAGCTGCTTACAGGTACCCTTGCACGCTCTACTTTACTTTATCGCTAGCCCAGTGGCTGCCACAGCGTTTGCGTCTAAAAAAAGGTGGCGGACGGGACCCGGCTTCTGATTGATTCCTCACAAGGCCCCAAGATCCCCAACGTCATACAGAGCTGCAACCAACGCACGTCGCAGCTGCCAAGTAAGACAGGAATTTCGCAGGGCGCGGACTGAGGCCACGAATTTTAAACTCTGGGCATCCCTCGGAACCTTGCCGCCTTTTCTTATTTTTCTTCTTCCTTTAAATCCTCTGCTTCTTTGTTTTCCTTTCCACCATCCATCTTTCATCTACATTCGACTCTTACATCAACCATTTCGCCACCAAAGAAAGTCAATTCCTGTGGGAAACGATAAGACAATCTAGCGAATTAGTCTTTTTCTAAATTGCTTTGCATCCAAGGGATTCTCATCTTCATCTTCCCTTTACTTTATTCGGCCATGGCTCCGACCGTGGACATCTTCGCCAGAGACGACGGCTGCGGATATGGATATTTCTTTGATGGACGTATATGTCGCCGCAAGAGCGGCTGGTATTTTTGGGGACGATGGGTGCTCGCTGGTATTGCCATCATCTTGGCCTTGATTCTCTTGTTCAGCTGCTTGTAAGTTCCACCTCCACCATCACTACACTCCCTTGTCCACGTCAAATCAATTTTTTTTTTTTGGTCACAGTTAATACTCACACTCATCGCTGTAGGTGCATCACACGACGAAACCGTAGACGCGGTGTGCAGCCCATTTACGGGACTGGCTGGTTCAGTGGCGCTCCTCAAGGCCAGCCTGCTGGAAACAGCGGAAATAATAAATACAATAACGCCCACGAGATGAACAACTACCAGCAGGCTGGATACAACCAAGGTGGCTATCAGCAGCCTGCCTACGGCGAGGGATACGGAGGCTACACTAGCCCTCCGCCGTATGGTCAGCAACCTGTGGGCAACCAGACAACGGGCACCACATTCAATGCCAATGACGGATACAACACCGGCCATCAATACGGTGTCCAGCAACCTCAGAGTGCTTACCACCCTAGTGGTGAATATCAACCTCCTGCGGGACCGCCTCCAGGAAAATAAGCTGTCATTGACCAGTCACGACTTGAAGAAAGCTAAGATTTCATTCTCAGTTTACGAAATGAATTCTAAAACCTAAGAAAAAAAAGAGAGAGATAAACGGGAATGGGGTCGGCGTTTCGGTATGGACAAGAGGACTACGGGAGATTGATATCCAAATTTGCTTTTTTTACGAAGTGGAAGAAGGCTGTGATCGGACATGATATGCCTAGACGAGGCGGCGGCACCAAGCTAGCACGACCTTTTTGCTGCGGCTGAGTGGCAGCGAGCCAGACTAATCTGTATTATACGTCTTCTTAATTTTTAGTACAATTCCATTTGTGCCTGACAATCGAGCTTTAATATTCACCTTACATTCTCTAGTGATTATGGTCAATGTTTGTGGCGACAGCATCGACACTCGCACAGACGAAATTGCGATACGCAGAGATTTTCGCGATTGTCTTTGCGGTGATACAGCCAAGATCTGTTTGGTGTTTGGAGGCCTCCTCCCTTGCCACAGAAGCGGGGATTGTATGGTGGCTAAGATGCATCAGATGCCGAGTGCATATAGATTCCGTCTAGTCTCTGCTCTGTACCACCTCGGATATAGGCTCTACTGTATGTTCTACATATCCAGGTACCGTAATTGATACGCTACTGTGAGTTCATGTGAAGTATCAATAGCCGCGTTACAGCCGTTGGCTTGTATTCTGCGTGTTGAGTGGCTCTGTCCACCGAAGTAAATGAGAGTCTCTACCTGATGCTCGTTACGAGTGTCTGTCCTCAGCGGCATCAACAATCTCCACAATCAAAGTGTTTCTAATACAATGCAGTCTTTTTCTGTACTCTCAAAATCGATAATGGTTGTTGATGCCCTCCCTAGCAACGCGAGGGGCAACTCTCGTTCTCCTTTTTGAGGTCTCAGATACCCACTTCGAGCAGCAGTAGGGATAACATAGCACCGCTCACTATCTCAGCACTTTTTACGTATTGAATATCTATTTCTTTTTTTTTTATTCATTTTAAATTTTTTTTTCCCACGCTGGTGCAGCCATTCAGGGGAATAACAGTTGTGGCTTTCCTTTTTTTCTTTTTCTCCTACCTAGCCCAATCAAGATAGAGTAGGCAAGCCTCAGTCCGTTATAGTAGGCTGTTTGTGAGGACGTGCGTCTACGCCAAAAGCATTGGCCGGGTTCGACGGCCCGCAGAGCTAAAGCTTTTGGGGGCAGAGCTGAGGTAGCAAAGGATGAAAGCTGAAGAGCGTGGCGGCCGAATCTGCTGTACGAGGGAGATGGACTGCTCTGTAGCCAGCAAAAACAGATCCCAAAGAAAGAGAGCAGAAAAAGAAGAAAAAGACATGCTACTATACAAAAAAGAAGAGACGAAAGAAAGAAAAAGAGGGTCCAAATTGTCATCCCCACGACCGTCTCTGCTAGCGGCCCATTTGGAATTGGGATCCTGGTGCTAATTGCCCTTCTTGGCTCACGCAAGACTTTGATGGATCCGTTACCATGCAACGTTTTTTAACTTGTCAGTTTATCTTTTCTGCTTGGATCATGATACGCTGAAACCGATGACGTTAAAACTCCTTTTCTGCTCTTCCTTATTTTCACTTTTCTTCTTGTCGATGCTTATTTCGTGTGATGACGGGTGGATCTCTGGCTTTTCGTCCCTGGTCTGCTCCGGTATCAAGTGCTGGTGGCGCGGGCAGAGCTGACGAGACGATGTCGCCGCCTTCGGGTACCTGAAATGGCGAGCTCTTTGCTCTGCGGAGTACAGGCACCGCTGACGGGCATGGAGTGCTACGGCAGCGGTAGCCGGTACGAGGCTCAGCTCATGACGAGAAGCTGCTTGACCAGTACTGCTACTGCGACCGCTAACCAGCAGCACCAGCCGCAGCAACCCCTGCAACGCACGTTCCCGCGATTGCCCCTGCATGCTTCGCAGCACTAAGAGCGTGCCCAAGTAACGGTACCAGAGTCAGAGGCTCCAGAAGTAGGAGAACACAAGTACATGGTACCAACTCAGGATCCTTAACGTGGTCCTAAACGTGCATGATGCGTGATAAAAAGCTGGAGCGACAGGCGCCCCTTCCTACCCGGACAATGCGGCGCGATGGCAGATTAATTTTCTTTTCCTTCTCTCTTCTTTCTTTCCCTGCACCTTGCAAACTTTTTTCCCCGTTGGATTCATATCCAGAGTCTTTCCTTTTGGTTGCTTGTTTGCAGCGTCGTTTCTGCCCTCCCAGGCCTCATTCCCTTCTTTTTGCTTCATGGCCAGCTGCACCAACGGCCACATCCATTCCCTCTTTTTGGACTTTTGATTGATTCTTTGTCAAATTGTCCGCCCCTCATTTCAAATCCATCTCTATTATTATTGGGAGGGGAAAATACAGAAACCGAAACGAACACGACGACGATTACAGCCACAGAGAAAAAGACTGTGCGCGCGCGCTTAGTCCACCACCGCCTCGTCAGCGTCCTCCGTTGGATAAGATTGCTTATTCCGTTTTGACGAGCGAGCTTTCAGCTGCACAGCCCTTGATTCTCTTACACATTGTGAGCTTCGCCGTTACGCGCGAACTTTTAAAGCCAATCCTTTTTGCTTGGCGGTTTTCGACCGTCTTCACAATCCTTTGCTCGTCGAGAGAAATCCAACGTTTGTGCTACGATAACACAGAAGACGATCATTTCAAGGGGTAAAGAATCACGCCTGCCCTTGGTGCTGTAACAATCGATACAGTGTGCGACATCAATCTTTTCTTCGCGAAAACATAGCCTATTGCCTTCGTCTCATCATTCTGCCGTCGAATTCGAAATTGAAAGATTTTCTACGACCAACGACCGTCTTTTGAGCCGCATTTTGTGTGTTTCTAATTTCGCTTCGAAGCCTTGTCAGTTAGAGCATGACTTAGACATTCCTTAAGTTGACAACCAACGACATCCACCACGAGCTACAAGCACCACCAACTCAATTACTATTCATCTCATATCTATAGAGAAGAACGAACAAACATCAGTTCTCACAGGATATCAATCGATTCACACGCGATGCCTGCCGTCGATGTTGCTATGGTCCGAAGCCTTCGGGGCGGGCTATGGGAGACTGTGAAAGACAGTATCGCCAGGAGTCTCGCCAACGAAGTCATCCGGAGGGACATTGTCGCGGATGCTGATAACAAGATTTCAGACGTCAAAGCAGCCTTTTCAAGCTGGGATGGGTGCATGGCCCACGTTTACTGCAAGTACGTGTAGCAACTCCCACGTAACATTGTCATCTCACCAATGGCATTACTAACCCATACTCCTCTTATAGGTGGCCTGCTATTGCGCTCATGATCATCGCCGGTCTTATCCTTCTCAGTATTATCATTTGCATTGTTCGATGCACTTGTTTGGGAATGTCATGCTGCTGCAGTTGCTGCTACTGCCTCAAGTGTTGCGGTAACTGCTGCGGGTGCTGCGATGCTCCCGGCGGAACGGCACGCAAACAACTCGAGGCTCCATACGTTCCTCAGCAGTCCGGAGGATACCGACAGGAGGCACCCATGGTTGTCAACATGCCATCGCACTCCACGGTCCCTGCCTTCTCTACGCCAGCGTCTCATGGACCCCCGCAGTATGCCGAATTTGACGTCTCCAAGCATAATGCCGATGCCCTCCCTGCCATGCCGAGCTGGGAGACGGCCAACTCCAAACAGATTGTGTTGGAAGAGGAGGTCGAAATGGATACTTTGCCACCGAAGAAGGAGCCTGTTGCTCCTCAGAGCATGAACAGCCCCGGCTTCAGAGGACAACAGCAGCAACAGCAGAGGAATATGGGTCGAAATGATCGAAATGATCGAAATGATCCTTACAACCGGCAGCAAAACAGCTCTCCTGGTTACATGAACTCTTACGGCCAACAGCCCGCTGCTAGCCCATACGGAGCTCACGATCAAGCTTATGGCGCACACGACCAAGGATTTGCTGGGCATGATCAGGGCTACAATGCACACGATCAAGGCTACAACGGACACGACCAGGGCTACAACGGACATGACCAGGGCTATGGGGCACAACAACAGAATTTTGGAGGTCATGATCAGGCTTACGGTGCCCATGAGCAGCAGCAGCCTTATGGCGCACACGATCAAGGATTTGCTGGACATGACCAGGGCTACAATGCACACGATCAAGGCTACAACGGACATGCCCAAGGATTCAACGGACACGACCAAGCCTACGGCATGCATGATCAGCACTACAATGGAGCCAACCAAGGTTATGATAACCACGTCGCAGATGGATTCAGCGCCAGTCAACCCTACGACCATGCAGTCCCTACGACTGGTATGCACAGCCCCGGGCACCAGTCGCCCATCACCAACCAGCACGACTATGGCATTCCAAGACAGATGACACCCGGGCCAGTGCGTATGCCAACTGCCCCTCATGAGCTTGACGGACAGACTTCACCAACCCCGTATGGCACTGATCCGCACATGAGAAAGTCTCCTGGCCCTAGCCTGAACCAGAGACGTTCTCCGGGCCCCAATAATGATATCGCCATAACGCCTCAAAACAAGCCCGTCCCTTTCAGGACGTATACCCCTGGACCGCAGAATGCTCTTCACAATGGCCAGGCCTCTCCCATCACCAACAATGGGGGATTCGACTTCAACTCGGGTTACTCTCGTCCCGCGCCTCAGGACGAGCCAAACTACGATCGCCGCCCCAGCGAATCCCACGAGCGTGAGGACCATGAGGGATATCCAGGCTTCAAGCCTTACAGCCCGGCCCCACAGGGTTGGAGTGGTATCTAAGAGAGCTTCCACCTGAATATGGAACGCTAAATGTTGAATTCGGTTCTATCTACATGACACGTATGTTGGTGTATCATATATATCTTAGGGGCATTTTGGTTGCGTGGCGTTTTTTAAAGGGCAAATCGGCAACCAGTTAGAGGTCAAGTTTTTTGGTTATAGTAAAGCCTCATGTTTCGGTGCTTTATATTCACTGCTCACATTATGACGAAATTTGGTTGGGTATGATTGCTTGGGCTATTTTCTTTTTATGATTCTTTGAAGGGCACTGTTTGCCTGGACCCGTTGTTACAATATGTTCACTTCTTGCGGAGATGCCAATGGGCGAGATTGATGGTTTGGGGCTTTTTATACGTATAACCTAAAGTTATTGGAGATACCGTAACTATGATGAAGAAAGTATTCTATATGAGACGTTACTTTGGCATTTATGAACATGATTTCCAGTTCTTCAATGTAAAAGGTTAGCATTAAGAATGGTTATTTGGACTTGAGTGATTAGTCGCACTGTGCACAGTATTAGAAAATTCCAGGTATAAGATCAAAGTCCAGACAGCTACCACGAAGCACGTCAAATCACAAAAACCAGCTAGATCAAAAAAAAATCTCAGACTTTGTTAAAAGAAAAAGGTAAAAGAAAAATTGACTTTGTTGGACGAACGGGGAATCGAACCCCGGACCTTTCCCAGGCGGTGATGCAGCTCGTAGGTTGCACTATGCTAAGGGAAAATTATACCACTAAACCATCCGCCCAGCTTCAGTTGTGTTGAGGTTCTCGCCTTTCAAACACGGTAGATGAAGGCCGCAAGCAAGGACACGGGCATTTCGTGAATCAACTACTACGAGTACCAGAGTTGCAAAATTGCGATATTCAAGGGAAAAAGAAAAGGTGGTGTATTCCTCTTGCAAAAAGAACCGTTCTATCCTTTATGAGCGCTACATGACATGAAAACCCCGACAACGGTTAGAAAGAAAGAAACCCCAAGAAATCAGTGTCAAACTCCCAGAGAGGTGAAGAAATAAACGCCAAAAAGGGTATAATGAGTGCGTGCCAAAAAGCTGCCCTTTGCCAGACGACTTGGAGTGGTGGTGGTGATGATGAGAGGTGAGGGTGGTAGTGAGAGTGGTAGCAGCGGTTATGTACAAGCTTTTGAGTAAAAGTACAAATGCTGCTACTCCTTTGGATATAGTTCAACTGAGACATTGCTAGACTTGGACGCGGGTTGATTTGAGCTGCTGCTAACAATTGTCGGAGCGTCCCCGTCCACCTCGGGATCATATTCTCCGCCGAGATTGTTGCGCGACCGCCCATTGATCTTGACAGGAGTCTCCTCATCTTCGCTATCTCGACGAACGCCACCAGAGCTCGAACCTCGTCTCTCATAGTCGTCATCATCGTCGTCATCGTCTTGCGAAGCGAGAACCTCATGGTCTGCTGTTTTGCTCTTGATGAAGGAGTCGATAATGTAGTACTGGAGAGCATTCATAATGAGAGGGAAGATCATCATGACAAAGGCGACCTGGAGCTTTTCGTTTCCGTCGGTCCAGCCGAGCGCCCAGTCGCCGACGCGGGAGATCCATGGCATCATGATGAAGATGACGAGGACGCAGAGCTTCATGCCAAAGAGACCGGCGAAGTATATAAAGGATTGCTTAAGCCACCACCAGGCGTTGGGAGGGTTGCCATAGTAGCCTGACTGGATAGACTCGTTGGGTTTGCCGAATGGCGTGAAGGTCGCCAGGGCGGTGAAGACTCGCAAGAGGACAATGAGGATGGGAATGCCAACGGTTGTCTAAGGGATTTGCAGTTAGCAATCAGAGATCTAGAGAGAAAAAAAAAGCCAAATACTTACATCGATCGCCAGATTCAAGAGATAAAACGAGCACGGGTTCGGCACGTATTCATCGCCCCTCGCCACCAGCCTCTCCACCACGGTCGGCTCGACCTTGATGCTGAAGCGGCCGCTGGTCAACATGGACATGAAGATGTTGGAAATGTGAACCAGCACCGACCCAAAGACCTGCTTGGAGACGTCAAAGAACCAGACCTTGACGGGCCGCTGCGGGTGCTCCCTCCACCGCTTGTACACCAGCGACAGCATCGCCAGGCCGCCCAGCGCCGCCTGCACCACCAGCGCAAACGGGCCGAGCAGCTGGCATTCGCCCGACGAGGAGTCGATGTGGAAGGGGCTCGAGGGCGAGGCTGTCGCGGTGGCCGTGGCCGACGATATGACGGACGTGGAGAGGGTCGCCATGGCTGTGAGAAGTGCGGGAGTAGGGACGTCGACGCCTATCGCGGCATCACGAGCAAACTGCATGCCGTGAAGATGGAAAACAGAAAAGAGGAGAAAGAAGAGATGGGCGTAGACCGGGGGGAGGGACGTCGAAGAGGAGATGTGAGACAAAAAGGCGAGGTCAGCGGTTTCTCGTCGCGCTGAAGTGGCGGTGCGCCTTCGAAACTATAGCCGAAAGGAACGGGGAATGATCGTCCAGTGACAGCCTCGAAGCTGATGTCGTGCAGCTCAATTTGAGTCACGAGAGGAGTGTTTTAGTTGATCTAGAACCAAAGTGGAAACCGAATGGCAAAAGCAGCAGCAAAAGGGCAAAAAAAAGATGAGATGAACAGGAAACAAGATAATACACCACAGATATAAAACAACACAGAAACAGGGAGAGATTTCATAAGAGGCGCAGACTCAGCCAGCCAGAAAATGCCCGTGGTTACATCACTGATTAAGCAAAGCAGAGAAAGGCGCTTGCTTGAATCACGGCACTTGGGAGTACCTGAGACTTGGGCCCCTCGCACGGCACAAGGTGCGACAACGGGGCATGCGCTACGTACCGGGTACATTGAAAGGGCTTGGCGCAGGCGGGGGTTGCGGATGACGCTTTGATTCAATTTGTCGCCTGTCAGCTGGCCCCGGTTTAACCTTTTTTCCGTCTCTAAATTTTTGAGATCAATTCACCAGCCACTTCTGTGGCTTCATTTCAATTGAGGCTGGTGCTTCTGCTCTAATGGTGGGGCAATCCAATCAACCAACTTTTGGCGGGAAAAAGTTCGAGTATCACCACCAATTGGTATATCAAACCACCCTATCTTCCCCAGGATTTGTGGCCGCCCCCTCCCAATTCCTCGGTCACTGCCCTCCTTTGTCTTCTTTTCCTTATTCACACACAGCCCACCATGTTCCGCACGCGGCTGCTACGGACGCCCAAGCAGGCATTGGGCCTGGGCCTGCGCGCATCGTCTGCCAACACCAGCTTCAACACCAGCTTCAGCGCCGGCTTCAACGCTGCCCGGAGAAGCCTGCATTCGGTGCCGGCGCTGCCTCACGACTACTCCCAGGGCGTGCCCAACCTGATGAGCGCCGGCGGCTTCGCCATTGCGTGGACAGACTACATGAAGCTGATGCTAAACAAGCTCAACGCCATGGTTGCCGGTCAGTAAAGTTCTCCTCTCTGCATATATATATATGTTTTGCTAACTTGCATCGCAGGCACCGACCTCGAAGACCGCGACATGAAAACCATCCTCCTCATGACCGCCCGCGAACCCAACCAGGCCGCCATCTTCAACTACGCCTCCATGGCCCACAACAACCACTTCTTCTTCCAGGGCATCGCCCCCGCCGGCACGCCCATGCCCGAGGACCTGCGCCGCGAGCTCGAGGCCTCCTTCTCCTCCATCGACACCCTACGCCGCGAGTTCGTCGCCACCGCCTCCGCAATGTTCGGCCCGGGCTTCCTGTGGCTCGTCAAGGCCGGCCCCGGCGACTACCGCCTGCTGCCCACCTATCTCGCCGGTTCACCTTACCCGGGTGCTCACTGGAGAGTGCAGTCCACGGATATGAACACCGTTGGCAACGAAGGATCCGCGAGGCAGTACTACAGCAACCAGGCGCTTGGTGCGAGGAGGAGGGTGGGCGATTTGCCCCCGGGGGGTATTGAGCTGGAGCCGCTGCTGTGTCTTAATACGTGGGAGCATGCTTGGCTGCTGGATTGGGGCGTGGGAGCTGATGGGAATGGTGGAAAGGCTGCATTTGTCGAGTCTTGGTGGAATTTGATTGATTGGGAAAAGGTGCACCAGAGATCTGGCGTGGCGCGCCCCGAGTTTCTGTCAGAAACATCTCCATAAGGAGAAATACAGAGAGGTATGTTGGATGGCTGATGTCAAGAGAGGACCAAAAAAAGATGATATGGGTAAAAGAAGCAAAAGAGAAAGGGAGCGAAATTTAACGTATATATGTGTCATTACTAAAAACGGAAGAGATAAATGGTTGGAAGGCCCTACCCTCAGCATACGATAATTGGGAAAGACATCGTATGAGAGAGAGATGCGGGTTGGAATAGATGTAAGATAGTGTAAAAGTACTACATATATATATTTACTATGCTCTATCTACAATAAACACATGAAATCACACGAAGTAGAGATGACCCTTCGTTGATGAGAGGGGTATTTTGCGATTGAGTTGATGCTGATGATTAGAGCTTCTTTGGGGAGGGGGGAATAGATGGAAGGGCTCATACCCTAGACCTTCCAAATACAACTTCTTTGTTCATTGAGTTTGAGAGATTGCTTCTGTATATAGCCGATGGATAACGTGCACTCACTCACTGTCATTACTATATGTTCTTTCGTCTTCATAGACCTCCTCTCACCGAATTAACATCATGGCCGAAGGAGTCTTTCGAGTTATTATTTACCAACGCAAAGCACAAATGCCGCATTGGAGAGCCAAGTTGTGCCATTTACAATCACAAATAAGTCATTGTTCACGATTTACACCAGACGTACACAGCTTTCATGCTAATTTTCTTCTTTTTATTTTCATTTTATGTAAACCAGCTACCACTAGCTAAAAAAAAAAAAAAAAGAAAAAAAAAAAGTCTCCAAACCAACGGCATGAAATAATTTTTTGTTTCCAAAGTCATCATAATCCCTTGAAGGAAGGTTTCTAACATATAAATAGGTATCATCAATCTTAAATCCCTCAAATAGAAACAAAAATGGATATCAAATCCTTCGCTGCGGATCCACGCGCATACACACACACCAGATTTTTTGTCTTATGCAAGAAGAGAAGAAGAGGTTGTAGAGAGAAGAGAAGCTAAAGAATAAAAGGAAAAAAATTGGGTGCATGAACGTAGGCAACTTGAGTGCTTTGTTACACGCAAGAGAAGTATACAAATCAAAGAGACTGAGAAGGGAGAGATTTGATAGAGAACAATATAAGAAACAGGTCATAATCATTCAATCGTTAAAGACAAAGAAAAGTCATCAAAAAAAAAAAAAAAAAAAAAGATCGAAGCGTGATTCAAATAGCTTAAATCATGTTACCGTTGACACTGATCTCAAAGCCATCCCCCTTCTGCTTCAGTGCTTTGGCTAACATGAGCTCTCGCATCCAGTCAATACGCTCATCGCGGCCCTTGACGGCAAAGTGGTGAGTCTTGCCAGTGCCATTGACACCCTCTGCCGAGGCATTGGGCTGGAGAGAGCTCTCACGCTTACGAAGGCGTGCTCCGTTTTTATCTTGAGGGATCAGCTGGAAGCTGAAAGCGCCAACAGGGTCGCTCTTGTCACGGTTGTGTGAAATGGAGACAGCCTTGAATGCAGCAGAGAGCTTTGAGGTAGATGCGAGGCTGGAGCAGGCAATTGCGTAGTCATCAATATCGACATACTCAAGTGTGCGGTCCATCTGTTGGGCGTCTTTGTGCATGTTCAGGCGGGTTCCCTTCAAGGTAAAGTAACCGTCCTGCCATTCATGGCGAAGCATGCGCATCTTGCGCTTCTTCATGGGGCCTTGGAAGCTGACGCCGCTGGTAGACATGGCAGCAGGTGCTTCCTGAGAATCACCAGGGCGTAGTGAAGGCATGGGAGGGATAGCAGTCTCATATGTAGTACGGTCAACAGGAGACCAGGGGTAGTGGAAGCGAGGAGGAGCTTGAGGGGGTTGCTGCTGCTGCTGCTGCTGAAAGTGCTGAGAGGGAACTGGGGTTCTAGGAGAGGCCGTCTTTGGCGAAGTGTTCCTGTGGTAGTTGCGGGTAGCCCGATTCTCGTCCAAAGCTGGAAGGACAGGGAACGACGGGCGACGTGCAGAGGCTCGCGACTGGGATCGAGTGTGACCCAGTGCGGTGGGAGCAGCTCGGTAGTTCATGTCGGGAGGCACCGACTGAGAGGTATCACGAGCAACAGGTCCAATGGGCACGGCAGTGACGGGAACATCCATCTCAGAGAATGGAGTTCCAAATCGGTACGGGTTCTTAGCAGTTTCCAAGTCAGGTGACATGGGGTCTGCCTTGTCCATCTGGTATGGTACAAACTCTTGTTGCAAGGGAGAGGAGCGGCGGGATTCCTGCTGTGACACAGAGGCTCGAGGAGCTGCTTGTCGTGCAGCCTGAGGCCCTGCTGGGATAGATAGCTTCGGCAGACGTCGCAGGCCTTGATGAGGCTGTGCAGGCGGCGTAACTTCAAATGGGGGAGTCATCGGCATTTCAGCGCAAGCATCATTGGTTTGCTGAAAGTTGAGGAATTGTCGGACGTTGTCCTGAGGATCGCGAGCCTGTACACCCCGAAGAGTCGCTTCCTGGAGATACTGAAGAGGTGGTAGGCCACCGGGGCCGAGGATGTCGGAAGATGCCACCACAGAGGGGACTGAATCAGAAAATGGCCGCATCGTCTCATTGGGATCCAAGGCCCTGGCCGTGTCGGGGTTTCCTACGTCACCATAAATAACCGCGCCGCTGGCTGTGTTGATGTCGATGTGGGGATTCAATCTCTGAAACTCCTCAATGATTTTTTGCTGCTTCCTCCACTTTGAGCACTTCTCACCCTTGGAACAGTTGTGAGGCTTTGGAATGACTTGTTCGATGCCAATGATGGACACAGACTCCATTGGCGTAATGGGGTCGTTGACGCCGCGACGTTGTCTGCGCTTGCTCTCATGGCGCCGTACTGAACCAGAGTTATCCTTCTTCACTGCCTTCCTAGCTTCGCGGCTCGGCTTATCCTCAATTGGAGTCGAGGCTCGGGGCGAGGCAGGTCTGCTATCCATCAATGCCTGAATCTGATGCCATACCCTTGTCCGAATGCCGAAAGAAGAGATATCCAGCTCTTTTAGATCTTCAAACTTCAACGTCATCAGGATAGCTCCGGTAATGTCATTTTCAATGAATCGGTCCGAGACCGCCAGCTCCAAACCGGCATTGAGCATCGACTGCGCTACCATCTCGGGGGTCCATGATGCCAGCTCTGATGTGTCGAGGTCTTCATCAGTGTACTGGAAGGGGCTATTGCGGCGAGATAATTGATGACCTGAAACTCGTCGAGGCACTTGCGGAGTCATGGGCGACAATGTTAGGATTACATCTTCGTCTGGCGGATACTTCATGTACTGATCCGCAGGGAATCGAAAGAGGTGCGGCCCGCGAGGCCCTTCTACTTGCTTTGGGGAATATTCCAGATAGACTTGCGGGCCTCTGCTTGAACGGGGGGTGGGGGCCTCGTCGTACGAAGAAAGGGTTGTGAAACTCGGCTGCCCAGACTGGACGAACCCGACGTTAGCATCGAGCTGCTGCTTTCAAAGGAAAGGGAATGAGTTAGAGAAAGAAGATGGTCCACTTACTGATTGCAAGCTCACTCGCGGTGAGTTATCTTCCGGCTCACTAATCACTTCATCCTCTTCTCCATCCCAATCCGTATCCACGAATTCTGTAGCCACAGACGTCGGCCTAAACTGCTGGGGCTCTTGCTTGAGGTTAAAAAAGGTGTCCCGAGGAGCAGGCCTCTGGCGCATTTCCTGGTATGTGCGGCTTTCGCCGGCTTGAAAGGATGTGTAGTTCTATGTGATATCAAGTAAGTAACGGGGCCGAATGACAAAACGTGTCAAAAGCAAATCAGAGCAATTGCCACCATACCATGTTTCCTCAGCACTCGGTGCTGTCTTCTCTCTATATGAATTGTCCGCTCAGGCGGCTTGTTTAATACATAGAAGCAGCGAGGGTAAACTTGGGGATAGCTCTTCAAAAGGGTAGGTTGTAGAGCAGAGTTGCTTCTTGCAATGTAGCCGTCGCCGGCAATCTTTCTAGAGAGATCGAAGCAACTCTATAACGTAACAATAGGTATAATCAAAGACGCAAGAGAAAAAAAAGGAAACGACCAAGCAAGGGAATTAAAATCTCGATACGGAGTAGATGTCACGTAAACGAGATAGAGGTCGCAAAGGGGCAAGAGAACTCTGCATCTCGGTGGGCGGCTAACGGTTGATAAGTATTCCTCATGAGAGCGGCCGAAGGTCGCACTTCAGGGCCCGGCCGTGAGGTGCTGCGGGCGAAACCACGCATACGACTGCACGTTTGAGCCAGGGACCACCACCCGGTAGTCAGCACCAGAGCTAGTCTGTAATGCGATGTGATGAGCACACCGATCCGGCTCGCAAAAGGACGTTGCGGGGGACAAGAATAGCAGTCCCACAGCACTCTACAATACCGCCTAACAGAGACAGGGCGCTGCTCGCATATTTCAAAGCACAGGCCGGTACGAGGACAGGGTGACACCGCTGGCCGCAGTGCTTGCTAGAGTCGACCGTGTTGGCTCCTATTGGCGCCTGAGGCTGGCGCTTTCTGCCATGATCTCGGCGCGAAGACGACGAGAACAATTGGACAGACGGCCAAACACTCGCAGATGGTGTCGTTTCGTCCAGCCAGTCAACGGTCGAGGCCACCCATGGATACTGCCGCACAAGCTCCATATGTGGAGCCGCGCAGGGTACTGGGCCATGCGATTTGCTGGAGGCCAGCAACCTTGGGCGCCGGTACTCGTCCAAATATAGCCGGCGCTTAGGCGCCGTGATCTCTTTGCAAGCAGACTAGATAGGCCTAGGACGCGGACAAAAGGTTGAGAGGCAGCCCTGGTCGACAATGGCGGGCCACTTATGCACAAGCAAGGATTTTCAATGTAGCCCATGTACCTTTGTATGCACGGGAGGATGGGTAGAGCTTCCAGTGCTGCGAGACGGTAGGCGATAGAAGAGTGAGGTATCATATCATATCTGTCTTGCTTCTGTCATCGTCCAGAATCCATGCATCCCCGCTCGGTCTTGCAGGCACGGTGAATTGCAGAAGCAAGCACTTGCTTAAAGTGTAAGCATCCCGGGCTCTGGTAGACCTGTCAAGCTTCGGTGGCCCAATGCATCCAGGTAGCATTGGCATCCTGAGTTTTCAAGATACGACACAATCACCGACCAACCCTGGGCAGTCGCCTCCGTCAGCATCGCGAGGTCTCCAACAAACAACACGGCAGACAAGGACTAGGAGCCCAAAGACCTCACAAAAGATCATTCGAGAGAAGATAGGCGGTGGAAGATCTGACGCCGTCACTATGGCCTCGTGACTCAACGAGTCTTTCCCTCGCAGACCAGGCGAAAAAGGCTCCATCCCGGACCCGTCTTGGAACCCAACGTTTTTTTTTTCCTTTCCTTCCCATGCTCCGTAATGGAAAAAAAGAGCTGATACATGCAGCAAGTCGGTGAGGCCGAAGAGCATTCTAGCGCAAATAGCCCCGGCCAGTGGCTTGAGACTGTCTCGGCTGCTAAATGGATAAACGGTCACGCTGGAAAGACGACAATCCTTTGCATGTTCCTGTGCCTCTACAGATGTTTCTTGTGTAGCCTTGTTTCCCATGTAAGTGCGGACGGTTCGCACATGCGTGTTGGTTCTGTCAGTGTGATAAGACCCCACCAAGCTGGCCATTGGTTTCTCTAGCGGCTACTACCGTGGCTTGTCTTTTGACGCCGTGCCGTATGGTTTCCTTTTTGGGTAATCGGTTGGTTGGCGAATGTAGGGCGAAAGGTTGATGAACCTGTCCAGCTACGATCATCACATCAATCACATTGTCCGCGTTGTGATGAACTCGGGCGAGCTAGTGGAACGGTCCGGTTCGCGATTCAAGTTCTTTTCTGATTTTGCGGAGTTGGTTGAGAAGAGGGAAAAAAACGCCAACCGTCGTCACACTGATTAGATGTGATATCCATCAGGAACCCAAATTTGAGACAAGGGCCAGATGTAAGCATATGCAGGTAGATGGGCGCGTCGAGGCCTTGCTTGCCTTGTTCGGTCTGCTTCGGTCTGCACGGACTGCAGATCTCAGTTATGTGCTTGTCTTTGCTTGCTCGACCCTTGCATCGGTGACTTCATTGCGAGACATTAGCAAGTCTCGGCTGCCGGCCTCGCAATGCTAGCACAATGACGACTGCGTGAGGCACAAGTTAGCCATATGGCCTGCTAGCAAAACGTCTCTCGGCCGCACGGCGGTCAATCATGATGAGCCCAACCATGCCCATCGTGTGCACAGCACCGTACAGTCCTTGTAGATTCCATGTGCGGTGCCGCTCTCGCGCATCATGAGCATCTGGAGCTTGCGCAACCTTGATCACGCCCGCCGCAGCTAGCTCAAAACGAGCTGCTCGTAACTACAAGACTTTTGTAGTGATGGCGAGTAGTCGTAGAGCTAGGCAAATGCTAGTGCTAGTGGTAGTAGTCAACTTAACTTTACTAGCATCTCCTCCACGGCCCTGCAAGCTACCGTGCTCTGTGATAGGGTATCACGACAACGTCCGCCGGTGTCGTCCAGGGAAGCTCGATACGCTAGCGACGTGCAAAGGTCAAGCAGAGAGATGAGAGATGAGAGATGCGACGTGACACCCAGGGCCAGGGAGCCGATCTTTCTTTCGGAATCAAGTCAGCTTTTGCAGCCGTTACCCCACATCGTATCCAGCAGGAGAGAGCAGACGAGGGCCGAAAAGCTCCAATTGGCGACGGCCAAGGTGATTGATGAGGGAAAATCGAGGGCCAAAGAGAATGGCCAAGGCCAGAGTCGGCCTGAGAAGGGGGGGTGGCCATCATGCGATGTGGTCCGGGCTAGCCACCACGAGCAGCTCTGCCAGGGCCCCTGTGCATACTGTATCGCTACTGTGCATGCGACTATCAGGCCGGCAGAGGCATTTCGTGCGACTAGTGCTGCGAGTGCAGATGAAGAGCAAGGGATGGGGGTCGGGGATGGCACGATAATGGCTCCTCGCTGAGAGCGAAGCTGCGTAGCGCACATGTATGTCTTACCTTATGCCCGATTGATGGCTGGAGAGCAGGACGGGGGTCGGGGATAGAACGGGGCCAGGCGGCACGCGTAGCATCAGGCAACGAGGAAGAGAACAAAGTGCAGCACAGTACAGTACGGACGAGATGGATGATTTCGAGTCGAGGGAAATTGTCTGGATGGTGTTTGTGGACGCAGCCAATCCAGAGGGCCGAGGGCGGCGACGATAGAGAGACTCCACGTGCTGTCGAGGTCACGCAGCACTTGAGACCAATTGGGCACGGCTCAAATTTACCACCGAGGCCCAATCAGCGAGCGACACCGGCCTCAGCGCCGCCCATTGGCCAGATTTCCATCAATCGCATCACTTGGCCGTCCAGGAGTCATTTCAGACTGGAAGCGAGCAAAGGACGTGCCCTGCAACGTGCCTGTACAGCAGCCCACCTTGATTTGCACGATTTTAGCTGATGCTGCTATAGCTTTGGATGCTATGCGATCAAATTGATTATATACGAAGCGCAAGCAAACAAGTTCCAGCTCGCAGCCATTCTTGTCATTTGCAGAGCTAGCAGCCAACAAAGTAAACAAGACGCATGCTAGTGCTTTTCGCTCCCGTCTCCAGCCCCCCCAGTCTCCGCCAATGCCTTGCATCTAGAAACCACAGGCAACGGAACGGCGCCGGCAAGATAGTGACTAGCATGTACACAGACCAGGAGGCTATCATGGCTTGAGCATGGTCGCTGCTCACCGACAAGTCTATAGTGCAACGGAGCTCTTTGTCTCTGCTCAGGCGGGGGAGGCCAGGGAGAGCGATAGTACATACTGTACTGGCTTCCATTACGCAAAAGAAAACGAAAAATTTTTGCAAGCCCCCCGGCCGGTGTGGCGTGCGGCGTGCCGGGAAGAAAAAAAAAATCAAGAAACCATGTCGAACATGTCTCTTCTCCCGTGGTGTCTTACACAGTTGCGACGTTGAAAGCCAAGACAGCCATACGGGCGCGGAGAACGTTGGCCCGATTCTTTCTTCAATCAACAGGCCTCACTAACGGCGCTAGGTCGCCCGCTAGAGGACGGATGGACCGTCGTAAGTTCAAAACGGAGGACGAAGATCGAATGGGAGTTGAGTACGAGGACGGAGACACGGAGCAAGAGCAAGAGGAGAGCAGCTCTTTGACATGCCGCGGCCCAGGGCTGCAGGACGCTCGCAGGGCTGCTGCAAAGCAGGTGAACAAGCACAAAATCCTTCGGCTTACCCCATGCGAGTAGGTGCTCTTGGTGCTGTACATGGGCAATGAGCCTATCCGATCCGGCCGAATAGTGTGATGGCTCCAGCTGCAGAGCCCACACCCAAGGGTCCCAGGCCAATTTTGATAGCACCCTGATGATCACCAGCTAGGAAATAGCACCCGCTCGTCACAGTGCGGCAAGAGGCACATAAGTGCACAAGGAATCAGTCCCCTAGTCTGGGCTCTTGGCTTGGCCGTGAGGGGGAAGAGAAGCTCCTCGTGCTACGACCACCGGCCACTAGCCACTAAACACCAAACAGGAATCAGGAAAAGATGAGCAGCAGCAGCCACTGGCTGGCATTGTTCCTCAGTTTCCATTCATCCCGTCGATAGTTGGCTTCAAACACCAGAGCATCAAACGGCCGGCCAATGACCTGCGTGAACCCCCCATTCTCAAAGGCTCACATGGCCGTGAATTGATGCGCCCCAATCTTCGATGCGTGGTGAATGGTGCGCATTTCGCTACAAGTTCCACAGCATAGACGAGCCTAGTCGAACTGGTGTGTGTTGTGACTCGAGCCAATGCGATCGGCTTGTTATCACGACCGACTCCCGAGTAGTAGTACTCTGAGTACTCGAAGAAGCAGGAGCAGTGATTCTCTAGCTGTATGGGGCATTTTGGAGGCAGAGAAAGATGGATCACGGCTCTCTCAGCTTGCAACGCTAAAATCTACCCTTTCAAGCCGGCAAGCATAAACTCCATAATTCAAGCACGAAAGCACGGAGCCCACGCAGAGACAAATTTTCAAGGCCTTCGGAAGCACACTACCCGAGAGATCCACCACAACGCTCACTAAGATAGCGGTATCTGGTAGTAATAAGGCGTCGTGAATGTTTGTACTCCGTAGGAGCATACTGTGTCCGTATCAGGGGATGTGGCCTGGCATGCCTCGCAAAAAGATGGCCTTTCATGTTTACGTGTAATTCCACTCACGTATCTCGGCTTCGTTCCTGGTGAGCCGTCATATTAACCCGCCTCGTTGCTTGTGAAATAATACAAGTCACCCAGCAATCTTAAAAAGACAGGGCGATGCTATTGGAACTGGACGAATGCTACTCTAAAAGTCGTATTGTGGATTTGGTCCATCGACTTTTTTCGGATAAATGCTTTTTTCCCGGATGTGCGAGAACCTACCCTACTACCTATAGCTACATATCGATCCGCATTGCTCCTCAAGCAGTACTTACACGACGACTGACTCGGAGCTGCCATGCACTAGCACGGCCTTTTGAGTCGGCGCTGAGCACTAAGCCGCTAAGGCGTGCGTATCTGCATCGAGGTAGATACTGGTTTGTCGTCTATGCGAAATGGTACTTGTTTAGTAGCGGAAGACGGAGAAACGCCACATTACTTTGAATGTCGAGATCGCGCAAGCGTCTGCTCCTCATCTTTGTAAGAAGCTAAAAATGATAGTGCCGAGGCTAGCCTTTAACTGCTAAAGCGGATGGAGGAGAACGGCGTTTGCAGAAACGACAGCCGCAATGTCCACATCGGTGCAAGATATCCGTAGATATTAATGGCGAGAGGCATTTCGTTGGCGTCGGACTTCAGAGTGATACACACTGTCGTTATTGTCATAACCGATCGAAGAGTGAGGGGTTATCGTCGGTGGCCCGGCCTAGAGCTAGATTGCGCAAGGACGGTATATCGATCCTAGCCTCCGGTCCAAGAAGGGGAGAAGGAGGAGTCAGTGCTAAGATACCTACTAGTAGTAGTGTTGATGGTAGATGAGGTAACGGGTGCCGTGTCATACCCTGTAGCATGTCTTGAAAATCACATCAGTTTTGCAAGCCTTTAAGAATCCAAGTCGTGAGCTCGAAGAGTTCTTATAGTTTGTGTAATGCTGCTACTACTATTACCATTGCTGAGTGATACTAGTATAGTAGTCCTTGGTTATACCACAGCTAGTAGTGTTGGTCGTAGACTAGAACTCACCAGTGATGCACGACATGCAGCGGCGACGGAGTAATGCCGCGAGAGGTACCAACCAACAGCTGTTGGGAGACGACGCGGGGCTTCTACGAGAGCCGAAGTAGGTATTACGTAGCGACGTCCAAGATGAACACAAGTAAAAACTTGGAAAGGCGCGGCACACCAGCAAGCCCATCAGTCTTTATACTCCCGCGATAGACGAGCTGAAGAAGCGAGGACCACGATGTGACGAGAATAAGCGATTCTGCATCATGAGAAGCGTGTGGCATTCGGAACATCAGCGTATGATGAACAGCACACCTTGGCCTGGGCGCTTAACGGCTCGCGACAGCCGAGATCAGACGCAGATGCACAAGCGCAAGCCTTTGACGAGGTGATCTGATAAAAGTCCGCAGCGGAAGGATTTTGGCCAGAATGACCAAAGCCGCAAGAGACGCAGTCACGCAGGATTGTGGGCTAAATTAAAAATAGCATCCAGCTCTTGGGTCTCTCGCGACGCGGCCATCTGCCTACACGTGCTGGGCGATAGCACCGCGATAGCGCCAATAGTGCGATTTGCCGCGTCATGACAAACAGCTTGTTTAAGCGCCCGACAGGCCACGAACCGATCCGTGGCCAAAATTAGTCTTGGAAAGAAAAAAAAAAGGCCGAAGTGAGGGGTTAATTGATTTTCTTGTAAAGAGGAGCAGGGGATGTCTTGTCCGCCTGCCTACTTTGGCGACAAGTGCTCTTACTTGTCATTTTTTCGAATGCTACCAGAGCCGTTTTTGTCTCAATCCAAGTGTTCTGGATGGAGGAGGTCCAGATCATCCATCTCGCAGTCAAGACCACCCTCTTTTGTAACTTAGTACAGACACATCTCTCTAGTATCTAGATTACCTTACTTTAGATGCAGAACAGCACGCTTCTATAACGACTGCTTATTGCCTTTGATCACCGTCAATCTCGTCTCTCCGGCGAGGTGGAGGACAGCGGATTCAGCCGGTTTAGGCAAATGCGATCTCTCATTTCCATCAGCTAACAACTGCGAGAGCAGAGCAACTTCGACTTGCTCCAATGCTACCTCGCATGAGGAGACTGCTCCACTCTTGCCGTCTTTATTCACTCACCCAGGCAGCCACGAGTCGACAAAAAGGCCACAAGTTGACGACAAGGCCAGACAAGGAAGTCGTTTCTGCGCTGCTCTGCTCAAGAGCTCAAGATCGGTCGAAACGTGCGGACTTGGTCCCCGCAGCGGAGCGTTGCAGCCGTTCCCAGCGCCCGCGATTGGCTGCTGATTCCATTCCGGGCCCTGCTAGGCCGCCGTGCCGTTTAGCAGAAATGAGCCAATCTCGATCCCCAGGTGGTCTGCTGGCAGGGATGGCCCCCTGCGTAGTGCAGGCGCTACAGTCGGTTGGTCCCGCGGCCCCTGCCGCTTCATGCACGAGCCAGCACTTCGTCACAGCAGCCTGGCGAATCAACGTGGCCGGAAGGGATGCTGCACGCGGCGCCCAAGCCACTAGCTCGCAACTCTGCCGCCACAGAGCAGGCCTCACCTTGTCAAATGCTCGACTCGCCCAAGTTGCTGTGGGTGCCTGCTTGTACCGGCAGCTCGCAAGTATCCTCGTACAGAGCAGGTACGACGACTTCGAGGATTATCACTCGCTGCGTGGTACAGAGTACATGTGTCTGACGCTGTGTGGCCACGCTTGGCCGTGTACTCGTACTTGTGGTACGGACCACCGCCTGTACTCGTTGCTCGGCAGCTGCGGGGGAACAGAACAGGTCGACCGGCTGCCCACAGGGAGCTGCTGTATCCCCGCTCCTCTATTCTAGGTTCTCATTCTTGCCCATTAGCAAGCATCGGCGTCTCTCTCTGCCCTGCTGCGACCCGCTGCGCTCTGGGCTGGACGATTTGTCTGGACCAAGTTATCCGTACTTCTCGACGCAGAGTGAGGTCACCTTGCTCGCGTGTACCCGGCCTTCTCCTCATCCCACTCGGCTATTGACCGTCCAGTGCTGTACCTGCTTAGTGCGAGCGTTGCTTGTGCGCTGCTTATAGCAGCCAATATGTCGTTCAGCATGCAGGTATTGCCGCACCAACAATCCTGCTGTTAGTTGCAGCAATGCCGGGTGACTGCACTTTGCCCTAGTCACGTAAAGTCATATCACACCTCCAATACCTTTGCGTGCGAGTTGTAGATTTTGGAGACATCTATTCTTGTAGATTTGCAACCTATTAGGATCCATGCGCTTGTCACGGTTTATGTGTGCAAATATCCAGCTGTCAACAGATCATGGCCGCAGAAACGCCAATCTTCTCTAGTGATGATCACACCCTCAGCGCCCGTACAGGGGCTTTGATCTGCGGCCTGCTGTACTATTCAAATCCTACTGATACTATCTACATGTATAACCATGTACCTACTTTGCATGCTGCGATAGCATCGCCTTTGCTTTCAGGTTCCTGATGTGGGTTAGGCTCCCAATGGAGGATGGAGAGCGAAGCAACCATGACAGCTTTACCCTGGCTCAAGAGCTGCTCTCTAGTCTCTCTAGCTGTATCTACTGTAGCACCTCGTTCCTGTTCAGTAAATCCTGGCATTATGAGCTACAGCCGCATTTCTGATGGCGTTTCTTAGTGCAGAGCGCCGTCGTCGAGCATTTACAAAGGACAAGTGTAACCTTTGTATGCTGCACGTTCACGCACCATGGAGTGCGCAGGAGCACGTACGGCCACCCGCCGGAGACGAGATACCGACTACAAGGACTCGGTGTTGGCCCTCTCCCCAACACGTTTGGTGAAGACGGGACATTGTTCGGGAAGCCTTCGTCCGCGAGCTAGGCCGCTGTAAGTGGTTGGCCTTTGGTCTTGGGACCTGCTTGAACAGCTTTTGACCGCGGCCCCGACGCCATGGGTGCAAGTCTGTCCAAGTCTGTACAAGTACCTATCTACTTTACAGCTACTGTAGTAGCATCGTCCATTTCTTTCCGCTGTGGCGTTCGGTGTGGGTGACATCCTCGCGGGTCCAGACAGGCATAGAGGAGGAATTTTCTCGTCTCTGTGGTTGGTCTAACCCCGGCCAGTGGCTCTCACGCTACGAGCTGCTCATCCGCACATCCACCGCCCTCATTGCCCAAGGGAGCAGCGGTGCTCGGCGGCTACACGACGCCCATTGGCTGTCCTAAGCGCAGAGCTGGGCACAAGCGTGCTGGTTCCCAGATGGACATAATTAGTGCCATTTTATTTTTAAAAATAGCAACCTGAGCTGCAAAACCTCCCTTGCGGAATCGCTCGTGCCAGCGCAGCACTTGGCCGTCCAAGATGCGGCCATGATATAAGTCATGGCCCTTCCTGTCGTTGTTGAATTTAGCCCTCTTTTTCTTTCTTTCTTCTGGCGTAAAGGTGCGAGTATCCAAGTGTTGTTGCCAAAAGGCTTTTCCCCCTTCTCTTTTATCCCCATTTCCCCCTTCTCTTTTATCCCCATTTCCCCCTCTCCCGCTCTCCTCTTCCTCTGATCTACTACACATCTCCAGTGAAAAGCAAGCCGGACTTGCTTGGATCCAGTCATTCTCTAGACATACACACACACAGGCACATTTCAGCCTTCATTTCACGCAATTTCAACAAGTTCCGTTGACGGACAAACGAAGCGACGCCGTTGTTTGATACGACCGCCCGCCACGACTTACACCGACCACTCAGATCTGAATACACAGACACGTAATTTAATATTCGCAACCTCGGGCCCGAGCCCCCATCTTTGGCAGGACAGCCTCACTCCGCTACGCGACCTCCAGCAGACCGATACGGACCCTTATCGCGTCCATCGTCCGAGACCTGCCCCCCGGACACCAAAGCGGCAGCATTGACTGGATTTGCTCGTCGTCCCGCTCCTTGCCCAGCCCCACAAGACCAGGCAAGACCAGACAAGACCAGACGTACAGTGCGGGCTTCTCCCGGTCCTCCACAGTATCAACTGCCACCCCTGCCTCACTGTGCAAGTGTCACACCCCTCCCCTGGTCGCAGCGAAAAGGTACCTCGAGTGGTTGAGCATCGCAAGCTACAAATGTCTACCCTGCCCCCCAATCACCACAATATCTTGTCAAGAGCATCAATGAACTCCGTACACATGGCGATTTCACAGTCTGGGAAGGCCAAGACGGCTCCCAAGACCAGCAATGGCGCTTCACGACGCGGAACGCAGATGCATCGCCGCTCAAGAACAGGTATGTCACGGCTTATACTGCAAATCCAGCAGCCCTCGCAGACTAACACGGGCGACTCTCCTTAGGCTGCTACACCTGCAGATTAAGACGAAAGAAGTGCGACGAGGGCAACCCTCTCTGCACGGCTTGCAAACACCTCGGCCTGCAATGCGAGTATAAGCGACCCATGTGGTGGAGCAACAACGATGCGCGGAAGCAGCACAAGGAGGACATCAAGAGCATCATCAAGCGCAAGAAGCTCTCGGAAAAGTCCTCGCACGCCTCCATTAACTCTGCCTCTTCCTCGCCCCCTGGCCTGTCACACTCCGTGCCATCATCTGCAACATACACCGACCCCATGGACCGCAACAGGTCTGCATCCATCGACTCTCACTTCTCAAACGGCTTCAACTTCAACGGCCCGATGCACCAGCCCGACTACTCTTCTTACAGCTCCCAGCTGCCCCCGGACTTCATGATTGGCTCCTACTCACCGTACGAGATTGACGTCAAGACGGAGCGACAAATGTTTATCAATGACGTGCCGACATTGAAGGAATCCCAAGTCTCTACCTTTAGCACTTACTGCCCGCCCCCTCCAACAGGCACTGTCCTGCCGGCGGGCACCCTTCCCGGAAGCTGGGTCGAGCATGTCCACGAAGAGCGCCGCGAGTCGCTGGCTGAGGAGACGCTCAATGTCAACTTCTTCGACTTTGCCCACGGGCCGTCCTATGACTCTCGGCAAGTCAAGATTGAGCTGGATGAGAACGACCAGCGTCTGTTTGACCACTTTATTCAATTTGTGCTGCCAATCATCTTCCCAATTCTGGAGACAAACCAGCATGGGTCAGTTGCTTCTGATTTGATTCTCCCCGCTCTGCAGACCAACAACACCTACCTCCACTGCTGTCTGAGCATTGCAGCCCAGCACCTCAAGTCTTTGTCAGCTGGCCCCAACGAAGACCTCGATCACGACATCATGAGACATCGCTATGCGACTATCTGGTCGCTTTGCGAGTCCCTGAAGAAGGATGAGAACTACCAAGAGATCCTCGAGGCTACCCTCGGGCTCATCTTCTTCCAGTGCGTCGTTGGCCGTTCAGACAGTGAAGAGCTGCTCGACATTGCGTGGCACCAGCATTTCCAAGCCGCCATTAACCTGGTCACCAAGCTAGACCTCCCGCGCCAAGTCTTGGACCCGGCCACGCCAATGACACAGACCCCGTTCAACATGACTTTGACCGCCTGGATTGACATCCTTGGCGCCACCATGCAGGGAACCTCTCCCACCTTTGCTCACACGTACCGCGAGAAGCACCTGTCTCAGATCAACCCCTACATGGGCCTGCGCGAGCTGATGGGCTGCGAGGACCGCGTCATGTATCTCATCTCTGAGATTGCGTGCCTCGAGTCGCTCAAGAGAGATGGCATGGATGACTTCACCCTCTGCCAACACGTTTCTGCCCTAGGCGAGCAGATTAGCCTCACCGAGGTCAATGAGTTCACACCCAAGATGCCCTACAACGCCAACGGCACACTGTCGCCCAAGCAGCTTTCCAAGAACATCACGGCCGCCTTCCGCCTTGCGGCCCGTATCTACCTGTGCAGTCTGGTGCCTGGCTTCAGCCCCAACCAGCCTTCGCCGATGAGTCTGGTTGACAAGCTTACGAATGTCTTGCAATTTATTCCTTCTGGACCCGAGGGTTATGACAGCAGCTTGGTCTGGGTCTATCTCTTGTGCGGCTCCATCAGCCTCCCCGGCTCCGACTTTCGTATGCTGTTTGAGGATCGCATTGCGCAGCTTGGCGACCAGGCCACCTGTGGCTCATTTGGCCGCATGGTCATGGTGTTGCGTGGCCTCTGGCTTCACAATGACAATCTGTCGAGGCAAGGAACGCCCGACAGCACCGGATCGGATGTGGCCCAGCCATTTATCCACTGGCGAGATTTCATGCGGATGCAGAACATGGAGTACCTGCTCATGTAGGCGAGCTTTGGCCGTATCTTTCTAAGCTGGTCTTTGAGGTGCGACAAAGCAGAGAGCCTGCGTAAGTAGCTACTTGCTCCACGTTCTTCCTTTTTCCGCCGCAAAGGCAAAGCAGGCATTTGCCTTTTCATCTTTCATCTTATTTATTTCTTTTTATAATTTCTTTTTCGGTGCGAAGATTTGACATCTTGGTACCTTTTTTACTTCACAATATACCCAACTGGCATGGGGACTATTAGAGGATGCCGCAAGGCAAGCAGAGCTCATAGCGGATTTTAAACAGAGATTGTGCGAATCTGGGAAAGCCTTTGATACTTGGAAACACTTTTTGGATACTTGGAATGCTTGGACATTTGGAGGAATTAACGAGATTTTGGAGAAAGTCTGCCTGGATGGCTGACGGTGATGAGTGACGCATTTCCCCCTTTTCTTCTTCTTTTACACCCCTTTCTTTGAAATTGCGAGGTCGTGGTAATGCACTCGCTATATTTTTTTTTATATATACCAGGCTGGCATTGGGCTCGGCGTCTTTGGGGTCTTTGTTTTTTTTTTCCAGCCCTTGAGAGGGTGGATAGCCTCGATGGCATGGTTTTCATGAAGCATCTAGCATAGTTATGGGTCCTTGGGACACGGAAAGATTCAGAAGAGCGAGGTGATATGGATTAGGGAGATTGAAAGATGGATATATAGTTTATGTCATCATCATTCTTCTACATGGAGATGATGAAGTTGTTGAAAAATATCAATTTGATGGTTATTCCTAATTTCACGCGAGACGTTTCTTGACGGTGTGTTTTGGGTGAAATTGTTTTGATAGATGTCGATGCATTATTATATGCTACGAGATATGCATGTGCGGAGTATAATTGTGAATTACATGGTAGAATGATTTTGCCTAGTTTTGCTTGGTTAGGGAATATGCAAGATGCAGCCGGTGGAAGATGGAGGGTGGTATTGGCGGGGGAACAGAGAGAGAGAGAGGAAGGAAGGGGAATTTCCCAAATTGGGGGAATAGGGAACTTTTGAGTGGTAGTGCAGAGTAGATAGAGAGAGACAGAGAGAGACAGAGAGAGAGAGATAGGGAAAATAGAACGTGAGAATTGAGAGGGTGTATAATGTGACGCCTAGAAATCGGGCAGATGGAAGTAAGGAAATTGTTATTATCTAATTGACCATTACCGGTCTTTCTTGATATGGAAAATACTACATGCAGAAATATACAGAGGGTAATGGTGATGCTGCCTCCACTTATACGGGCATTATTTTGTGTTGTTTTGTTTGCTTACTCGTTTTGTACCTGATATTGGTACAGTAGGATTCAGGCACCTGTTAAGCTAGTCCCCCTGTCCCAGCGAAAAAAATTGGCATTTAGAGCAATCAGCTGACCGGATAAAAACTCAGGGACCAGGGAGAAAAAAACAGTACAAGAAGAGAAGGATCTCTGAGATCAGAATCGAATGACGAGCGAAACGATTGGGCTGGGCAGCGGAGGGGAAAAGGTTGAGAGATAAGTCGGGAGCTGGGCTTTGCCAGGGAGGGGAGGGCGTGAGAGTACAGGGGAGAGAAAAAGAAGAGTCGTATACTGTATGGAGCGAGTAGAGTACAGTACATACAGCATGCATGCCCCGGGGAGCAATAGATGCCAGTAATCGTGTAGCCACTTTAAAGTTGACCCTGGCACCTGGGATTTTTGTTTTGTTTTCTTTTGGGGGCGTGTCAAATTCTTCTTCGTGATGGGATGGATGCATACTGTGAGGAGATGGGACGGTGGGAGTAGGTGGTAACGTGGCAAAGAGAAGAGAGATGGACCGAGATGGATCATCTTTGGGGCTGGGAATGGTGGAAAAAAGACACAGGGCATGAAGACTTTTTTTTTTGGAGCTCTATCGTCCAATTGTTTACTTGGGAGGGTTAGTTGTAAATTTTGCTGTTGGCATGACATTTGAAGAAAGTCGCCACGTATTGAGGCTTAGCTAGGAGTGGCGGTGCGGCCTAATGTGGTGGCCGCTGAACTGGTTGATGTGCAGTACAGCGAATGATATACGAGTAAATTGCTTGTAGTATGTATTAGATTCGAGGTTACTTACGCGTCGATGGCAAGTTTGATCCAGCGGCCGCGTGATGGGTTATTGTGGTGACTATCGATGCATACATGGGGTGGGTGTCGCGTTTTTAGTCTAGGCTGGGCGTGTGTCGGTGTAAGTGGCCAGCTGGAAGAGATCTAGATGCGCGTGTCTGAGGGAGCCCATGGCAGAACGGTTGAATAGATGTCTAGACTGTAGTGTTTGAGAATGGATGGATGGAAGAGTAAATGGATAAATTAGTTGACACCATGTTAGATATGATGTGGCATATATGTAGGCACATGTATGTACAAGCAGTTCTTGAATGATTTCATAATGCTGCTGTTGGACAGATATACTCTGGAATGAATGCTTGGAAATTTGACTAATGCCTACAACTTGTATAGTATGTACAAAGTGCTGACATTGGATTATCAATGATCATCTGCCGGGGTGCTTTGAAGGCATTAGAAAATATTATCTCGTAAATACGGAGAGAGAGCGACCGAAGGATTGTCCGCCAGAGGAAGAGATGGCTCCGAAAAGGGCAGATACAGAATGAGAGTCGAGCTTTTTCTCCTTCTTGGAGGAAAACGACAGGGGTAGCTATGGGCGACGGTCAGGGGAGGTGAGCCTAGGCTTGCCGGCCTTTTAGAACACCTGTGAGCATGGCTGATGGAACATCTAGCCGTTTCTATATACGGGATTGACCACATTTAAAAGCTTCGATATACGCAATGTCGTATCTTACAGAGAGCGAGGAAAATGCTACAAGTACAAGGAAGAGCGAGAGTGAGTGCAGCATGCAATGCAGGAACATGGAGTGAAAACTTACAGGACTCATGGTGCTCCATCAAAAGTAAACGGTTGCATTCGCAGTGGAAGAGGATAGACAGTGCGTGGGACACTGACCTGTGTCTTCTTTGCCCTGGTCTTTTTGCAAGCAAGGGGAAACCGCGGCAAGACGGGAAATATTGGCGAGTACAGTCAGAAGGTAAAAATACAAAGCAAAGAAAAGAGTGAAGAGAGAGAACGACAAGGGAAAGGGAAAAGTGATCTGTCATCGGGATCTTTGGGCCTTGTTCCCGTGCATCCTCGGAGATGTCCACTTTGCTGCGATAAGATGACGATGTATGTATGTATGTACTGCGATATTCACTGCTGGTACCAGTTTGTAGACCCGTTTACGACGATGACGGCCTTTTCATCCTTGTTGAATCATAGTGGCATTAGTTTCTATTTTGGTCAATTCTCTCTTTTTACTTTTATATCTGCTCCCATACTTGCTGTATAATGGCAGTATGTAGTCTAGTTAGGTCTGCATGCAGGTGCGGAGCGGACTTAACACGGAACAGCATGCCGCACACAGACAAACTCGGTGGATATTTTGCAACCCCAAGGTAGCAGCAGGATGGGTGGCAGTTGTATTGTAGAGTCGTATCTGGAGTGGTGCCGGGCAGAGGTGGGGGCTGGGAATAGAGAGATGGAGAAGGGCGAGAAAGCCGAGGGAACTAAAGAGTGTTGAATACTGTAACAACTGAACAACTAGGTATAAGCGATGGAGGGTTTGATTGTGCAGAGAATTTGACATGTGCAACCTGTTTCGTTTGTGAATTTGCGTTGAACATGATTTGGTCTACCTTATACATGTACACGCGTTTGCAAGTGGAATGCAGCAAAGCAAAAGTCGCTGCTGATATTGTCTTCTACAGTAAACGATGCTAACAATAAACCTCTCCTCTTTTGGGTTACTGCATCAATCGGGCATCCTGATGGCCAACAGAAGACAGATCCGTGTAGTTACGTAGCTCTACTACTGCAGCCACATCTCGTCACTGAGCGTTTCGTTTGATGCCATTGTTTCATCTGTTCTGACGGAGCTTTGTCAGCGGCATTTGCCAGCTTCGCCTTGCTGCAGAGTATCTAGACTGCATAGTACTAACATGAATTGATCAATTCTACACGGCCGATCCTCTCCACTCGTACACTCGGCGCCGTCTGTACTTGGGCGCCCAGTTTCAAAATGCAGTCGACTGATGTTGTAATACGGAGTGCATGCTCCGCGGCACATTCAGTACTGTACAGCGCACTTCTGCCCCCTGTAGGCCTAGTAGTATACTACCGTCAATATTTCCTGCTTTTACGCGCTCAGAGCGCCTGCTCGGCGGCTACAGTGGGCGCCTAACGCATCTGACCTCCACTGTTTCGTTTCTTGCCTCGCCCAATGAGCGCCAACCGCCTGGGCGAGCGCGCCTATCTCTGAAACCTCAACCATCCACCATCGTCAACATCTTTGGCTGGACGAGGCTCAGCTCAGCGTTTGCAGCCAAGTCTCTGCTGCGTACAGCGCATAGTTCGAAAAGATCCAGCAGGGCATTCAAGGGTGCCCAAGCATCTGGACCCAGCATCTGGACCCAGCCATGACGCATCGTCCATCTGGCGCCGTTGGCGGACGGCCAGTCGTTTGCTGTTTGCTGTTCAGCATCATGTGAGAATCCCGGCTCGATGCCGCTCTGGCCATCGCCACCTGTCAAGCCGCTGGTCCTGCGTCCTTTGAGGCATTACGCCATGAACAGCTCTCTAGTGAGAACCGGCGAGGAAAAAAAACGAAGCAAACTGGAGTTCCCCAGCGGTTCCTCCGCAAGAGCCCTGGCTATGATGGCGTGCGTCGAGTGACACCGCCGTCTAGCAGCTGCGCTTTGACTGGTCCTGGATCGTCCACAGGCTACCGGGCCGCTGTTTCGACAGCCTGACGCCTGCATTCACTCGCTGGCGGTGCAGTATGTGGCGTGCAGCGTGCGGGCTCCGTGGACGCTTCTCACGGCTGCCTTGAAACGTGCTCGCGCTCGATAGAATGAACAGGACTGCAGCATGGATGCCGCCGAGGAGGAGCGCAATTGAGGACCAGCCAGTTTGATGCTGTTTCTGAGACGCGCTTGGGGGAGAATTTGGGCATGCCACAGTCATCCGATGCGCGCCTATTCGTGCGTCTTGTATCGTAATCCGCCCGAGAGCGTTTCTCATATCCAGACGTGACTGACTCCATATCCGACTTTCTTGCTCTACCCAGTTTTTCTCTCTCCTTCTCTCCCAATTCTCTGCTCCTGCTTGCTTTTCTCTTCTTCTCTATTTGCTTGTTTATGATACGTTCTCTAGCACACTAACCCATCACTCAGTACTTGTTTCCTATTGCTTGGTGTATGTGCGTCACTTGTCTTGACAGCACACACACACACGGTTCATTCTTTGATCAAACACACACAATACACACAACTCAGCTCGCCTTTCTTTCATACCCCCTCTCATATTCTAATATTGCTTCCTTTCCTTTCCTTCATTCTTCTACACAAGATTCTGTTCAACAGCTTGGACGACTGCTTGGTCAGCCAACAGTTGAGCTGCTTCCGAGGAATTCTATTTTCCTTGGAACTTCCTCGCCGACGTACATTCTTCAACTTCCTTTGGCTGAATCGATCGAAAGAAACAAATCATACGCGGTATCGTGTCTTCGGCTGGGCACAGCAGCTCATCAAACCGCCAACATCGGTGTGCCTTGTTGGAGTTATTGTTATCGCGAGTATTATAATGATCTTTTCGCCTCGGTTTACTCGCCTCTTGCTGCTGGTTTCAGCATTGGCTTCAACCGTCTCAGCCTCGCCTACGAATTCCCTCTTCGTCCGAGACTCTCAGTGCTCTGCTGGTCTAGAGTCCTGTCCTACGAGTTTACCCGACAACTTTTGCTGTTCTCAGGGAACAACCTGCCTACCATTGGCTGGCGCTACAACTGCGCTATGTTGTCCTACCGGCCAGACCTGTGAAAAGATCCAGCCCATTGCCTGCGACATCAGCTTGCAGGATCCAAGCAAAAACTCGCAATCACCAATCAAAACCAGCGTTTTCGACGTCTCGTTGGGGAAATGTGGCGCGAACCTCTGCTGTCCGTTTGGATATTCCTGTGTTGGAGGCAACCAATGCCAGAAAGACGCTGATCAGAGCACATCTCCACAGAGCGCCAGCTCTTCAACTACTGGTTCGCCCACATCAACCTCGCCAGCATCTGATTCACCAACGTCACCTGCATCGGCTACATCAGCTTCTGCGTCAGCTACACCCCCTCCCGCTACTTCTATCGTCGTTGCGCCAGTCACTACAGGAGCAGCGACGCAGCCCGCAGAAGAGTCTTCCCTCCCGTCTACCACTTCATCACCGGACTCTTCTACGGAGACTACAAGTCCGGCCCCCAAAGCTTCGAACCCAAAGACAATCTCAATCGTAGCTGGTGTTGTGGGAGGCTGCGCCGTCTTGGCTGCGTTGGGAATTATCGCGTTCCTGTTTATCCGCCGCCGCAACCGCTACAACGAGAGTGAATACACTGAGAAGGCAAGCATCAAACATCTCGGTCCTGGTCCTGGTCCCGACTTCCAGGGAGGCAGCTTCATCTCTGATCCCATTCTTCAGCCAAATTCCTACCGCGCTGATTTCATCCGCAAAACTCCCTCCATTAGGTCTTTTGTGAGCCAGAGACCGCCCCGGATTTCTTACCAGGAGCGACACTCACAGCGACTTTCTATCCCGAATCCTTTCGACTCTCCCAACACCTCGGATCACTCGCCTACCAATTTTAACCCTTCTGTCTGCTCAGAGGACGACTTGAATGCTCGTACGGGAGTCGTTGAGTCTGGATCTCGATTAGCTCCTATCAGGGCTATGAAAGCTTCCAGCACCCGACTCTATCCGCAAGACATGCCCAGAGACAGAGAGCCTAGCGGGAGCGAGAGCATAAACGTGTTTGCTGATCCCGTCATGATGCAAGGCAACTATGACAGGCGCCACACTCAGGGCACGACCTTCACAGATCTCATGTTGGAGGCTGATCTTGACGATGTACGACGTGGACATCCATACCTTGTTCATGATCCCATGCCCACTAATAGGATATAAGGCTGATCATGAAGTTACATCACCTATCATCTGAATATTGTACGATGACACATTCCCTTTGTCGCCGATAATTATCTGTTTTACTCCTCCCCTTTTCTTTACATATTCACGAATTCCCTTTGTTTTGGGGGCCCTGCTTGCTATAAAATGTGCATACCGACAGCAAGAGGGCAAAAGAGTGGGAGGTGTTTGCTTTATATCTGTTCATTTCCTTTGTTTCAACAAGAATGAGTGATACCAATGGATCTTGAAAGACCCATTTAACGATTTTTATATCTCCTTTGTGCAGGGCATATACCAAGAGCTATGGTTAGCGAGAAAGAGTCGGCCGTAAAACGTGGCTTAATTTGGATATTACTTGGGTGGATTTTTACCTCGTCATGCTTGGTGAGAAGGGCGTGGCTGAGGGGTGGTGTGTCGATTTGGTTGTTAAAGGTTGTATGTATTTGGTCGGGGCCTTGATGGTCCTGAGATTTGGTCTTGTGGCGATAATGTATTGGTTGGTTTAATAGTTTGTATACAGAATGAAGAGCAGTTAAAATAATTTTCCATAACACACATATATGTTAAAAAAAGAGAAGAAAAGTTTGGCTTCAACGTGGGAAACTCATAAGATGTGAAATCTCAAGCGCTATCAATATAATTCTTTCAAGATGATGCTCCCTCTGCTCTATATTAGTGACGAATGCAGCTGTGTATGCAAACATTGGTGACTATATAAAATTGCACATAAACAATACCTCGCTCGCCAATTACATATCACATATATATCGCCCAAAATCAAAACCCATGTAAAAACAAACAAATAGACAGGCAAGCCCTTTTCCTTAACGACAGTGAGTCATCTCTTCCTCCTATTCTTTTTATTCCGATTCTTCTTCTCAGCAATCGTCCCAGACACGCCATGATGCTGATACTGGTCGATTGTTTCAACAATAAACACAAAAACAAAACAAAAACAAAAAGCTGTTACAAAGACCAACACTGGTATCTGTCTGGACTATATCCAACGCATAAAAGCTATATATCAAACAGTAAGCAGACGGAATTCCTTTTCCGTAAAACGATATCAACAAAAACTCGCACGACCCGCTTATTGATTTTATATGCCAACACCAGTCATTCTATAAAGAACGGCTGCGTGTTTTATTAGGAAAAAACTTGAGAGGGACAGAAAATATTTCCTCCCTTTCATCACATAACGCTGCATTTTTTATCATGGTCCTTTGCAATGGCCGGAGCGTCCACGTCCACCCAGACGCTGCCGTTATGATCGTCCTCTAAGATAGCAGTAACTCTCTTCATCTCGTCCTTTCTCTTCTTGGCGTTCGCGTTCCACCCTCGTTTCTTCGCGTCCCGCATATTCTTTGCCGCGCTTCTCTCAGCCCGACTGGGTCGTCTATTCATATTCGATGGCTGCCTGCCCGGCGAGGTAGGTGCCCCCTTCATCCACGTCGGCAAGGCGAGAGTACTGGTTTCTAGTGGAGCTTCGGTGCCAGTCGAGATCGTTTCCAGCCTTTCTACTGTGGGAGCGAGGGCAGAGCCGCCTGTTGGGCGAGGGCGTCTGGCTATAGGCGCTACGATCGGCATATCACCCCGGCGAGATGTTCTGCGCTCCGGCGGATCAAAGACACCGCCTACGCCTCGCGGCGTACTGATGATAAGGGGCTGATCGATTGCGGGACTAGGCTCGTTTGCAGTGGAAGTCAAAGAGCCCCCGATCGGCTGTGGTCGCTGTACCTGAGGGTTCTGCGATGAGAGTAGGCTACCCGACAAGTTGAGTGGATTCCCCTGACTGGCCCTCCTGATAAGCCTGGCCATTTGGTCCGAACTAGGGGCGGGTGGTAAAGCTGGGTTGACTGTTTCGCTTTCAGCATTTGGGCCGCCTCTTTCTTCCGGAGCAGCCATTGGCCAGGTCTGGGCATTAGAGGGCCTCCTTAAAAGGCAACATGAGGCGTCGCTGGTCTCCATTGTGGAAATTGAGGCAGAGTCGAGCCCTAGGCTCGATCCACCGAAATCAAATTCAGGATGCAACATGGCAACTCCAGCGGCAGGACTACCCTCATGCTGCGCCGTTGAAGAATTTGATGTCACTGAGGTAGGTTGTGGCGTGACGGATCCCCGCGACAAGGCTGTAGATCGACCGTCTTGGCTGTGAGTCATCACTGGTGAAGTTGGAGGAGATATTCCGTATAGATCCTCATGATCTAGCGGTCCAGATGTGCTTGATAAGGGCAGAGGCACGTCGTCTTCAACCCGTAGCCTGCTTATCACACTTGTTGAGTCGCTAGCGGATCTCCCATGAGCTGATACGCTATAATTAACAGCATCAACATCGGGTACGACGAAACTCGGGAACGGCTGAATGCTTGATGGGATCGTCAAAGTTGGTGGTTGAGGCATTTGTACTGGTAGGTACGGCTGTGTTTGCGCTGGTATTGAGGCAGACGCCAACACAGCGCGCCCGCGCAGAAAGGCGGGTGTATCTCCTGGATCCTCTTTCTGATAAGGTGGTGGTGGCGGCTCCCAATTATCCGCATCACTCTCATGGGGGTGCTCTCTCCTACCGTCTGCCCGACGGTATTCTATGGGCCGGCCGTCTGCCGTCCGTGGGTTTAGACGACGATTTGCAGCGGCCACTGTAGCTGCTCGGCGCAGTGTTGTCCCTGATCGCGGGCTAGAGTGCGCGTATGGGGCATCCAGGGCCTCCTGTTCTTCAATCGATAAGAATTCTTCATCGTCGATGGGCTCTTGGATAATTGGGCGGCTGATAGGAATTCGATTCATCGTCCTCGGCACTAGAGGGTCGTCGTCCTCGACGCTTCGAGTTGATATAGGTGAGATGGGTGATACAATATACTGAGCAGACGAAGTGGGAGAAGTATGAATGCCAGCGACTGTTGCGGTACGCATCAAGCTGCCTCTCCGTGAACCTCCTCGCCCCCCTCGTTGGGCTACTGTCCTTCGTCGCACGATGGCAACATCGACTTCTATATCGCGTTGCTCCTCTTCGAGAACTTCGGCTTCATCGCTTCCGACTTCGATAATCACCTCTGTTTCAGTTCCGTCGGTGACGGCGTAGCCGAAATCTACTAGAGCAATTCTGCCACCATCAACAAAGTCAAAGTCCTCATCTTCGGTGACGAGCCTAGGCCCTGTAACCCCAGTAGCAGTGACAATAAGTCGTTCCTTGAGCAAAGTATCGCCAAATTTTGAAACCCACTTCACGTTGCTCACGCCTATCACTTCTGACGTCTTGTGTCCCGCCACGAAGTTGTTCCTCAGCTTATCACATAGGATCTGCCACTGGGGAACTCTAGCACTGGCAGCTGCGGGCACAGCAACTTCCTGCGTCCTGATGGACGGAGATCGCGACGAGTGGCTCTGAGCGCTGTTCCTCCTACCCAATCCAGAAGCATCACCGTTCGCTAGAGCAGCGTCAGGTACTGTCGTCAGGTCCTCAGGTACTCCATAGACCCAAACTTCGTTGCCGTGGAAGCACGCCGACACCAGCTCGCCATGGTACGTAGCCGAAGGCAGCGTACAAGGAAGGAGCTTTGCTTGTGAGGCTGTTTTGGGCACTGGTCCAGTAAAATGAGTGGTGCCGTTTCTCAAATCATCGATCCTCACAGCACGAAAGCTTTCAAAGCTGCGATCGTATGCAAATGCCCAGGCAGCCTCGTCCTGGCTTCCATCCTGTAGCAGCACGGCATGACTGCAGTCTCGACTCGAGTTGGGAAATAGAATGGACGTGGTCCACATTGCGCTGAGATTATCTTCGCCTTCGTCCATTGTGAGAGCGCCGGGATCATAGTATGGCGCGGTGATGACGACGGTGCTCGGCGGGGATGAGTGAAGCGTTGTCCCAAGAATCTGTGTGCCATCAAAGGAGAACGCCAAAGCGTCGACTGCGTCGCACTTGACGGCTCGCCTTTCGGTGGGAGACGCCCCACGGCTCAAGGCCTGGACTTCGATACCGCCGTCATAGGCCGCGGTGAGAACTGTGCCGCAGGGCGACAGGGCAATTGTTCGTGGGTCGTTGTCGAGAATCATGGACTGTTTTCGTTTCGGCGGGGACTGCTTCAGGTCGTAGACGTCAACTTGCATCTCGTTGGAGAGAACAGCCAGGAGACTCGCGTCGTTGGATACGCATGCCGATACTGGGCGTCGCAGCAGCTTGAACTCTCGCCTTATGTCGATCCTGGATCCTTGAGTATTTATAAGGTACAGCCTAGAAGAGTTATACGCCAATACGTGATGCCCGTTTGGCGACGTGGTGAATGCCATGCCTTCCCCTCCTGGACATGATGAAGAGCCGATTGCCTTGGACACGAGCTTGAATACGGTCACGTTCGGTCGCACGTAGGATTCGAAGAGATTGCGCTTGATCTCGCTGGCAAACAGCAGTCGCAGGATAGACAAGTTTTCGTCATCGGCACTGGGCAGCTTGTGATGGGACGAAGCATATGACGGACATCGTGCGAGGTGGTATCGATAGAGGTGCGGGCGCTGGGATACGTCTCTCCATTTTCGGTTGAGGGTCATGAGAGACGCGAAGCCATTGGGATCTGTGGCGAGGAGTATCCTATGAGGCTGCTGTCAGAGTTTTCCTGCTTGTCTGGTCTCACAGCGTTTCTTCGGCCCTCTCATTCCCGCCCACTCCCACTTCCATCTCCACCCACAACATCACCACCTGTCTCAACGATCCGCCATTCAATCCCGCGTCATCTGCAATCCAAGGGGGGAGATGCTCACTGCTCGATGATTTCGTCTGGTAGACCGTCGAACGGCGGGGGGGTGTCGAGGACGAGGGGCGCCTTTTCGATGCTGGACCGTCGCGCCTCTGCCGGCGCCGAGGCGTCGTCCATGGCGCTCCGCTATCGATGGACAGCCTTAGACACGTCGTGGCATGTCCGATAACCTGTTGAAACTCGCTGTATCGCTGAAAGAAGATGAGAAGACGACTGTGCAACCGCTATAATGACAATAACAACAGAAAAAGGACTGCGAAAACGAGAAGACAGCAGAATCAGAAAAGGGAGCGCTGATGAGGAGGAAGCGTGGCTGAGAGACCTCTAGTACAAGTAAGTCGCAAGCCGGAACGACTACCCTCGTACGGCAGTAGCACGGCTGCCATTGCAGATTCCATGTACCGGTACTCCGCCTGCAGCGCGCTGACACGAGTCACCGGACGGCACGGTACATGAGCGCTCTGGAAGGCTCCGACCTGTCGAAGCTGAGCTCCGGATTCTAGCGTCCGCAATGCGCCCCATGGCACCCTGCTAGCGCTGAACATGCTGCCAGCAGTGGAAGCTGGGCAGCGCTGGGGCCCTAGGCTAACACGACAGGTCCCCAGCAGGATGACGACCTAAAAGAGCAACATGATGCTTAACTCACAGCCAGTAAATAAATCAATAAAGGGAAAATAAAATAGGGATAATATAGTATAATACTAGAATAATGTGCGGTTGAGCACCCTCATCTCCTACTTGTCTATTCAGCGTACCTACAAGCAGCCAGACCATCTCCGGTCAGTCTTTCTTTCTTCACGGAGCCACAGCGCATCTGCAGCTGCATGCACAGATGCCCAGACAGCACCCACGGCAGATCCTCTTTCGGAGCCGTCAAGCTACGGATTTGACCGACATGCTACATCCAGAATGCGACCACGACAAGGGGGGGGACGATTGTCAGGGCGAGTTCCGTTAAGAGCCGATTGATGGGCACGCCGTGCAGATATGCCAGTCCCCGCTGGGGGGATCTAGGCACCTAAATTTTGTTTGTCCTTGTCTTGATTCCAAAAAAGTTCCTTGCTTTTTTGCTCAACCCAGATACATCTTGGCGCTTTGATACCGTAAGATGTATATGTATTGATGTTTGTACGAATAGGTACATGTAGGCATACAGTATCCAGATGATTTCCAGAACGCGCGCATGAATCGCACCATCCACAGTAGCATCATCAGCCTTAATTTCCCCCAAGCCAAGCGTCCAGTCTCCAAATAATAAACTATCGCACTGACATTGGCCTAAATAAGCCTCGCGTCCCGTCATGGCAAATCCGGCGTGTTCCTTTTTTTAGCCCGGCGTGGCAGATGCTGAGCTAGCAAATACATAAGAAAAGCCACAGCTCCTTTCACGTAATCATGTACCAGCATGTAATCACCTAAAACTTTAGTATCTAATGG